>NW_019154092.1:41160528-41549742 GCF_002288905.1 Enhydra lutris kenyoni
ACTGTTTCCTTTGTTGTGCAAAAGCTTTTGATCTTGATGAAATCCCAATAGTTCATTTTTGCCCTTGCTTCCCTTGCCTTTGGCGATGTTCCTAGGAAGATGTTGCTGCAGCTAAATTCATTTATTCTTAGTGCTCAATAATATTCCATTGTCTGGGTGGACCACGGTTTATTGTCTTGGTGGACCACATACTGAAGGACATCTTGGTTGCTTCTGAGTTTGGGCAGTTATGAATGAAATTGCCCTAAACACCTGTGTGCAAATGTTTGTGTGGACATAGTTGTCCATTCTTTTGGCTAAATACCAAGTAGTGCTATTGCTGGGTCATACGGTGCGAGTATGTTTAGTTTTGTGAGAAACCTACCCAACGGTCTTCCTAAATGGCCATGCCATTAGAATTCCCACCAGCAAAGAATGAGCGTTCCTGTTGCTCCACATTGGATGCTCCACATCTGAGCAATACTTGGTATTGTCTGTGTTCTGGGTTTTGGCCATTCTTATAGGTGTGTAGGGATATCTCATTTAATTTTAATTTCCCTAATGACATATGATGTGGAACTTATTTTCATATGCTTATTTGCCATCAGTGTATCTTCTTTGGTAAGATCTGTTGCCTATTTCTTAATAGGGCTTGAATTAATTAATTTGGGTTTCTTATTGTTGAGTTTTAAGTTTCTTGAATATCTGGATCCCTTATCAGATATGTCTTTGCAAGTATTTTCTCCCAGTCTGTGATGGTCTTCTCATTCTTCTGACAGTATCTTTCATAGAACCAGAGTATTTAATATTAATGAAGTCCAGCTTAGCAATTGCTTCTTTCATGGATTGTGAAAC
The DNA here is from genome assembly GCF_002288905.1 of Enhydra lutris kenyoni. Classification (NCBI taxonomy): domain Eukaryota; kingdom Metazoa; phylum Chordata; class Mammalia; order Carnivora; family Mustelidae; genus Enhydra; species Enhydra lutris. The sequence continues at coordinate 41,161,363 of NW_019154092.1, forward strand.
ATCCTTGTGATAAATCCCAGTTGGTCATGGTGTATAATGGTTTTTAGAAATTGTTAGATTTCTGCTAATATTTTTGAGAATTTTTGCAACTATGTTCCTGAGATACATTGGTTTATAGTTTTTTTTTTTTTTTTTTTTTTTCTTGTAACGTCTTCATCTGCTTTTGGTATTAAGGTAATGCTGACCTCATAGAATGAGTTAAGGAGTATTCCTTCTGCTTCTATCTTCTGGAAAAGATTATAGAATGTTGGTATAATTTCTTCCTTAAGCTTTGGAAGAATTCACCAATGAACCCATCTGGGCCTTGTACATTCTTTTTGGAAGCTTATTAATTATTGACTCAATTTTTATCAATTAGTTGTTGATTCAGATATATTGTGCGAGTTTTGGCAGGTTGTGTCTTTCAAGGAATTAGTCCATTTCAACTAGGTTATCAAGTCTGTGAACATGGAGTTATTCACAGTATTCCTTTATTATCTTTTTAATGTCCAAGAGATCTGTAGTGATGTCCCCTTTTATTTCTTATATTAGTTTTTGTGTCTTCTCTTTTTTTCTTAGTCTAGGTAGTAGTTTATCAGTTTTATTGATCTTTTCAAAGAGATAGCTTTGGTTTCATTGATTTTCTCTATTGAATTCTTGTTTTCAATTTCATGATGTCTGGTCTACTTCTTATTATTTCTACTCTTCTATTTACTTTGGATTTAATTTGCTCTTCTTTTTCTAGTTTCCTAAGGTGAAACCTTAGATTATTCATTTTAGATCTTTCTTCAGTACCATAAATACTATAGTATATTATAGTATTCCTAAAATTTCCTAGTAAACACTTCTTTCACAGTATCTCACAAATTTGCTAAGTTGTATTTGCATTTTCACTTAGTTCAAAATATTCTTAAATTTCTTTTGGGATTTCTTCTTTGACCGATCTGTTGTTTAATCTCCATTATTTTGGAACTCCCCAGCTATCTTTCTGTTAACTGATTTCGAGTTTAATTCCACTGTGGTCTGAGAGCAGACAGATGATTTCTATTCTTTTAAATGTGTTAAATTCTGGTTTTGACCCAGAATGTGATCTATCCTGATGAATGTTTCATGTGAACTTGAGAGTTATGTGTATTCTGCTGTTGTTAGATGAAATAGTCAATAGATGTCAATTACATTCAGTTGATTGATGGTGCTGGTGATTTCAAATATGTCCTTACTGATTTTCTGCTTACTGGATCTGTCCATTTCTGATAGAAAGGTGTTGAAGCTTCCAGTAATAATAGTGGATTCATCTTTTTTTGGCATTTATCCTGCTAGTGTTTTCTGAGCTTCTGGATTTCTCCTTGCAGCCGTACAAGTTTTACTTCCCACACTTTGACACTCTATTGTTAGGCTCATAAACATTAAAGAGTGCTGTGTCGGGGCACCTGGGTGGCTCAGTGGGTTAAAGCCTCTGCCTTCGGCTTGGGTCATGATCCCAGGGTCCTGGGATCGAGCCCTGCATCTCTGCTCTCTGCCTTCCTCTTCTCTCTGCCTGCCTCTCTGCCTACTTGTGATCTCTGTCTGTTAAATAAATAAAATCTTAAAAAAAAAAAGAGTGCTGTGTCTTCTCAGGGAGCTGACTTTTTTTTATCATTATGTAATACCTCTCTTAATTCCAAATTAGTGTTAGTGTGGTATATCTTTCTCCATCCCTTTATTTTTTTATAGTATATTTATATTTGAAGTGTGTATCATGTAGACAACATATGGTTGAGTCTTGTTTTTTAATCCACTTTAACAGTCTTTTATCTTCTAATTGGTGCATTTAAACCATTGGTATTTAAAGTGATTATTTATATACTTAGATTAATGTCTATTTTATTTTTTACTGTTTTCTATTGGTTGTCCTTAATTCCTTCTTTGTCTTCCTCTTTTTATCTGTCTTTTGTAGTTTTAATTGAACATTTTCTATTATTCCATTTTCTCTCCTTCATTAATATACATGTTATACTTCTTTTTTAAACTTTTTTAAGTGGTTGCCCTAGTATACGCAGTATACATTTACAAACAATCAAGGTCCATTTTCAAATAAAACTAAATTATTTCACAGGCAGTGCAAGAACCTTATAATAACAAAATAATCCTGATTCCTTCCTCTTTACCCTTGCAACATTGTTATCATTAATTTCACTTGTACAGAAGCCTATGCATATAGTCAAATGCATTGTTTTGTTGCTACTATTATTTTGAATAGCTGTTAGCTGAATCTCTTAGAGCAATTAAGGATTGGAAAAATAAAAATGTTTGTGTTCATTTGTACCTTTTCGAACGCTTTTCCTTTTTTAATGTACATCTGAGTTTCTGACCCATAATTTCTTTTCTTTCTGCAGAACTTTTAACATTTCTTGCAAGGCAGGTCTAATAACAATGAATTCCCTCTTTTTTTTTTTTTTTTTTGGTCCAAAGTATTTATTTCTTCTTCAGTTTTGAACGCTAATTTTGCAGGGTATGGAATTCTAAATAGGTAGCTTTTTTCCTCTCAACATATTAAATACACCATTCCACTCTCTTGCTTGCATGGTCTCTGAGGAGTTTAATTAATTTTTATCTTTGCTTCTCTACAGGCATGGTGTTTGTCACCCCTCCCTGCCCCCACTTCTTTCTTTTAGGATTTCTTCCTTTCTCTTTGATTTTCAACAGTCTGAATGTTATATGCCTAGGTACAGGTGTGGTTTGTTTTGTTTTGCTTTTGGCATTTATACTGATAGTGTTCTCTAAGCTTCCTGGATGTGTGATTTGGTGTCCAACATTGATTTGGGGGAAATTCTTGCTCACTATTGCTTCAACTATTACTTCTGTCCCTTTCTCTCATTCTTCTCTTTCTGGTAAATGTATTACATGTATGTTATACCTTTTATAGTTGTCCCACAGTTCTGGGATATTCTTTTTTTTCTTTTTTTTTAGATTTACTTTTATTTATTTTAGAGAGGGGGCAGGAGCAGAGACAGAGGGAGAGAATCTCAAGCAGACTCCATGCTGAGCATGAAGCATTACACGGGGCTCGACCTCACGACCCTGAAATCACAACCTGAACCAAAACCAAGAGTCAGATGCTTAACCAACTGGGCCACCCAGGTGCCTCTCCCCACCTTTTTTTTTTTTTTTTTCCAATTTTTATCTGCTTGCTTTTCTGTTTTGGAAGTTGCTATTGACATATCCTCAGGGTCATCAATTCTTTTCTTGGCCATGTCCAGTCTACTAATGTGGCCATCAAAGACATTCTTCATTCCTGTTACAGTAGTTTTGATCTCTAGCATTTTTTTAATTCTTTCTTAGAATTTCCATCCTTCTGCTTACATGGACCAGACTCAGATATGACAGGGATATTGAAATTATCAAACCAGTAATTTAAAACAGCTCTGATTAATATGCTAAGGGCCCTAAAAGATGAAGTACCCAGATGTAGAACCTCTTGCATTTCTGTAGAGCCCTCTTCCACACCCTCCAGATCAGACTGCGCCCTGTCTTCTGCCCTCCATCCTCCGTCGGAAAGCCAGACCAAACCCATGCGGCACTGCAGGGCTGCTCAGGCGTTCATCATTCCAAAACTCTACAGCATTTAGAGAGCATACCGGCTATACAAGAGGAAAGGCTGTCCCTCTAGGTTAAAATATATCCCAGTCCACCTCAATTAAAGTTCCCACTCTCAGTCATTCCTCCTGCTAACATCTAGCATTCTAGTGTCTCCCAGGAATCCACTGTGGCTTATCCTGACCTTCCGACTTCACATTAACAGATTAAAGCTTATTGAAGGCCCACGCCTGTAAGAAATGGGCCTTTGGAGACGTCCAGTACTTCTGTGTTGTTTCTATGCTGGAACAGATAGAGAACATGAATTTGTAACTCTATTTTCATTCTATTTCAATAATAAAACATGTCAAGCACTTTCTACAATTCTGACACTAAAGAGTTAAGACATAACCATGTGGAGAGATGTGGTTTCTACCTCCAAAGAAATCACAGACTAACAGAGACCCAGTAACTGATACAGCATCCCACAAGTTAGGGCTCAAGGGACCCTGTGGGTTTCGACTAACAGTCATCCCTGCAGCAGGCACCAAAATAAATAAATATTATTCCTGTAGTTGGAAAGATGGATAGATACATAAATGCATACATACTTACATAGCTGAACATATGGATAAATGTTCCTTTCTCTATTTAACCCACGAGGATTCCACATTTACCAAGGAGAGATTCAGAAGTGGCCACAAAAAGAAGAAAAAAAAATGAACCCAGAAAGTAACTGAAAACGATCAGCCCAGGTAAAAATAGGCCATCCTAACCATAGCCTGAGGATGGCACGGGAGCGTGAGAATTATGTAAGGTGTTCTCAGAATTACAGATGATCCTCAGGCTCCATCCCTAGAGATTCTGAACCAGTGAGGAGCTAGTCCTAGGTATCTATATTTTCTTAAAGCTCCTGGGATTGTTTTGATTCACAGTTGAGTTTGAGAGCCATTGGGACAGGTTCCCAGATCTAGCAGGTGAGACTCGGGAAGCCATAGATCCAGGCAAAGAGTCAACACAGGGAAGACAGAAGACTCATTGATAAGACACAGCCAGGGCAGAAAAGAGGGCTCCTTGCAAACCTTCAGTTATATATAGGTAGAATTGGGCCTCGAGTCTGAAATAGACCTCAGTGTGCTAGCAGGTGCTCAGAGAGCAATACACGACTCTTACTAAAGCAACATGGTTCTGAGAGTGTTTAAGGTTAATATCACACTGTTCACCCATGCCTGTCAATCAGATCCATGCTACAACTCCCTCCGTGAAGAAATGAATCTAAGGAAGAGAGAGAAAGCATCTCAATATTTGCACAGTGAAAAGTATTATTTTTCTACTGAGGAAATGTGAACCTGTCACTACAACGATTATCTTCCCCCATTAAACTCTAAAATTGGAACTGTTGAGCAAAATCAGCTTAATTCGTCACCATCTTGTCATTGGCATGTCCTGAGGTCATCAAAAATTAGTGACACCTCCAGTCTGGTTTTCCTTCACTGTCCTGCCTCCCTAGAGCCCAGCCCACAACGGCCAGCCAGAAGCCATCTCCTGAGAAAAATGCAAAGCCTTTCAACTTCGCTTGAGAACATACAACATCTGGAAGCCACTGGCTTTATATTTAGTAAGTAAAAACTCCATCTGGCCTGAGTAAAAAATAAATTAGGTTTTTGAGTTCAAGATAACAATACTGGAAATACGAACCTTTAAGAACACATCTTTTGCTGAAACTGAACTCTTCCCGCTGCCAATTAGAACACAATCACTCCCATCCACAAAGGAATTCATACGTTACAGAAGGGTTACCCACCAGGCTCCCTGAAACCCGGAGTTCTGCCTTTTTTAAGGCATGAAGAGCTATGGCATGAAACTCGGCACACCTGGATGTTTTCTCAGACAACGTTCACACACTAAGTTTTTGTTTATAAGGTGTAGAGTCCTTGAAAGTAACACAATTGTATCTAATGAAATTGTCTCCAAGGTAAGAATTCTTGAGCTACATGCACCTGATTTGTCTCTCTTTTCCAGAAGCCCAGCATAGCTGACACGGACCTGGTGCCTCCCGGGATTGCCTTCCTGGCTTCCTGCCCAAGGTTCTATTGTCTCCAGAACCACGTTCCTGCCACTGCTTTTAACAACCTTCCCGAAGGGGGCAGGAACCCAGGCTAAGTTCCCCAGGCCACATGGCCAACTGGTACTGTGTACCATACTAAGGTCTAGACGTGGATACCATGCCAGGGTGAGAGCGTGGCGTCTGGCCCTCAGAGCCGCAGCCATGGAGGCAGATCAGGTAACACGGGGCTGAGCAGCTCCTAGGAAATGGAAGGTGGTAAGGAGCAGGATGATCAATTTCTCCCTTCTGTGGACCACTCTGAGGGCTCGTTTCTCCTTGAACTTCTGCAGAAAATCCGATGTGCCCCATGACCATGCCCACCAATTGAGTTGCGTGGGTTTTTGTGGCTTGTTGTGGAGCAATGGCCAGCATAGTAATGACACGCATAGCTTCCCACGTTCCCTTGACTCACTCTCCATTCTTCTGCACCCTCCTCTCACAGATCTTGCACTCGCAAATATCACATTGGCACTTGAATCCTCAATTAAAACTCTGCTTTCTTTTTTTTTTAAAGATTTTATTTATTTATTTGACAGAAAGAGAGAGAGAGCAAGAACAGAAACACAAGCAGGAGGAGTGGGAGAGGGACAGCAGGCTTCCCACCAAGAAGGGAGCCGGATTTGGGGCTCAATACCAGGACCCTGGGATCATGACCTAAGCTGAAGGCAGACACTTAACGACTGAGCCACCCAGGTATCCCAAAGCTCTGCTTTCTAGAAGACCCAGGTAAAACAATTGTCCAAGAGTGGTTCTAGAAAACAATCTTCAAGATGGAATTAGGGAGGTGAATGGGCCACCCGTCTAAAAGTCATAGGTACTCCACTATTAGAGGTACATGGAGTGGTAATAATCCCTTGGCATTTTGTAGACTCATGATTTCTTCAACTTTCATTGTGGTTAACAGGGATAGAGTGCAGATGGAGGAAGGTCAAGGCTCTGGGAGCGCAGGGGGTCATGGCATTCAATCAATATAGAAACAATGCTAATTACGAGGATTGTGGGTTAGGATAGATCCTTATTACAGCATTAAAGATACTCAAATAAATAACAGCTCAGGGAAGTCAATTTAAGGCATGATCTAGCATTCAGATGCCCTCTAAGGCAATACTCAAGGAAATCTTTATTTCCTGCAGCCTCGGAAAAAAAATGTGCTGAAAATCAGGGCAAGGATCTGATTCTAGGCCATCCAGAGCTGCCATGAAGACAAAATGTAGAGCCTCAGCAAATATCCTATGTCAAGTCAGAGCCCTAGCAGGGAAAGTTGAGGACTCTGAGTACCGTGACGGAGACGCTTCGGTGAAGGAAACCGAACACGTCAAAACTCCGAATCCACTTCTACCGTCCTTCCCAAAGAGGCAGCACCTTGACCTTCACCAGAGAACACTAGCCTCTACTTGCCTAGAGAATAGGCAATGCTTTCACTTAAAGCAGTTTGTTCACAGGATGATGCCTGTCCTCCTGAAGACAAGCTAACATCCACCAACTTTCATTGTCTCCAGATGGACAGCCAAAGTTGGGTCTCAGCAAGAAGTAGACAGAGGAGCAAAATCCCTGTTTCAGGAAGGAATCATCCGGATAGGTAAGAAATTACAAAACTAATGAGAACTTGGGAACATAAATGGAAGTGAGTATAAAGGATGCTAGCCCAAGGGTGGCAGTATTCAGAGCTGGATAGAGGGGAATTGACTGACAGAGTAATTCATTTATGATTCACACTTTACTTTATGTCAAGGACACCTGCATAGTTTGCTGGGATGGCTACTTGAAGCCTAGGCTCCATAAATGAATGAAAAAAATGGGCTGCCAGAATTACCTTGGCTTCATGGTAAAGAAGAGATCAGAAGACATAGGGCAGTGGGAACATGAAACATGGATCTATCATATATGTCATATATGGCCCCAGAACCTGCCATTCAGAGGACATAGGCTTCACTACGGCAGTAAAAGTCACATTATGGCAGTAAAAGTCACATTACTGAGGAAGATATGAGCATCTTGGAGAAGTTCGTTCGTGGCTTTGAGAAGCACAGTGAACATAATTACTTAACAGGCAGCACATTGGACACATTCTTGGCCTATATATCCATGGCAGTACTTCATAGATGATGGTGTCCTAGGGCAAGATAGATGGACAGCCATTAGAATGTTGTATTTATACATGAAGAAAAATACCTAGATTTGTCAAATAGAAAGACATTAACCACCGAAAGCCAAATGGTAGTCCTCACTTCTTGGCCAATTCACAGACACAGACCCCATTGGGAAGGGAATTCCAGGATCCTGAGTCCATGACCAATGACCAAAGTCAGCCTCACAGAGGACCCAATGCATCTGCAAATCCACCCTGTGTTTTGGGTTTTTTTTTGTCCAGTTCCCAAGAATACACTTAAGACAGATATACTTAGCACGTGGTTAGCACTGATAGACCCCTCATAGTATTGGCCTGATTTATTGGGTAAAGGTCACCATGGTAGGAAGGGCCAAGTGGAAGCCCTGAAAAGTCCTTCTCTCCCATGGCAGCCCTCAAGATGAATCAGAAGCAATATGACATTTCTGGAAGAATTTCAGGCAGCAGCACCACCATCAAAGATTTGAAAGATGAGGAGTGTGTAGTATATTCTTATTTTCTTCAGCCCCGACAGTGGACTAATGTAAGATGAACTTCATTTTCAGCTGCTGGTCTGAATACAGATCTTTACTGGGGCAGATCAACATGGAGCCTGCATCTATTAGCAGCATGAATCAGAGGAAGTTTACCTTTAATTAACAAGGACAGCAGTGCACACTCACTGCCTTGCCCCGGGGCTCTGTGAACTCTCTTGCTGTCATGACACAGCAGGACACCACACTGATCCACCATATTGGTGACATCATGCTATTTGGAACCGAACAGGAACTGACAACAATCCCCCAAGTGCACTGAGACATGTGCACAGGAGAAAGTGGGAGATCAGCTCCATAAAGATGCAGATGCAGGCCACACTGGTGAATGTCATAGCGTTCTACTTGTCAGGGATATGTGGGGACATCCCCCCAAAGGTAGAGAACAAGCCACTGCACCTTGCATCTTACATCACTAGGCTAGAGGCATAATGCTGGGAGTTGCTTTGGATTTTAAGACAACAGTCTAAACTTCTCTTCCCTTTCTCTGATGACTCAGAAAACCTCAAGTTTTGAATAGGCAACAAGTACAAGTGGTGGTTCCAAATACTCTGTTTCTTGGGCCACATGACCAACAGATCAAAAGGAGCTTTAGGCATATCGGCGCTGGATAAGAATGTGCAGTCCTCGGTAGAAAGGTCAGAGCACAGAGCCGGCAGATTCTAGAACAAGGCCATGCACCTGGTAGAGATCCATAGTGCTTGAAAAGCAGCTCCTGGCATGATACTGGACCCTGACTGAAACTCAGCAGCTGACCACGGGACACCCCATTCCTCAGCAATCTGTTTCCCAGTTTCCCATTGTGAGCTGGCTTGTTATGTAACCTGTAAAGACATAAGTTTGGACATCCACACCAGCAACCTATCATGCAATAGAAGTGGTATATTTGGATACAGCCTTTAGCAGATCCGGAAAGATTTAGTAAATTCTATAAAGAGCTACTCGGACTCTCACTTCCCTTGTTTCTGCTGCATGGCTGATTCTCCCTCATCCATACCTACAGCCTCTTCCGGGTGCCCTCCAACTTGCTGAACTCAGGCTTGGTTCACGGAGTAGGACTGGGGCTTCATTGTTGCCCAGATCAAGGGAGGCCCTTAAAGGTGATAGTAAAAACTAAACTGGATTTTTCCAGTGAAGCCAGCTGGAACCAGGGGGGCGCTGGTCCCCCACTTCAGGAAGAGGGAGGAGAGACCTGAGGCCTAGCTGCGCATTGCCTTCTTTGCAGTATTTGGATAGCTTGGCCAGTTGTCAAGGACCTAGAAGGAATAGAGTGGGGGATCAGAGACAAGGAAATCTGGGGAAGATACATGTGGAGAGATCTGTGGATATGGGTCCCCAAGCCTGTGGATGCACCTTTGAAAACTGGAAGCATATGGAAAATGGACAGAGACAGAAACTCAAATAGTAAGAAAAGTACAGGTAATGGACAACACCTGGCTTAGAGTTCAGCACACCTGGAGATGGACTCATGACCTGGCCCCTTGCAGTCTGTGTAAATGGGCAGGTCATTCCACATCACTGTGCATCGACTTTTATATCTGTGAATGAAAACACCTGTCTTGCAAGTTGATCACGAGGATGGGAGATAATATTTACCACGTGCCAGGCACATTTGCTGGCATTGGAGGTGCCCCATGGACCCACCACTCTCTTTATTGCAAAGTCATGGATTCACATGGTAACTAACATCCGAGCCAGTGGCAGAGCCCCACGTTCAGGAACCCAGCCCAGGGCAGTCCTGGTGCTCATCCTGTTTTCTCCAGCTGGGCTGTGGCCAAATGGCCATCTTGTCATTATAAAGGAACCCCCTACCTCCCCCCGACCAGAAGGCACATTTCTGAAAACCTTTCCAGAGCACACTCTACCTGCACGTATTTGAAGGGCTGGGGTGAGACCCAGGCAAAACCGAAATCACGTGACCCTGAGTTTTGTTAGAACAGAATTTGACTGCATTTGGAACAAAGCAGATGAAGGGGTCAGAAATGGTGACCAAAGCCACCGTATTCCACTCTGCCCTTCTCAGATTCAAACGTTGCCTCTTTCCAAGCCCTGTGAGCCTGCCACAAACGGGAGTTGGTTTTGTGTTCTTTCAACTTCCGTAGTCGCTGCACCCTCTGGTGGTTGTGAACGTAATCAGGTCTGTTGACTCCTAGACATTAGGGGGAAGATGAAATGGATGGCTGGAACGCCAGAACGTCCTCCTGAGAAAGATGTGGGTAGTCACACACACACACACACACGCACACACTTTAAGGAAGACCCAGTTGAGGTAGGTGCGGCCCGAGGGCAGAGTCTGCGTCAGGGAAACTCTGCCGGGAGGCACGTGAGGGAGGTGAAGAGAGGGGTCCGAGGGAGTGGAGAGGAGCAATCAACGGGGAAAACCACAGGATTTGGAAGTGGACTCAGATGAGAGGAAGGAGGCAAAATGATGAGAAAATAAGCTAGGTAGTTTCTCCTGGTTCCAGACCATGGGCCACATCCGGGTTACTGCAGGCTTCTCCATCCCCAGAAAGTACAAAAAGTACAGAATTCCACTGGGCGGTCTGAAGTTAGCACCGTCCACTGCTACCATGCTCCTTTCCCTTTTCTGTCTCTTTCATGCTTCATCCCTGCACTGACCGGAGAGGCTGGCCAACCTCCTCCTTCTCGAAGGAAGTGGCCCAGGTGAAGACACCTAAAGCCTTGAGCCTACTGGGATAACACCTCCGTCCTCTCCACCCCACTCCCCATCCCTCCATAGAGTTCATTCCTTAAGAGAAGCCTTTTCTGGGCTTCAAAGCAGAATATAAGTAGATCTAGGAAAAGTAGATTTTAAAAATTAGGAAAATCTGGATTAAGCAAAGATAAGCAGTTTTCTACACTGCGGGACTTCTCAGAGCCTTAAGTATACTAACATGGCTATGAGAGTCTGCTGGAGGAAATTAGAGGCTGCTGTTTACAAAATGACTTGAGCACTGTAACCTACTTTTCAAACAGCATCTTGAAAGCATTTGGGAAGCACTTTCTTAAACAACTGGTGAGCACATTCTGGTTAAGGTCCAGAGCGCAGGTCCTTATGATAGAAAAGGGTACTATTTTAGGTACCAAGATAAGAGAACTCCCCCTCAGATCTTCCGTTCTGTGTGTGTGCATTGGTGCATGTTCCTTTCATTTTGGGGGGTTCTATTTCCTTGTCTGTAAAGTGAGGAGTTTAGAGACATCTGTGGTTTCCAGATTGTTCTGGGGAACTTGGGGCTTCATGGAGGCCCTTCATCAATTCCACAACAGTCATGAAATTTCCATAAATTAAGAAAATGTGAACTCCTGAGGGAATCCACTAGTCTCCTTTTCCCTAAACAGAACCAAATAAATAACAAACAGCCTACATATAACCTCTTCGACCCAACTAGGAGACCGGAAATCTATCAAACTCTGGGATATGGACAAATGTATCAAACCAGCCACAACAGGACAAGGCCACAAAAACAAAATCTGCTACTCCCCAAAAAATGCTCACCCCCACAAGAGGAAGACGCCATCCTGAGCAGAAACCAGGCCACCAGATCTGCGCGCATCCTGTGTGGGGAAGAGACATCCCCGGCCTGGCGCTTGGAGGGGACAGCAGCAGGAAGAGTGGGTCTGGGCGGGGGGTGGGGTCCGCATAAGTCCTTGGGAATCTCATAAAAGACCAGCAAACCATTCATTCATTCCAGAAGGAAGGAGCGTAGCTTTGAGGGGAATTACTGGAAAGAGTCTAAGTGAAAGGGAAAGCTCGTATGGTGAGGAGGGCCCAGAGGAAGCCGGTCTCAGAAAACACGGACAGGCAGCAGGTGGAGCAGAGAGCAGGCTGGAGAGCAAGGCCTGCCTGCCCGTCTCTAGGGCCCGGAAGGGCAGGTGAAGGCTGGAACAGGACATCTCCTGGCACCAGACTGGTGGCTCAGCGACCAAGAAGGGGCTGCAGAGACAGAACTGAGCTGAGCCTCGAGCTGGGAAAAATGCCTTGGCCCATCTCTTTGCAGACCCCCTACTCACTCCCAGCTGAACCTCCACCTCCTGCAGGTCTGGGGAAGGCAGGGGCTTTAACCTGGGGGAACAGGCAAATCCAGCCCAACTCTACACCAAGTCACCTTCAGAAAGATGAACAAGAAACAAGCACCACCCAAGGTGTTGTTTGCCTCCTGGGCTCTTGGCCACCTCCAGTGTCAGTCCAAGGGACCAAGGACAGATCCCTGAGAGCCCCGAACCGGCCCATCCCAGAGGCCTCCTCCACACGGGGCTCCTGGCTTCTTCTGTGTTCTTCCCCTGGGTGGGGGGGTCTTTCCAGTTCTTCTCAGCTCACAGGTACAAGCCACCCAGAAGCACAGGGAATCTGACACCCCCAGGGGCAACCCTCAAGCAAAGGAAGAGGCCAGCATCCTTATCCTTCAGCCCTCTGTCCCCTGGCAGAGATCCTAGCACAGCAAGTCCCCATTGCCCACATATTTTTTTTAAGATTTTATTTATTTATTTAACAGAGAGAGAGAGAGAGAGAGAGAGAGCGAGAGAGGGAACACAGGCAGGGGAAGTAGGAGAGGAGAAACAGGCTTTCCACCAAGCAGGGAGCCCGACGCAGGGCTGCTCCCAGGACCCTGAGATCATGACCTGAGCCGAAGGCAGAAGCTTAAGGTCTGAGCCACCCAGAAACCCATATCTTTTTTTTTTTAAGATTTTATTTATTTACTTGACAGAGATCACAAGTAGGCAGAGAGGCAGGCAGAGAGAGAGGAGGGAGCAGGCTCCCTGCTGAGCAGAGAACCCGATGCGGGGCTTGATCCCAGGACCCTGAGATCTTGACCTGAGCCGAAGGCAGAGGCTTTAACCCACTGAGCCACCCAGGCGCCCCCCCACTGCCCATATCTTGATGGCACAACCTCCTTTGGTCCTTTTTCCCTCCCTGTCCCACTATCCCAAATCCCTCCTTCCAGCTCCTGAGGTCCTCCTGCAAATATCCACCCCCCAGCAAGTCTGTTTCAGGCCAGTTAATATTGGATGTGGCCCCCGAAGAGAGAACCTGACAAATTTCCAGGAAAACCCATTCGAGCTGGTGAAACTGTTGTTTTTAAAAGTCCAAGGACAAGTCATTCCAGTTGTTCACAGAGTAATCAAAGTTCACAAAAACGATGACAGGGACAGCAGATTTCTGACTCGAGAAGAAAACAGGGAAGCTGCTGATAGAGGCTTGTACAGACAGGGCAGAAGGGGCTTGGAAAGAAGGATGTGGCAGGAAGAGGCAGAGGGCTTGGCTGCACGCTGGGGCGGTCACCACAGAAATGAGTGACTCTCCAGAACTCAGCGGCGCTCTGCTGGCTGTCCCAGGTGCCTACGTGCTGCGAAATGTGAATCCTAAAGTGAGGAACAGTTCCTAGCACCAAACTGAAAGGAATTCTCTCGAAAAACAGAAAAACTAATATATTCGAAATGTTCTACTCTCTGTATAAAATGAAACAATATGGGGACGTTTTTGTCTTGTCCAAATAAATGATTTTGTGGTTAAAGAGAGAGAGGGAGGGACACCTGGGTGATTCAGTAGGTTAAGGGTTTGCCTTCGGCTCAGGTCATGATCCAGGAGTCCCGGGATGAACCCCCGCATTGGACTCCTTGCTCAGCGGGGAGCCTGCTTCTCCCTCTACCCCTCCCCGCCTCCAGCTTGTGTGCTCACTCGCTCACTCTCTCTTTCTCTCTCTCTCTGGCAGACATAAAATAAAATAAAATAAAATAAAATAAAATAAAATGGGGGGGGGCTTTTGGGATTGGACAGTGGAGCTGAGCCCTCAGCGGGACAGCACGCTGCTGGTGAACAGGCTGGCTGGGACCCCTGGTGTCCTGTCACCTCAAGAGCACACCTGAAACAATCAGCAAGCCGTGTGGCAGACCCTGGACTTGGCTAGTGTGGGGCATGGCTCACTCCGAGGACTGTGGAGGCAACTAGCTTTGTTACCGCTTGGTATGCCGCTTTGTACGCCTTGAAGAAACACAATGGCAGGTTCCGTTGGGCCTCGTTTCAACTCAGAGCACACTGTCAGAGCAAGAAGTCTCCATGGCACTATTGGGAGAGACCCACACACCTGCAGCCGGTGGACGGACGGCTCAAAGGCCCAGATTTAGTGGTAATGGTGACCAAGCAGCAAAGGAGCCTGAGCAAGGTGTGATTTGCTAAAATCGTGACCCTGAGAGGAAAGGCCCCTGACAGCCTCCAGCCTCTAGATTCCCCTGTACCTTCTGGGTTGGCCTAAAGGGTTCCTCTCCTCTTTCTGAAGGACAGCAGCCTTCCCAGGCCCTGACTCTATTCAGAGATATAATCTGAAACAGTTGCTTCATGAGATGACGTGTGTCATGCCCAAGGTCTGCCCATGGCCCCATGCCCCATGCCCAAGGTCTGCCCATGAATCAGTCTGCATGGCTGCCTGGCAAGGGACATGCCATCTCCTCTACCCCAGAACTAAGTAAAACTAAGTAGACGCGCACATCTAAACCTTACAAGAGCTGGCTAATCTGCACCGACAGAACCAGGGGGCCCTGCTTGAGAGCAGGCCTTGGAGACGTGGGGCTGAGGGAGCACCCGGATGGAGGAACGTAAGGGACACGATGGTTCGTGGTCTGTGTCACCTTGACTGTGCCACCAGGGGTCCAGACATCTGGTCAAACATCATTCTGGGAGTATCCGGGAGGCTGTTTCTGGATGAGATTAGCATGTGAATAAGTAGATTGAGTAAAGTAAGTTACCCTTTCCAATGTCGATGGGCCTCATCAAATCAACTGAAGACAAAAGCAACTAAAAGCCTGAATAAGAGGGAACTCTGCCTGCCTGTCTACTTGGGTTGGGCAGAATTCTTTTTCTGGCTTCAGACTCAAGTTAAAACATTGGCTCTTCTTGGGTCATGAGATGGTTTTGGACTAGAGCTCACACCATCGGAGATCCTGGTTCTCAGGTCTTTGGACTTGGAATTGAACTATGCCATTTGCTCTCCTGGGTCTACAGTTTGCTAATATCAGATCTTGGGACTTCTCAGCGTCCATAATCTCACGAGCCAATTCCATATATATACATACATACATATATCTGAACTTTCTTTGCAGAGAAATACATTCCTTGATCAGAACACCTTGACAACAGATAAGGCATTCTGTGAGGCCACACATAGTGAGGCAGGCAGAAACACCATAAGCAAGGAAGGCAAATCTACTTCCAGAATATGTATCTATTCCCACGAGGACACATCCCTGCCCTATTCCATGATAGGAGAGGTCCGATGTAGTCAGTCTGCCACTAGGTAGCTATCTAGTCTCCTGGGAATGGTATCATATTGGGGGTTGGGGTTGGTTTCTGCTGTTCGTTGCTGTTGGCAAAGCATTCAGCAGTAACCATAACTAAGTCAGCCTTGGTAAGGAGAAATCTGTATCATTGGGCCCATGTCAAGGCTCCAGCCCTGACACCTTGACCACTTTATTCATTAGTCCATTGTGCAACTGGAGAGAGAGGTTGACAGATGTTCATAAAACATTTTATTTGGTCTGCATGATTATTGAAAATCTTTGCAAAAGATGTTTTTCGGGGACACCTGCATGGCTCAGTCGGTTAAGCCACTGCCTGCGGCTCAGGTCATCATCCCAGCCTCCTAGGATCGAGCCCCGCATCAGGTTCCTTGCTCAGCGGGGAGCCTGCTTCACTCTCTGCCTGCTTGTGCTCTCTCTCTCTCTCTCTCTGACAAATAAATAAATTAATTAAATCTTTAAAAAAAAAAAGATGTTTATCGATATGCAGTCACCTGGGAGACAAACATGTTTACAGTCTATGCCCATTGTGAGAGGCCTATCCAAACAACCTTCTCAGATTTTCTTGTCACCAGTCTTCCAATCCTGTTCTTTCCAAGTCCCCGACCATCTGATCGAATCAGTTGCAACCATAGATTCGTATCTCTGGCACCAAAGTCTATATCAAAACTACGACTCAGATTTCTTCCTTCTGGGAGGATTTTCCCTTCACTGCTGTCCTTCACTGTCATCCATAAGTGGGGCTCTAATGCCTGTAGAGCCCTTAGCAAACGGGGCCGAGTTTTTTCTTCCTCTTCCCTTGGCTATAAGGAACTGCCCATGAGGCCATAATCGTCTACTGAGGGAGAGGAAACAATGTGACCAAATTGAAGATGGCTGAGCTATGTGCTCCCGCTACCACTTGTATCTTCTGGACCCGTGTGAGCCTGAGAGCTTGTGTATCATTTTTGTATAATAATCGATGGTTGTCTCTTGGTTAAGCATTTAGTCTCTGCCAAGGCCAAACAGCAAACCAGAGGCTCTTTCTCAAAGCAAGAATCTGCAGAAGTACATAGACTCGCTCAAAAATCTTAGAGGTCTGCTTGGTGATTCTCCTACTGGTAGTTTCCAGAGACTCCGAAGAGCAGCCCTCTTGGCCACGGTGTCATGTATCTGTCGGATCATAAGGCCAAGTGGGGAACCAGGCGCACTGCTTCCTGGGCTTGCCGAAGAACTTCTTGCTCTAGTTCCCACTGGAAACTACAAACAGGTATTAACTCAGACTTCCTGCTTACAGCTAAGTCCCGGATTTGGCGAGTTACCGTCCTGCTGGAAAATAACACTGCCATGATTCCTCTCCCACTGACTGGCCGTACAGCAGCATTCAGGAACGTCAACCATACAGAGCTCTGTTAGCCTTTCGTCCACCGTTTCTTCATCCAGCCCACCTGACGACTGACCCTGTGAGATGCTTCAGTGGTTCTTCCAATCCTACTCTGGAAAGCTGTAACAAACACGTTCTGGCCTTTCAAAACTTTATCGTGTCTACATTTGAAATAGCCCGTTTCTTTTTCCTTAAACTCTGAAGGGTGAATCTTGAAGTTGTGCCCCATGTTGCCTGATGCCATCATAGCATTCAAAAATGTTTTGTTTTGTTGCATAAGACACAGTAAATGAGAAATATTGATAAAGGTAAAGGAACGATAGTTTTCCTATTTTCATTTTTTATTTACAACTTCACCTAGTTTTTTTTTAAAGATTTTATTTATTTATTTATTTATTTATTTATTTATTTATTTATTTGACAGACAGAGATCACAAGCAGGCAGAGAGGCAGGCAGAGAGAGAGGAGGAAGCAGGATCCCTGCTGAGCAGAGAACCCAATGGGGGGGCTCGATCCCAGGACTCTGGGATCATGACCTGAGCCGAAAGCAGAGGCTTTAACCCACTGAGCCACCCAGGTGCCCCTTCATCTAGTTTTTTTGGAGTATATTCCTCTCTTCCATGAGTCAGAGAATTCTCTGATATCAGATTCATCTTTTTCAGCTTCTTTCAAGGCAGACAGTACAGCTGTGAATTAAAAAGGGATGTTTTCTAGAAAAGAAAATGGAAGGAAGGAAGGAAGGGAGGGAGGGAGGGAAGGAGAAAGGGAAGGAGGAAGGAAGGAAGGAAGGAAAAGAAAGAAGGGAAGTCTTCTAATCCCTGTTTTTAAGCCAATGATCCATTCTCAAATATAAGAAAATACATTGCAAGCACATTGTCTTTGATTTTAGAAGAAAATATAATTAACTTACAGAAAAAAAAAATCACTGTGTTATGTAACATTTAAAAATTTAGAGAAGTTTAAATGTATTGCAAAACAACACCTCCTTCTTGTGTTTCTGTAAGATGCGAAGAAAACTTTGAGACTTCAGAATGGTAATTTATTATACAATAATGAAATCACAGGATTATGGCAAGTATAAACAAAGGCAGGTATGAAAGAGGTAGACTCCTGAGAACAGAGTTAATTTATAAAAATGCATTATATGGGGTGCCTGGGTGGCTCAGTCCGTTAAGCAACTGACTCATGATCTTGACTCAGGTCATGATCTCATGGGTTGTGGGATGAGACCTGAATCAGGCTCTGCACTCAGCAGGAAGTCTGCTTGAAAGGTTCTCTCTCTCTCTCCCCCCAACTCGTGTGCACACAGACTCTCTAAAATTAATAAAGAAATATAATATCTATTTCTTTATATATATATTCTTTATATATATTAGATACATATTATATAATATATTAAAAAATATATAATAAAATAAAAATGCATTACATAAACCCCACTCTTACTAACTTAGAATATTCTAGGAAACACAAAAACACATGAGCACATATTCTAGTACCCACCGGGGTCATAACATCACCACACATAGTGAAGTGTCTGGATTTCAGACCTACTATAGACTAGTCATTCTTGTATATCTTCTATTTTTGCTCTTTTTGAATAAACATGTTGATATTTATACCACTTGCCTATCCTACCAGTGTATACTAGGTGGGCTGAGGGCAGGCAGTTGGTGTCTTCGGTTTCACACGTCCACAGAAGGTGTACTTACCAAACCACAGCCCAGCACCCTCACCCAGCCTCATTTACATATGGACCCAAATAGGATAATGACATCTTGGACTTGGGGCTTACGTTATAACGGGACAAGGCTCTGAAGGACCTTGGTGGGGGAGTGAAGACATTTTGTCCACGAGGAGAAGGAGAACCATTGGCGACAGGATGGCAAACATACCCTGACGAGGTTCCTCGTGTTTACACCTTTGTGTGGTTCCCCATCCTTGAGTGCGGGTGCTGTCTGCAACGTGGTTCTAAACAATTGAAGATGGCAAAAGTGATGGGATGTTACTCCTATGATTACTCCCATTACATAAAGCTCCATCTTGCCGGCAGGCTCTTTCTCTCTCCTTGCTGACTCGGAAGAATCCAGCTGCCAAACCATAGCTGTAAGGCACTGAATGCCGCTCACAACCACGCAGTTGGGGCAGTGGATGCTTGCCTAGGAAAGCCTGGTCCCGCAGTACCTTAACTGCCACCCTAGGAAAACCCTAATCAGAGAACCAAACTGAGCCATACACATCCAAACTTCTGAACAAGAAAAAATTTAAATTTCATAGCGAGATCAGTGTAAGAGGAGACTTCCTTAACATGAATTTTTTAAAAGCATCCAGCAAAAATCTGCACCAAAAATTTTTTTAAAAGATTTTATTTATTTGATACAGAGAATGAGAGAGAGAGAGAGAGCACGAGCAGGAGGAGCAACAGGCAGAGGGAGAGGGAGAAGCAGGCTCCCCACTGAGCAAGGAGTCCAATGTGGGGCTCGATCCCAGGACCCTGGGGCCATGACCAAGCCGAAGGTGGATACTCAACAGGCTGAGCCTCCCAGGTGCCCTGCAACAAAGATTTTTAATTACAAAACATTAGGAGCTTTCCCTTTAGGATCAGGAACATGACAAGGATCCTACTAGTACCACTTTTATTCACCTCAGAAAGAAAAAATAAATGACCACAGGTGTGAGGACTAGAAGGGAGGAAATAAAACTATAATTATCTTCAGATGATGTCCAACAGAATATCCAACAGAATGGGGCACCTGGGTGGCTTAGTCATTTGAGATCTCAAACACATTCATGCATGTTTTGTTTATAGTAACCAGAAATTCCAAGAGGAGGACGGATGGACTCATCGTGGTACATTCTTACAACGAAATATTATACAGCAGTGAAAATGCACTTGTTCTACACATATCAGCAGGAACATCTCAAAAAGCTAACATTACAGGATAAAAATACACAAGTTTCAGAAGGATACACACTCTATGATATATTTATATAAATTTTAAACTATGCAGTTCTACCATATGTTGTTTAGGAATACATACGTATATAGTAATCATGTAAATGCATGCATGGAAAGGATAAACACCAAATTTAGGATCGTCGTTCCCTTTGCGTGGTAGAGTGTGAAGGGAAACGTAGTTGGAAAGGGCCAGGAAGCTTCAACTATATTTATTATTTCATTTCCTAAGATGAATGTTGTTTTCTCAATCTTTTAGTATGTTTTATATCACCATAATTTTTTTTTTTTTTTTTTTTTTTTTTTTTTTTACAAAAAGAGACCAGTCCTTGGTGAAACCATCAAGCTGCTGGTGCAAGTTTTTCTGAGTTATTTGAGCCCATAAAGGCTTGGAGTTTTTCAGCCAGTGGGAGAACGGTCTTGTTACTGCCACCAAAGGCTTGGAAGGGATTCTATCTTCTCCACAAAGCCTCGCTAACCACTGCAGTTCTCCGCAGAGCTTCTCTGGGCTGCTCCGAGCTCTGCGGGCTTCCACCTGCTCCGATGTTGTGTAGATATATTTGCGAATTACGTCATGTACTCTCCTCTACGAAACCATGACAGCAAGAGCAATGCCTAATGGCTTCTCGAGCTCTCTGTGTGCCAACCCGGCACTTGACTTTCTGTAGCCATTGTTCAAAATCACCCTCCAGAGACCCCAAGAGCGTTACGAACTCCGTTTGCAAACCAGGGACCTGGAGCTCAAAGATGCTAAATGATTCATTCAAGGGGCGCCTGGATGGCTCAGTGGGGGAAGCATCTGCCTTCAGCTCAGGTCATGATCCCAGGGTCATGGGATCGAGCCCCACATCAGGCTACCCTCTTCTTCCTTTGCCCCTCCCTTGCTCACTCTCTCTCTCTCCCTGCAATAAATATATAAAATCTTTTTTTAAAATGACTTGTTCAAGATAACATGATGAAAATGTGCTGACTCAATCTGTTTTCTGCCAGCTCCCCCAAATTCTTTCCTCCCCCGTCCCTCACTGCTACCTGAGATGGGGGCCAACAGCGGAAACTGGCATGGTGGCCAATTTGTGGGCACGGTTGTTCTGAGGGAGCTGAACCCCGGTGACAAGGCCAGCCACAGGGTGGGAATCAGGGTTTCCAAGTGCTGAAGGCTGGACCGGCCTGGGCCCCGCACTCTGCGGTCCCCAG
This sequence comes from Enhydra lutris kenyoni, assembly GCF_002288905.1. Lineage (NCBI taxonomy): Eukaryota > Metazoa > Chordata > Mammalia > Carnivora > Mustelidae > Enhydra > Enhydra lutris. Next base: position 41,182,468 of record NW_019154092.1, read on the forward strand.
GGTGGGGCAGGGCCCCGGGGTGTACCGCCCACCAGGCCCAGCCTGTCCTCAGCCACAGGCTCTCTTGCTTGAGCCTTTGCCACCAGATCCCACTAGGTGTCGCTGTCACTTTATTTTTCTGGTGCCCGAAGGTGAAACAAGGTCCCTTCAACTATTCAAAACCAGATAAGTGGGCTGCCTGGAATTCCGTGGTTTTCACAGAAAACAGACTCCTCATGCTGAAGCTGTGGGCTCGACGTAGGAGAGCAGAGGATCCGCATGTATTAAAGGCCTTCTGGATGTCAGCCATGGTAGTGACAACCAGCGCCCAAGTAATACTCCGTCTGTCTCAGGCCCTGCTGGGCGCTCCTTACAAACATTCACTTACTGAGGCCTCACGACGACCCAGGAGATAAGTACAGAAGCACAGAGAGGTTAAGTAACTGACCCAAGGTCACAGAGCCAGGAAGCGGTCCTTTGGATCATTTGGATCCTCAGGGCAACCCTCTCTGGTACGTGTTGCCCTCCCCCTTTTACAGATGAGAACACCAGGCTCCAAAAACCCAAGAAGCCCGCATTCCCCAGCTAAACAGTGGCAGAAGCTGATTTCAAACCTAGGTCTCTTTGACTCAGGACAAAGTAGAAGACCTGGTGTCCTCCCTGAGAAGGAAAGAAGACTGGGTCACAGGGAGAGTCCCATGTCCTTAGCCCCACATGCGTCCCCTACACGGGCCTGTGATCAGCACTGAGGACAGGGCTGCCACCCTTCGCTTCGGCAAGGCCGAGCTGCTCTGCGCTATTTCAGGATTTGCTTCAAAGGAAAGAGAGGAACAACAGATTCTGTCACCTTGCGTGCCAACCCCTTGTCTGGATGTGGACAGAGAGCATCTGCCCTCCCGCCCCAAGGATGAGAGCGCACTGTCTTCTAGGGGTGGCTCTTGGTGGGGCCAGCAGAGGGCGCTATAAGGCGGGATCTGAGAGGATCTACAAGGAGCCTCAAAATTGCGCCCCTTACCCAGCTATGAACTGCTGCCTGAAATCTCCCCTTTAGAGATGGATTTATATAGTTTAGAAGATTGGCCTTTGTTAAATACAAATACCGCCCAGGAGAGTCTCAGCGCTGTTCTCCGTACATTCCCACCCAGGCCTGTGGGAGGATGGTACACCGGGTCCCCATGGAGCTGGGACTCTACATGACTCACTGAGGACAATGAAATGGGAGTGGGTGTGGTGTGCCTCAGTTCCAGTGGGAAGCCGGCCAGCCCGGCGCTGTCCTGGACGTTCTCTCCTTCTATTGGCTACAGGGACCAGCGCTGCTCCAGACGGGGTCAGGTCTAGCTGCCTGGGTCCTCAGGGGAAAGATGTCAACCTCCGTGGACACATGTATGAGTGAGAAATACCTCTGTCGGGGGCACCTGGGTGGCTCACTTTGTTCAGCGACCGACTCTTGACTTAGGCTCAGCTCATGATCCCAGGGTTGTGAGTTTGAGCCCTCATCGGGCTCCATGCAGGGCATGGAGCCTGCTTAAGATACTCTCTCTCCCTCTCCTGCTTCCCCTCCTTCTGCCCTCTCTCCCTCTCTTAAAAAAAGGAAGAGAGAGAGAGAGAAAGAAAGAAAGAAAGAAAGGAAGGATGAAAGAAAGAAAGAAAGAAAGAAAGAAAGAAAGAAAGAAAGAAAGAAAGAAAGAAGAAAGAAAGAAAGAAAGAAAGAAAACACCTCTGTGATATTAGCCCCCAAGATTTGGGTGTATTTTGTACAGATAGTATAATCGAGTCCATCCTGACTGATACACCCCCAAGGCCCATTAATCTAGTAGTCAGACATTAACACCTTAGTGTGAATTTGCCCACAACCAGGACTTGGGGAAACCTGGAGCTTCACTGGGGGGAGGGGTGGAAGAAGGAAGAAAAAACTCTGTGTTGGTTAATTTCCAAAGACGGTCCCAAATAATTCCAGTCCCCTGTTTCATACACATTCTACCTCAGATCAAAAGGTGAAGTCTAGTTTTCCTGATCTTAAATTGGGATGATTTTAGCAACCTTCTCGGCCCATAGAGTGAGGTGGGAATGATATTCTGGGACAGCCAAGGTTAGGTTCTAACAAGCCTCCGTCTCTTTAAACACTCGCTTCTGGAACCCACCACTGTACCCCAGAAGCCCAAGCTATAGGAAGTCATGTGGGTCAACAACTCACCAGCCCCCACGGAGCTTGAAGCCAACTGGGCCCCGTGTGGGTCAGTCATCTTGAACATCCAGCCTCGTGAAGCCTTCAGCCCGGGGCACCATGGGAATGCAACCACAGCAGAAATCCCGAGTGAGAACCATCCTGCTGAGCCAGTGCACCAGGCAAGTCAGGAGACAGGAGAGGAAGTTGCTTCAGCCACCACGTTTTGGGAGTGGTTTGTTATGCTGCCCTTGTTAAATAAGTAGACCTTGTGCCAGAAGTGGGGTGTTGCTGTGTTCTTTTCTTAATCTTAAGTTTTCATCTCAAACTGGCATTGGCCTTGGCATGAGGGAAGAGGCAGAAGCTGAAAAGGCTCAGAGGAATCTGTCTGTGAAGGCTTGACAGACAGGGGGGCAGAGCACAGAGAAGGGGCTCTTCTGCCTCTCAGACAGGGGTGGGAAGTGGGCGACGCTGGGAACTTTAGTGACACTTGGTGGGAATTGTACTTCATGAACTGCTGGGTTCGACTGTGAAGGTTTCCTGGCTGCAGGCGGCACGAGCCAGCTTTTGACAAGGTATCCACAGAGAGAGAAAAGAGAAAAATGAACTAAAAAGAAACTCTTTTAAAAACTTTAATTTTTAGCGCAGTGTTAGGTTCACAGCAAAATGGAGTGAAAAGTACAAAGAGTTCCCATGGATCTCTGCCCCCAATATACACAGCCTCCCCTACTATCAACACCCCCATCAGGGTGGGACAATTGTTACAATAAGGAACCCACATCAACGCATCACAGTGACCCAAGTCCATTGCTTACACGAGGGTTCACTCTAGATACATGCTATGGGTTTTAACAAATGTATTGTGACACGTCTCCACTACTACAGTATCCTGCAGAACAGTTTACCTGCCCTAAAATTCCTCTGCGCCCCATGGATTCATTCCCTGCCCCCAACTCTGGGCAACCACTGAGCTTTCTACTGTTTTAATGTCTATGATTTGGCCTTTCCCAGATGTCATAGAGTCAGCATCATATAGTCTGTAGCCTTTCGGATTGGCTTCTCTTAATTAGGAATGTACATTTAAGATTTCTCCGTATCTTTCCAAGGCTTGACAGCTCACTTTTTTTTTTTTTTTTTTTTTAGTACTGCATAATGTTCCATTGTGTGGACGTACCACAGTTTATTTATCCAATCACCCACTGCAGGACATCTTGGCTGCCTCCAAGTTTTGGTAATTATGAGTAAAGCTGCTATAAACACCATGGTACAGGTCTTGTGTAGACCTAAGTTTTCAATGCCTCCAGGTAAATAGTTAAGAAGCAAGATGACTGGATCGCCTGGTAAGAGTGGGTTTAGTTTTGGAAGAAAGTGCCAGACTGTTTTCCGAAGTGACTGTGCCATTTTTCACCCTCACCAGCAATAAAGGAGAGTCTCCCTTGCTGAACATTCTCGCCAGTATTTGGTGTTCTCAGTGTTCTGGATGCGGGCCATTCTAATAGGCAATGAGCTCTAATAGAGCTCATTGTTTTCATTTGCATTTCCCTGATGGCATATGATGTGGAGTATCTTTTCACGGGCTTATTTGCCATCTGTGTATCTTTTTTGGTGAGGTGTCTGTTAAGATCTTTGGCCCATTTTGGAATCAGGTTGCTTTTTTTTTTAATTGCGGTTTTAAGAGTTCTTTGCATATTTTGGATCAGAGTCCTTGATCAGACATGGTTTTTGCAAATATTTTCTCTCCATCTGTGGCTTATATGCTCATTCTCTTGACACTGTCTTTTGCAGAGCAGAAATTTTTGATATTAGTGAAGTCCATTTGATCAATTCTTTTTGCAATGGATTGTGTTTGGTGTTGTATCTAAAAAATCATTGCCAAACCCAAGGTCCTCTAGGTTTTCTCCTGTGTTTTCTTCAAGAGATTGTACAGTTTTGCATTTTACATTCCAGTCTATGTATCCTTTTCAGTTAATTTTTGTGACAGGCATAAGGTCTGTGTCTAAATTCATTTTTTTAACATGTGAATTGAGCATTTGTATGATTCCATTTTCTTTCATTTCTTAGCATATCAGTTATGCTTTTTGTGTTTAGCTTTTTAGTAGTTGTCCTAGAGTTTGCAACATACATTTGTGACTAATTCAAATCTACTTTTAAATTCAAAGTATGACTTATGACTTATTCAAATCTACCTTATAATAACAAAATAATCCCAATTCCTCCCTCTCATCCCTTACATCATTGCTGTCATTCATTTCACTTATTACAAGAGTGAATACATATATATATATATGCACATGTTGTGTACACTTATTCGTATATATTCCCTTTTGTATATTTATTTGTGTATGTGTGTGTGTATATACACACACAAAGCATACATAATCACATGCATTACTACTGTTATTATTTTGAGCAAACTGTTATGTGTTAGATCAATTAAGAATAAGAAAAATTAAAGTTTTTTTTAAAGATTTTATTTATTTATTTGACACAGAGAGAGAGAAAGAGAGAGCATACATGCACAACCACAAGCAAGGAGGATGGCAGGCAGAAGCAAAGGGAGAAGCAGACTCCCCTCTGAGCAGGGAGCCAGATGCAGGGCTCGATCCCAGGATACTGGGATCATGACCTGAGCTGAAGGCAGATGTTTAACCAGCTGAGGCACCCAGGCGCCTGAAAAATTGAAGTTTTTATTTTACCTTCACTATTCCTTCTTTGCTCTTCCTTCTTTTGCAGATCCAAGTTTCCAACCTATATCACTTTCCTTCTCTCTAAAGAACTTCTTTTAACATTTCTTACCAGGATGGTCTGTTGGCAACAAATCCCGTTAACTTTTGTTTGTATGAGAAAGTTTATTTCTCCTACACTTTTGAGGAATAATTTTGCAGGGTACAGAATTCTAAATCGGTGGGGTTTTTCCCTCCCACCACTTTAAATATTTCACTCCTCTCTCTTCTTGTTTGCATCATTTCTGAGAGGTCAGATGTAATTGTCATTAGGGTGATTTTTTTCTTTTGACTCTTTCAGGATTTTTTCTTTGGCTTTCTGTAGTTTGACGGTGATATGCCTCGATGTAGTTTCATGGCATTTCCTCTGCTTGGTGTTCCCTGAGTTTCCTGGATCTGTGGTTTGGTATCTGACATTAACTTGGGAAAATTCCCGATCATTATTGTTCCAAATATTTCTTCTCTTCCCTTCTCTCTTTCTTCTCCTTGTGGTATTCCCATGATGCTTATGCTTTTGCAATTGTCACACAACCCTTGGATATATATATATAATTTTTTTGGTCTTTGTTCCCTTTGCTTTTCAGTTTGAGAAATTCTATTGACATACCCTCATGCTCAAAAATTCTTTCCTCAGTCATGTCTAGTCTATTACTAAGCTCATCAAGTATTCATCATTTCTATTACAGTGGGGTTTTCTTTTTTTAGTTTATTTATTTATTTATTCAAATAATCTCTATACCCAACATGGGACTTGAACTCACAATCCTGAGATCCAGAGTCACATGCTCCTCTTTTTTTTTTTTTTTATTAACATGTAATGTATTACTTGTTTCAGGGGTATAGGTTTGTGATTCATCCGTCTTACACAATTCACAGTGTTCACCATAGCACATACCCTCCACAGTGTCCATCACCCAGCCACCCTATCCTTCCCACCCCCTCCTCTCCAGCAATAGTCATTTTTTTTCCTGAGATTAAGAGTCTCTTATAGTTTGTCTCCCTCTCTGGTTTCATCTTGTTTCATTTTTCCCTCCCTTCCCCTTTGATCCTCTGTCTTGTTTCTCAAATCCCTCATATCAGTGAGATTATATGATAATTGTCTTTCTCTGATTAACTTAGCATAATACCCTCTAGTTCCATCCACTTTGTTGCCAATGTAAAGATTTTGGTTTTTTGATGGCTGCCTAAGATTCCATTGTATATATATACCACATCATCTTTATCCATTCATCTCTTGATGGACATCGAGTCTCCTTCCATAGTTTGGCCATTGTGGACATTGCTGCTATAAACTTTGGGGTGTACGAAGAGTCACATGCTCTTCTGAGTGAACAGGCCAGGTTCCCCATCTATTACAGTGTTTTTGATCTCCCGTGTTTCTTTTGGTTCTTTCTCAGGATCTCCATCTCTCTGTTTGCATCGCCCATCTGTTCTTGCATGCCGTCTACTTCATCCATTAGAGACCATAGCATATTCATCATAGCTGTTTTGCATTCCAACATCCCTGTCATATCTTGTTCTGATATTTGCCATGTCTCTTCAAATTGTGTTTTTTTGCTTTTTAGTATGCCTTGCAATGTTTTCTTAATAGCCAGATATGACGTACTGGATAAAAGGAACTGCTATAAGTAGGCCTTTAGTAGCATTGTGGTGAGGTAGGGAGGGTGGGGAGAAGCATTCTCCAGTCTTATAATTAGATTTTGTTATTTTAGTGAGTGTGTGCCTCTGTGCCTCTGGACCATGAGCTCCAAAAGCATCTCTCAGGTTTTTTTCTCCCCCCAAGAGAGACAGGATGTCCAGAACAGGCCAGAGTTGGGTATCTCCCCTCCTCCAGGTCAGTATGGTCTGATAACAACTGAGGAGCTTAATTTACACCTGGGGCCTGATTTAGATAACAAATGGATCTAAGGCTGAAATGGGATAAAACTTTTGAGTCATTGGAGGGAGTCATTGGAGTACATTGCCATATGCATGTAACATGCATATGGCAAGGACGTGAATTGTTGCAGCCCGAAGGCAAACTGTGGTAGTTAGTCTTGGATGATGGCCCCAAACAATTCTGCCCTCCCTTTACTATCATATCGTGCCTCAAAGGAGGAGGCAGAGTCTGGTTCCCACCCCTTGAAAAGGGGCCATCTTTAGTGATCCTCGACAAGAGAATACAGCAGACCTGATGTTCTGGGACTTCTGGGCTAGGTTATAAGAAGACTTTCAGCTTCCTCCTGGAATTATTTTAATTCTTGCTCTTGGGATGCTTCCCCTGGGAACCCTGCCACCACTATATTGTAAGAAGTCCAAGACAAAGGACACATGTAGATGCTACAGTCAACAGTCTCATGTGAGCTCCCAGCCCACAGCACCTACTGCCAGCCATGCAAATGAGCCATCTTGGATGGTAGCTCATTCAAGTCTTCAGATGACTCCAGGCCCAGCTGCCACTTGACTGAAAATTCCTAAGAGACTCTAAATGAGAATGACCCAGCTAAGCATAGTCAACTCACAAAATTATGAGTGATAACAATACACATTTGTTTTAAGCCACCAAGTCTTAGAATAGCTTGTTACACCAAGAGATAACCAGACAACTTCTACTGTATGATTCCAAAGACCCAGAAAAGAATGGGTGCTACCAGCTTTCGTTTGATAAAGGAAAACAACAAATTACCGTACACTAAAGAGGAAGACAAGTATACATCACATAATAGATGTTCAGCAAACACTTGTTGCATGAACAAGCAAATGAATAAATGAAAGTGGACATGGCAAGAACAGATTTCCCCTCCTTCCCAGGTTAACAAAAAGTTCTGGCTCTCTTCTGCCACCAGGAAACAAAGCCGTGCCCCCAGCCAGTCCTGGCCATGATGGAGGGGTGTGCCTGAGGACCTTTCCTATCATCCTACTCTAGAAAATGGAAGAGGCTTCCTCCACAGAGTTCTGGCAGCCTCCCTCCTCCTCCTCCTCTCCATAGCTCTCCAGTCCTGTTCAGTTCACAAGCATTTTCCTTTCAGCCCACCACATGTTTCTATACCATTACAATGGTAAAGATTAAGTAATTAAGGGACGCCTGGGTGGCTCAGTGGGTTAAGCTGCTGCCTTCGGCTCAGGTCATGATCCCAGCGTCCTGGGATCGAGTCCCACATCGGGCTCCTTGCTCAGCAGGGAGCCTGCTTCTCTCTCTGCCTCTGCCTGCCACTCTATCTGCTTGTGCTCACTCTCGCACACTCTCTCTCTCTCTCTCTCTGACAAATAAATAAATAAAATCTTTAAAAAAAAAGATTAAGTAATTAAGAAAATGACTCTCCCTTTTTTAAATAAGATTTTATTTATTTATTTGAGAGAAAGAGTGAGAGAGAACATGAGAGGGCAGAAGGTCCCAGACAGAGAGGCAGACTCCCTGTGGAGTTGGGAGCCCGATTCGAGACACGATCCTGGGACGCCAGGATCATGACCTGAGCCAAAGGCAGTTGCTTAACCAACTGAGCCACCCAGACACCCTGACTCTCCCTTTTCTGACTCTCCAGCAGTTCGCCAGACCCCATGTTAATTCCAGGAATGCCTTAACAAAGGTAATGGGAGCCCAAGTCTGTGTTTTCTCCAGACATCCATGCAAAGGAGACTCTGAATAGGAAAAGCTATTTAATTTTCATCGAGTCTTGGGGTCTGGACTTATTTCTTCCTGTCACTTACTGTGAAAGCTTAAGCAAAGAAAGTACTTAGATTCAGTTCAGTTTCTCCATCTATGAAGAGGGAATCATTGTCCCCACATCACACAGTTATTGTGAAAAGTAAGGCAGATGCACTGAGAGAATGTTTATTCAAATTAGCACAGAGTCTGGGGCGCCTGGGTGGCTCAGTGGGTTAAAGCTTCTGCCTTCGGCTCAGGTCATGATCCTAGGGTCCTGGGATCGAGCCCCACATCAGGCTCTGCTCAGCAGGGAGTCTGCTTCCCCCTCTCTCTCCGCCTGCCTCTCTGCCTACTTGTGATCTCTGCTTGTCAAATAAATAAATAAAATCTTTAAAAAAAATTAGCAGAGTCTGGGCTCATTGTTCACCCAATGAATGTCTATTTGATGATTTTTTTCCCCCATAACCATAGGACAAAAAGTTGCAATATTCCTTCCTGAGAACCTCAGACTTTGGGGTTTCTCTCTCAACCTAGTTCAGAAGTACCACCCAAAACAGTTTCCTAAGAGAATACTAGAACCATGTCCTTCCTTACATGCTAAAGCACTATTAGTAAAGGAATTATTTACATGGGGTTTCCACTCTAAATTCTTTTTCCTCCCTTCCCTTCTCTCTCGCCTCCCTTGGGAAAACCACGTCCCAGCTGAATCAGAGATTACGAGGGTCTCTCCACTCTGACCCTGAAGATCTCTCTCTGCACCTCCTGAGTTTTCTTTCCCCCAGCCTCTTTCCCCAGGAAAGTAGATTCCTTTCACTCCTCAGCAGCCACTTGGTGTTCCTCAAAAGAACTGAGCAGCAGCCTGACAGAAAGGCTATAGTACTAGAAAGAGATCCAGGACATGCTAGTTAATTTTGTTGTCGACTTGACGGGGCTAAGGGATGCCTAGAGAGCTGGTGAAACTTTATTTCTGGGTGTGCCTGTGAGGGTGTTTCTGGAAGAGATTTGCATTTGAGTTGGTGAACTGAGTAAAGCAGATGGCCCTCCTCCATGTGAGTGGGCATTATCCAATACACTGAGAGCCAGACTAGAATAAGAAGGGTGAATCTGTTTTCTCTGCCTGAGAGGAGACATCCTTCTCCTCCTGCCCTCAGACATTGATACTTCTAGTCCTTGGCCTTTATACTCAGGCTGTTTACCACTGACTTCCATGGTTCTCTGGCTTACAGACAGGAGATTGTAGGACTTCTTTGTCTCCATACTACATGACCAGTTCCTTTAATAAATCTCCTCTTCTCTCTCTCTCTCTCTCTCTCTCTCTCTCTCTCTCTCTCCCCCTCTCTTCTCTATCTATCCATGTACCTATGAGTTCTGTTTCTCTGGAGAGCTCTGACTAATACACAGGAGTTCTAGTGTCCAGTCTTGGCTCTTTCATCCACAGAATTACCTAAACACATGATGAGTGCATGATAAGATCCCCGTCCCTAGAGATATTCAAGCACAGTTCATAAAGAAGCCTTGGGAGACCTTCAGTTCAGTGAATAAGTGAATGACATAATGAACTTTATCTTGACAGCACTAAAGAGCCATGGAGGAACCCTGAAGTAGTTTACACTTGTCATAAAGCTTGTTTTAGGCTTGGGCATGGCACAAGGACACTTTCAGTTCATAAAGATTATAGTGGAAGTAAGGTGGAGAGCAGATGAGGGTGGGAGAGTGTGAGAGGCTGGGACACCACTGGGAAAATATTGTGGTGACCCAGGGACACATCAAGGAGGCCTGAACTGGGGCACTGCCCCTTGACCTTGAGCAATTCCTTCATTCAGTCAACAAAAATTCATTAAGCCCTTAGCATACATAAGTCAGGCAGGACTTTCAGCATTGAGAATTATTACTGAGGGCAAAGGGGTATAGACCACATTGTTTTGTTATTTAACTGTTCTAATTAACTTATTCCTTGGCCAAATTGAAGTGTTCCTTTACATTTTTCCCAATCAACAGGAACTGACTTGAATTGAATACAAGCATCATGATAAGCCACACTGCTTTCAAGGTAGACCATTAAGCCTTGGATTGGAGAGACAGATGTGCGATGTCACTAAGGACAACAATGTGGTTGTTGTGCTCCTAAAGAACCCACAGATGTTAGCACATCGTCAACTGAAGGAAACACAGTATGTCAGTCTGTATGTTTTCTTTAAAAAGTTCTTAAGGAGCACCTGGGTGCCTCAGTTTGTTAAGCGACTGCCTTCGGCTCAAGTCATGATCCCAGGGTCCTGGGATCGAGCCCCACATCAGGCTCCCTGCTCAGCGGGGCGCCTGCTTCTCCCTCTCCCTCTGCTGCCCTGCCTGCTTGTGCTCTCTCATTCTCTCTGTCAAGTGAATAAATAAAATCTTTTTTAAAAAAAAGTTCTTGGGCCCATGACTTCTTTGCAGAAGCCCTATCAGCTGTGTGCTCTGGCCTCACATTGTCAGAACATCACTCCCCAGCTCCTGCTGAGGCGCCCATAAATACTTAGGTGGAGACTGAAACTGATCCTTAACGAAGAAAGTAGAGGAGGGAAGAAGTTTGGTTTAACAACAAAGGCGAGGAGAGGAGGAAAGAACATTCTTCATTGTGTTTCTAAAAATAGCTCAAGTCAAGAAACTTCATTCCAAGTTGTTTGAATATGAGAAATTAAATAGAAATCTGGTGTTGTCATTATTCCAAGAGTTTATTAGAAGCAAAGCACATCATTTTGATTTGCATGACGGCACAGACAGAAGACAATCTTTTCTCCAGTCTCGTGCAAAAAAAACCCATTTAAGACAACAGAGTCCCCCTTCGGTTTGTGAGCTCGTTAGTCTGGGGCTTGGTATGTGCCTGTGAGAGAGGGATCAGGACAAAAATGACCAACGAGATCAAAATGGCGGTACATTTGTCAACTGCTTTTGTTTTCACCTTCACTTTCGTCTGTATGCTCTGGCTCTTCATCTCCACTCCAGAAGAATATGGAAATTAGTCTTAGCTCTCTACGAACAGATCCTAGACTCTTAGACCCTTGACCTGCCTGGGTCTCAGTTTCTTCATCTGTGATGTGGGAACAATTTCACAGCTTGAGTACTTACTGAGCGGCTGCGAGCATCCCGTGAGATTACCATCCATGGCATGATTTGAAAAGTTAAAGGTGCTTTGAAAGCACAAGATGTTGTTGACTCTCCAATCATCAGCCACTTGTGCCCGAAATGGCGAATCCCACTCTACCACCCCACCTACTTCATTCATTCATTCACTCATTTGTTCACTCATGCAACGAGTATTTTTTTAGTACCCACCCTGTGTTAGGGACTGTTCTGGGCACTGAGGGTATATCAGGAACAAAACAACGTTCTTGCAGCTTATACCGTAATGTGAGAAGATAGATAATAAATCAACAAATAGGGGCACCTCGGTGGCTCAGTGGGTTAAAGCCTCTGCCTTCGGCTCAGGTCATGATCCCAGGGTCCTGGGATCGAGCCTCGCATCGGGCTCTCTGCTCAGCAGGGAGCCTGCTTCCTCCTCTCTCTGCCTGCCTCTCTGCCTCCTTGTGATCTCTGTCTGACAAATAAATAAAATCTTTAAAAAAAATAAAAATAAATAAATCAACAAATAGAAACTATGTCATGCAGTAGAAATAATATAGAGAAAAAGAAAATATAAGATGAAAACCTTAAGTCTAAATACTACTCTGATAGAAGACAGTGCCTGTGTGCACATGTGCGCATGTGTATGCACATGTGATGAGATGGAACATGTGTGGAGAGAGCTGGGGGAGGGAAGGGGAAATGGGATAAGAGGTAGAAGTACCATATAAGTACATGTGTGTAAGGATAATTTTGCTGGTAAGATTTGGGATGGAATTGTTGTGGCATTTGGAAAAACATAGAGTCCAAGACCTATTTATTCTATGATTCACTGTTCTGGCTTTGTCTGGACAGGGGTGGGGAGAGAGTCTAGACAAGGTGTCCCGTGGGGCTCAGCAGCGGATGACCCAACTGTGGGAAGCAGAATGCGAGTGACTGGGGAATTGCACCTGTCATGGCCCCTTCCCTGTCAGCACTCCCTGAACGTCGAGATGAGAATGAAGTGGCACCTTCCTGGAATCTTCTAGAACTTGTCGTGGCTCTCCGGTTCCCAAGCTTAACTCCTTCCTGAGAGAACACTGGCCTGGAAGCTCTGAAGGCCCAATCGTTGTGCCCTCCCCAGGAGGTGCGAGCGCAGGCTCTTCTCCCCACCCTGACCCCAACCAGACTGTCTGCTCACCTGGGCTCACCTGGCTTGCTCTGGCTCTGATTCTGGAAGATGTAGCTTACGGCCATTTCAGGCCACAGTGGATCCTCCATATTTGGTCCTTATTATCAAGTTAGCCTTCTGAGCTTCTGCCTCCTCATCTAGAAAATGGGCATCAGGGCTGCTAGCTCCTGAGATAGATCACGAGTTTAAGGAAATATCATGAGCCACAGGCACTTTGCTAAGTACATCACAAGCATTATCTCCTTTACTTTAACAAAATTCTGTAACTAGTATTGTACCCATTTTACAGATGAGAAATCTGAACAGAGGCAGTTAAAAACCTTGCCCAAGTTCACCCAGTTGGGAGGCTGTAGAGCCATGACTCAAAATCAGACTTGTCTGTCTCCAAAGCCAGCGGGCTTGATTAATGTTTATAGAATACCTCAGTCATAGTAAAAGTACCAGTTAACTAACTGCTAGCAAACAGATCACCCCAAAAGTTAGTGGCTTAAGACAACCACCATTTATTTCACCCACAATTCTGCAGGCCAGTAATTTAGGCGACGCTCAATCGTGTGGTTCTTCGGGCTTCTGCCAGGCTCCCTCGTGCATCTGTGGTCAGTGGCATGGTGGCTAGGTGTCTCTGCCCACACGAGTTGACTAGCTGTGGTGGGACCGCCACAGTCCTCTTCTATACAGTCTCTCATTGTCCAGCAGGCCAGCCTGGGCTTGTTCCCATGGCACTGACCTAGGCTTGGAACTGGCCCCCTTCCATCCCCTACTTCTGTATGGAGTAAGTCACAAGTCAGCCCAGATTTGAGAAGTGGGGAAAGATTGCTAGCAGATTCTGCAAAAGGCACATTCAGAGGGCACAACGTGGGGAGGTCATTCACGAAGCAATCAGTCACTCACAACAGGTGTTCGAGAAACAGCAGGTGGTGTTACTATGAGATCTATTTTGACAATGCCCATCAGACATTGTTATGTCTGTTATTACTCTACTGTCACGAAGTTCCCTAGAGAATGCCTTGTAGTAGTCTGGACTCCTCAGCGACAAGGGGGCAGGACCATACCTCATCAGGAATCTCTCTCCACTTTCAGCTCTCATTTCCTCCATGATGGCATCTGGCTCCCTAATCTCCATGAAGCAGCAAAGAGGACACCAGCAGCTCCAAGCTTCCACTCCCCACCTCTGGACACTTAACCACCCTGACTTGAAAAAGGATGTCTCCAACCCAGCACCCTAAGGAAAGCCCTGGAATGAATTCCACTGGCTCAGGTGGTGTCCCCAGGCCTTCCCATAGCTCCTGTAGTCACTGGTAGACCAGGTCTGAGTCACAGCTCTATTCCTGAAAGAGGCGGTTCTAGCCTTTGGAGGGTAAGATCCCTGCTCTGTTCCCAAGACAAAGAGGAGAGGACACTGAGAAACCCACACCAGAGATGTCAATCACCCACCTTTTGTCATTCCTACAGAGGAACACCTGCCCAGTTTCCTGGACCCTGTACATTGATCTGAAGTTTCTAGGCTAAAATGCACTAACAAGATCTTAACTGTTTTTTGTTGTGGTTGTTTGTTGTTGTTGTTGTTGTTAATGTTATAAAGTCCAAGGGAGCTTCTCTGAACTGAAGCAAAATCGCCTTTAAATGCCAATTGCAAAATCCTATAATAAGAATATTGTAAGAGGGCTGAAAGAAGGGCTATGCAGATTAGAAAGTGCACGGAACAAAAAACAAACCCCAGCAACACAGGATAGGCCAGGAAGCCGGTAAGGAGAGAGGGAGGCCTTCTGCATGCGGAATATACTGGATGCTTTATTCCTGGCCCGGGGAACATCCTGGAATGGAGCCTGTGCAGAAGGCTGGAGAAAAAAAGAGAATGCCTGGCTTCTGCCCTAGAGACTCTTCTCACTTTTAACCTTGTGGTTCCCACAGTCCTGACTCAGAGTGACCTGTGCTCAAATCCTGACCACCCAACTCACCAGCTGTGTGATCTCGGGAGGGTGATATGCAATTTATTGTCCCAACCAGGATGCTTTGGAAGGGGGGTGTTATTAATGATTTCACAAGGGCAACATAATGTATGGTCATTCTCTCTTAAGTAAAACGATAAATACTTATTTTTAGCGTCATAACAACCAATGTAATATTTGCTTGGCACGTCTTGTTAGACTGTGCTCCATTCTTTATATACTCACTGTCATCCTGTGACAGAGAAACAATGATTATCTCCATTTTTCACAGATGAGGAAACTGAGGTTTGGAGAAGTTAATTTTCCTGAGATCAAGAGGAGGAGATGTTTCAGGTCTCCTATAACCAGGCAGTAATGAGGCTGTAAGGAACCACTAGAACTAGAGCATTCTGGGTGCCTGGTTGGCTCAGTGGGAAAAGCTTGTGACTCCTGATCTCTGGGTAGTGAGTTTGAGCCCCATGTTGGGTGTAGAGACTACTTAAATGAATGAATAAAAACTGAAAAAAAAAAAAGAACAACAACAACAAAAAAGAACTGGAACATTCAAAGGAGTGTCCTCACTGGGAACACTCATCATGAGAAAGGAAGCAGTGATCACATGGTACTCATTACTGAACACGTGTTTGAAATTGTGCATTGAGAATGTCCCACGGATCCTGAGCCCCCCTTTGGGAATCATTTTGATGGTAGTAAGTTTTCACCCATGGAGGATAAATACGGTCTTTGAAAATATGGTCTTTGACTATAAATACGGTCTTTGAAAAGAACCTGAAGTGAAGAACCTTTGAAAAGGTACTGAAGTGATCATCTAAAAATTTATTTTGACTTCTGGCTTTCACTTAGAATGTAGAAAACTAAAAGAGTGTCCCCTCTTCCTAACAACAAGGAAAACAAAACCCAGAAAATCTACAAAATCATGACTTTTCTTGAGCCCATCGGAAGAAACTCATGCCACAGGACCACATAATTAACATGAAATCTAGGGAAAGATAGGCTCCTCCGAGGTTAGACAGGACATGAGCACTGGCACTCCTATAACAGAGTGACAGAGGAAGACCAGGCCACCCTACAAGTCAAGAAGAAGCATCCAGCTAAAAT
Source organism: Enhydra lutris kenyoni (assembly GCF_002288905.1). NCBI lineage: Eukaryota > Metazoa > Chordata > Mammalia > Carnivora > Mustelidae > Enhydra > Enhydra lutris. The sequence goes on from NW_019154092.1 coordinate 41,198,276, forward strand.
GATGGAAGAATCACAAAGGCCAAGTGTGGCTAGCACAAGACCACAGATCCCGGGGAGCTGCAGACATCAGGGACCTACCACACCACTCAGAAGTTCTTCTCTGTAAACCTCCACCAGGCACTCAGAAAGATTGGGGACAAGGTAGGAGACCAGAGAAAACCTTCCTCCATGGTTCAGAACTGGAAGAAAGGAATAGACTTGGCTTTAGGAAAAGGCATGAGACCACACCCCTATCTTTCTGGCAAAGAGACGGGGGAGGGCAAGGGCCCTATGGCTTGTAGAGCACAAATGAAGATACAATGCAACTGGAGAAAAGGAAAAGGCCAAAGTTTCTACTCCCAGAAGAGGGATGGGATACAGTCCTGGGCCTAACATTAGGTCTTGTGCTACTGGAGGAAGGTCAGGATTACCAGGAAAAGGCCCATTTCCAAGACAGAGACCAGAGTCTGCCCAAGGCTGGGGCTGAGTCCGGACACGAGAGGACCCTACTCCCACCCTTCCACACCCACCCCCAGGCTGGCAAGCATCACGGAACAAGCAATAGCAGTCTGCACTGGGGGCATGGCAAGACAATGGGAAGGAAGAGGTTCCCTCTGTGGAGCAGGCACATGGGAAAACTGAGGGTAGAGAAAAGGTACAGAAAAATCTTTCTGGTACCCCAGCCCCATCCCTTAGCACATGGTGTTGCTCACCAATAGAACACATAAAAAGAGAATCAGTAAATATTGAGCTGACCTGTGTAACACTATCAACCATCTTGACCTAATTGAGTTTCTAGAACATTCCAAATGATGACATCTAAATACACATTCTTTACAAGTACACATAGATATTTACCAAGATATTCCATAAAACAAACTTCAACTAATTTAAAAGAATTGAAATCATAGGAAGTATGATCTCAGACCATGATGGGATTATACTAGAAACAGACAAACAGAAAGATCTGGACAAGCCCCAAATATGTATATATTGCATCCCATGTTCAAGTAACTGAGGAGTCAAAGAAGTCATGTGAGAATTAGGAAAGAATTTGAGTGGAATGAAGAGGCACCTGGGTAGCTCAGTTGGTTAAGCATCTAACTCTTGCTTTCAACTCAGGTCATGATCTCAGGTTCATGAGATCAAGCCCAATGTCAGGTTCCATGCTTAGTTCAGAGTCTGCTTGGGATTGTCCCCCTCTCAGCCTCTCCCCTGCCCCTTCTGCTCTCTCTCTCTCTCTCCCTCTCAAATAAATAAATATATCTTTTAAAGAAAGAATTTAGGGCACTTGGGTGGCTCAGTGGGTTAAAGCCTCTGCCTTCAGCCCGGGTCCTGATCCCAGGGTCCTGGAATCAAGCCTCACATCGGGCTCTCTGCTTGGCAGGGAACCTGCTTCTCCCTCTCTCTCTGCCTGCCTCTCTGCCTACTTGTGATCTCTGTCTGTCAAATAAATAAATAAAATCTTTTAAAAAATAAAATAAAATAAATAAAAATAAAAAAAAATTTAAGTGGAATGAAAATGAAAACAAAACCTACCAATTTGTGGAGTGCCCCTAAAATACCACTTAGAGGAAAATTATAGAATGAGATGGTCACATTAGAAGATGAACAAATGTCTCAATTTGAGGGAATTAGATATCTTAACAACAAAGTGCAGTTCAATGTATTTATTTAGGTTTCCTTTAATAAAGCTCAGCAATGTTTTAAACTTTCTAGAATAGAGATCTTGCGTGTCTTTCATCATAAAGTTTTGAGTTTACAAACAAAACAAAACAAAAAAACAAGAAAAATGACCTTAGAGCATAAAATAAAGCTTTCATGGTAGTTGGGAGTATAGTCCAAATCAAATAAAAAATAAAGGTTCCCTTATTTGTTGTATCAAAAAATATCCAAATAACCACTAAAAATGAGACACTGCTAGTTACCACTTATCCAACAGGCAAAGCAGATTACCAGCTCCTTGAAAGCAGGAAAGTGTCTCTTTAACTGGATTTGAGCAACCCTGGGGAGATTTCTCTCCCCGGATGGGGCTCCCTTGGAAGCATTTTCAAAGACTGATTATACCTCTCAGTTCTGCTCAAGTGGCACCTTGTCGAAGATATTGTCTCCAATGACAGCCTGCCATCCGTGCTCAGCTGGAGTCTTACATGTCTCCAGGGGCACCCTGTGTTTACCTTGATCTTCACTTGTGATTAGGTGGGTTGTGAGTCACAGAGACTTGAGACACAGTGACTCTGCCTACAGAGTGTGTAGTAAACCTACACACGTTTACTCACAGAGAAAACCGTCTGAGGGCAGGCGTCTGGGGCTGGCATGGCAACTCCAGGAAACGACGCGTTCATTTCCTCCCCTTTCGACTCCAACATCCTTCCTGCATGATTTTCACCCTCAAGGTCACCACCTGTCCAAAATGGCAGCTAGAAATGCAGCCTTCAGGTCCACACTGCAGACACCAGAACGGGCCAAGGTCCTGGCTACCCCACACGGTATTTCCACTCATGTCACATCGGCCAGAATCTCATCTGGGGCCCGCACCTGAGTAAAGAAGCCTGGGAGGTGTAACTTCTCTCCCTGGTAGCATTGTTTCCAGAGAACATCAGGATTCTGTTACTCCCGGAGGAGAAAAAAAAGAATATGGAGAGGCAACCGCTCTTAGTACATACACCATGTTCTAATTGCCTGGTCATCTGTCTCCATTACAAGCACGTGTATCCTGAGTGCCTCGAGCGGGACCCTGCATACAGTAGGCACTGGAAAAGATTTTTAACTTTTGTATTGAGGTTTATCACACATACATGAGTGTGCACATCCCTGAGTGCACTACTCTTCAGAGCGTGTGTATATATTATATATTATTATATATTATATAAAAAATATATATGAAGATATAGCTATCATATATATACATCAAAGAATTTTCACATATGTAACCACCACCCAAGTCAAGATGTTGGGTTTCCGAAGGTTCCTTCCCACCCCTCCCAGTCAACTTCTCCCATAGGTAACTGCTATTTCTGACTTTCCTCACTGCAGTTAGTTCTGCTTATTCTTTTTTTAAAATTTTTTTAATTTACTTTCAGCGTAACAGTATTCATTGTTTTTGCACCACACCCAGTGCTCCATGCAATCCGTGCCCTCTCCAATACCCACCATCTGGTTTCCCCAACCTCCCACCCACCGAGTTCTGCTTATTCTTGAACTTGTTGTAAATGAAATCACCTGGCACTTGACATTTTAACAAACTAGTGATTTCTAGGAGTTCCTAGAGTTCCACACAATCTAGATTTTCTGGGTGAGCCTTCATTTCAAACAGCTTGCTGTTGTAAACACATTCTTACTTCCTAGAACGTTGGGGTCCTAACTGACATACTCAAATGCTGTCAACAGACATCGTATCGTTTAATTCCCTTTGGCCTGCAACACTTCTGCCAATAAAGTTGTTCCACTTGATCTCCTTTTTACGTGAAACATTTCTTAAAATGCCACCTCCACCAAGAAGCCTTCTGTGGCATTCCCAGGAGAGCCCGAGCACTCAGCATGAACGCTGTGGGGAGAGTACTGGCTGTGGGACAGAAACAAAAGCTGGCAACGGAGACGAACAGACCCAGGGCTGGCCATCTGCAGCACCTGCCGTGGGCCCAGTGTGATGCCGTGCACCAGTCCAAACGGCCCGGCTGGAGAATTTTCCGCCGCTGTCACTCCCACCATTGACAAGGAGCCATCACCCTCCTTGCCGGCAATCAGCTCATTCTCTATTGGTCAGAAATAGTCAAGCGGGCCCAGATTCGTTCACCAGGCCCGGCAGGACGCAGCGAGAGCTTGGCAGAAGCGTAAGCAGCAGACAAAAGGCTGTCAGAGCTGGGTCTGATGGGAAGGCAATGCTTCTTTACAGCAGAGCGGGACATCTCCCTCGCAGATGAAAATGCCCCCGTTCTTCCTGGAAACTACCTCTGAAAATTCGTCCTGTCGTGTGGCAGGCTTTGGCTGTGATGAGGAGGTTGACTGGGACAAGGGGGAAGGAGGAGGGAGGTGGGAGGGCCAGAGGGCCTATGCCCCTGTGAGGATGCAATCGTTGCTGTTAAGGTGGGAGAATGTGGACACGTGGCCATGTTGGCCTTGGCACCAGCGTGCTGGCTTCCTGCTTCCCTGCAGTCCTAGGTATACCAGCTTGCCCCAGGAAGTGCCCAGAGAATAGAGCTCAAGCCCTAGCCGCCCACCCCAGAGCTCCCAGGGGAATACTGAGAGGCAGCTCAGCTCCCGACCCCGAGTGGAGTGGTAAATGGCAAGACTGGATCATCTCTTCCAGATACTTCTTCCAGCTTGGTTCTGAGCTCCCTCCACCCCATCGTTCTTCCTTCCTTTTATGTGTTCTAGGACCACAGTGCAATTCAACTTTGTAGAGTCAGGTGGTGATGACGTCCCCAGGCACACTAGCGGGACGGTCCTAGCGGGGGGGGGGGGCATGCCACTCACCCATTCTCCTCTGGAATCTTATGCATATAAGTATAGTTTATACACACTTGAGAAATAGTGTGTGAATACCTCAAAAGGGGTCCAGATGAGTCACAACAGAAAGATCTAACTGGGGACATGGGGCACTTGCTTTGTCTCAGAAGTGACTCATTCTCCTAAGGTCAATCAGGATGATTCTCAGCACTTTTTTCACAGAAGAAGAAGAAAGAAAAAGAGGTTTAATCTCCTGGAGGACACCTGGAAACCCATGGTGCAGATCACCTTTCGAGGCCCCTCAAATCCTGTTATAGGCTGTAATGTGTCCCCCTCTCCCCCGCTCCATTCATATGCTGCAGTCCTAACCCTTCAGGACCTTAGAATGTGACTGTATTTGGAGAAAGGGTCTTTAAGGAGGTGATTAAGCTAAAATGAGGCCATTAGGGTGGATCCCCTCCATCTGGTGTCCTCGAAAGGAGATAAGGACAGAGACACACACAGAGGGAAGACATAGGAAGAAGATGACCATCTCCAAGCCAAAGGCAGAGACCTCAAAAGAAATAAACTCTGCCAACACCTTGACCTTGGACTTCCAGCCTCCAGAAGGGCAAGGAAATAAATTTCCCTTGTTTAAGCCATTCAGTCTGTGATCTCTTGCTATGACAGCATGAGAGCACTGATAGGAGCGCTATCTCTTGTATAAAAGTTTTATTTTTTATATCCCAATGTGTGGTTATCATTATGACAAATCTCTATGTTTTCTAAAACCCTATATTACATAGCAGCAGTCCCTAAATTTTTTCTTGGCACACTTTCATAAAAATGACTCCCCCACATCAGAAAATGCCCCCCATTCTGGGGCACCTGGGTGGCTCAGTCGGCTAAGTGGTAGACTCTTGGTTTCAGCTCGGGTAATGGTCTCAGTGTCCCGACTCTCAGCTCAGTGGGGAGTCTGCTTGAGGATTCTCTCTCTCTCTCTCTCCCTCTCCATCTTCCCCCCCTCCCCACTTGCTCTCTTTCTCTCTCTCTTTCTAAAATAAATAAATCAATCTTAAAAAAAAAAGAAGAAGAAGAAAGAAAAGAAAAGAAACAGAAAGAAAGAAGGAAAATGTCCCCATTCTACTGGAAACCTGCCCCAGAAAGTGTCTTCTCACACACTTGCACAGAAAGGACAGCTCCCTACCACAGTGATTCCCACTATGAGGCCTGAATCACATGTGGGAGGAGGGCAAGCGTGCTTCATCACAGCACCCTGGACGAAGCTGATTCACAACCTCCAAGTTGAAAGTCGTTGTAACACAGTTTAAAACAAACAGTTAAGCACTTGTGATATGCTTCTTTATCTTCTGTTCTATTTGTTTAGGTGTATAAATTTCATCTTCCTGTTTCAGTCTGGATTCCCAGGAGGCAGAGCCTGAGACAAGGGTTTATATACAAGTATCTTATTAGAGAATGGGGTCCCAGGAAGTAAAAGTGAGGGGGCAGGGAGAAAAGCAGAGCAAGAGAAAGTCAACAGAAAGCTGCATTCTGGCTTTGCTCACTTCTGTGGGTGATGAGTTGCCTGGCCCCACATTTTGGAAACCACATGAAATGTGCCTGGAATCATCCCTCTGGGTAAAGAAAGAGGACAGCATTTATTTACCAGTTCCCAGCTACCATTGGTCATTTCTGTTCCATGGGGTGGACGCTGACTTGCCTGTGCTTCCCAACTGTGTACGCACTCCACGCACGGCCACTGAGTGGATTCCCACGAGCCCCACATGGCTATGTCCGAGCAGTCTTAGAACAAGAAATGAGAGGTTTGGGGGCATCTGGGTGGTTCAGTCAGTTGAGTGTCTGACTCTTGGTTTCAGCTCAGGTCCCCAACTCATAGTCGTGGGATCGAGCCCTCCGTCAGGCTCTGCGCTCAGTCTACTTCAGATTCTCTCTCCCTCTCTCTCCCACTCATTCTTTCTCTCTCCCTCTCAAGTAAATTTAAAAAATCTTTTTTAAAAAAAAGAAAGAAAGAAGTGAGAGGTATGAACAGAGCTGTACTAAAGATATACAGTGCCTTGGATGTATTTTTGTCAGGGATCCAACTACGTAGACAATTTGATTAGAAAAATCTAATACAAATTTCACAGGCCTAAGAGAAATAGCAATTTGTTAATGAGAATTTAGAATAATGGACAGAGAATAGGTACTTATGTGTTGTTTGTTTGTTTGTTGTCCTATCCATGAGTGTGAAGTTTTTTTGTTGCATCCAGTCACCACCCCCCTTCCTGTTCAGGACCATGAACTGTCCTTCCTGTTCAGTCCCGACTAATCATAATTGTAGGAAAAAGGTAGCAACACTGTTATTATTCATAATGGCATGACTCCTTTGGAACCTGTTTGCATTGAAACAATACAGAGCTTCTTGCCTCCGTGGTGGCCTAATACCATGTATTTAACGCTGGTCCCATCATTATTCATAATGATGCCTCACCTGTGACTCCACCCCTGAGTACTGGCTTCTAGTGACTCTCTTGAAGGTTGTTAAAAGGCTTCACTGAGATGACCACAGATTTACATCTTACTCAGGGTATGCAGGAAAAGACCGATGTAAATTTATTTCCTGGACATGCATGTTCAATGTGTCCCTCTAACTTTTATGATATAAACAGAACATCATGTCTTCCAACCATGCCCTCCTTGAACCCCTAAGCCTCTAATCGCTGCATCCCAGAGTGTAATCTGTATGTTGAGCCGCCCATTCCCTGCCATCAAAAGGAGGAAGGTGGGAAGCCTATGGCGAGACTGAAGAGAGCGGAACAGACTCCACAAGGCGTGTCCATCCCTCCTTCAGCAAGGCCTTGGGCTTAACTGGGAGGGCATGAGGTCACCACTCCATCAGACGGGCGCACTGGCATTGAGAGCAAGGATCTGGGAAGTCTTTGGAGGACATAGGAAGGGCCATCCTAGAGGACTGCCTAGTTGGAACCAGCCAGAGATGGGCCCATAGGCTTGAATCCCAGAGCCTCAGACAGCTAGTTGACCCCTTGCATGGTGTGTGTGTATGTGTGTGCGTGCACATTTATGTGTAAGTGTGCACTTATGTATGAGTGTCTATGAGTGTGTGTGTGTTTAATGTGTGAGTGGGTGTGTATAGATGTGAATGCGTGGATGTGTGTGTGAGTGTATGTGGGTGTGTATGTGAGTATGTGTGGCAGTGTGTACATATGTGTATTTATGGGTGAGTGTGTGTTTATATGTGAGTGTGTGCATTAGTATTATGAATATGTGTATATGTCTTATATGTGTGTAATGTGTGTATGTGAGAGTACATATGTATTTATGTGTGAGTATGTTATGTTTATCTGTGTGTGTGTTTCTGTATGAGTGTGTTTATGTGTGAGTGTGTGTCGATGTGTGTATGAGTGTGGGTGGGTGTGTGCGTGTGAACGTGTGTGTACACGTAACGTCCTATGGGAGAAATCAGGCCCCAGCCCCACGCGGGCTGCAGTCCAGGTTTAGGAGTACTACAGAAGCTTCGTGGAAGGAGCGAGCAGGAATGGACCAACCCTGAAGCTTGCCTGGATCCAGGGCCAGTACCAGGTGCGGGCAGGTGACGAGGCCACCCACTGCAGGGCTGGTGCCATAGCAGGCTGATCTGAACCCCTTAGAAGCAGTCACTACAGCAATGGCTTGAGGAGGAGGCAGCCAGGCCTCAGCCACCCCTCCAGGGTCTGGGAGAGCCTGCTGGAAGCCCCGTGAGGGGTCAAATTCCCTAAGGACCTCATCTGCTCTTTTTCCTATCTGCCTCAAAGCATTTGGCACAAGGCTGGGGATTTAGAAATAAACTCTCAGTAAACACTTAAATTTATTCCACCCGTCATTCAGAACTGTTTGCTGAGGGCCTGCCTCTTCTACGCCAAGCAACACTAGGCGTCATGGAGAAGACAAGGATTATACAACACGATCCCAGAGCACGAGAGGACAGGCTTATCTGACTGTTTGGCTGAAGAAAGCAACCAAGAGTCCATCCCTTTCCCTAAATGTTCTAGGGTGGCCTCTCCATCAGCTCTGGCTGCCCAGCAAAATAGACACCCGAGACTGAGGACTTGAATGACAGAAAGCTATATTCTGACAGTTCTGGGGGCTGGGAGTCCAAGGCCAAGGTGCCCGCCAGGTAGTTTTCATTCTGAGACCTCTTCTCTTGGCTTGTGGGAGGCCGCTGTCTCATCGTGTATTCATACGAGCTCCTCTCCGTGAACTTTCTGCAGGGAGGTGGTGGGGAGGACAGAGAGAGAGAAGACAGACGAGAGGGAGCGAGAGAGAGAAGGTGCTCGCTCCCTGGCGCCTCTTCTTACTAGGGCACCAATCCCATTGTGAGGGACCCTCCCTCACCAAACCCTATTTACCTCCTAAAGGGCCCATCTCCACATAACATTACAGTAAAGCTTAGGGCATCGGTGTATGAATTCAGGGAGGGCGGGGTGGGGGATGGACATAGACATTCAGCCCATAGCAAGTGCCCAATCCATATTAAGGACTCAATACATATTTTCAGAAAGAATGAACGCTCATATTAGGAGCTTCAGATGATCCTGCCCATAATGCGGACTCGCATTTGGGAGCTATAGTGAAGTCCCACAGAGAAGCAGGTAACAAACATCCCCGTGTGCCCACTCTTGGACTTGGCACTGATGAGGACATGCAAGACAAGAGATAAGATTCACGCCCTCTCAGAGCTGATGATCCCACAAGGGGAAACTCACAGAAAACAATCAAAGGACCAGATACGATAGGAGTCTGAGAGTGAAACCCTGTGACTTGGGCTTCAGGGTACCTATCTGCGCGCCCTTCACAGCTTAACCCGCAGGCTGGGGTACAAGTTCCCTAGGTGGCTACTAAATTAGGAAACAACAACCACAAAAATCAGAGGTTATTTGATGGGAGCCTTGACCCAGAGACAGACATTACAGAAACAAATACACAGAAGGTGTCTTTGGTGCTATCCTAATACACCTTCCAGAACCTTCTGGATTTTGCAGTTTTGAGGTATGAGGACTTTCTTTCCAGCTGCTTAGAGCTGCTACATTAGCACATCCAGTGGCCTGCTCGCCCAGGACAGTGAATTACACCCTGAACCTCTGTCCCACCACCCCACGTTCACCAGCAACACCTACCCGCTCTCCTTCTTGTCAAATGGTATGAATCACCTGCTAATTAACACCAAGTGACTGCAGACATCTGCAGACATTCGAGTGGGGTTAGGCTTCATCCTCCTGTGCCTGGAGAACACTGGCTCTTAGGGAGCACCCTGAATGCCCTTCTCCTCCCCCAAGATGCCCGACTGGGAATTTTGAGCCAGGTGGTCGTCAGAGGCACTCTGAAAGGGCCATTCTGAGAATATAATGCTTCCCGGATGTCTGGAAAGCCCCGTCACAAAAATGATATGACCTTTCTCTACGCGTACAAAAGAAATCAATATTTTCATTCCTCCAGTAGGAATAAGACATAAAATGCCAATATCACTCATCAGGCTAATCCAGGGATCTATAAAAATCATTTACAATCACAATCTTAGAAGTCATCACATCAGAGGTTCTCCAGCCTGGCCTTACTTTATGAACTGCCCCGGGGAACTTTTAAAATACACGAATGCTGTGGCCCTACCCCAAATACATTGATGTGTGATGGCCCCTGGCCACCCATATTTTCAAAAAGCAGGCAGAGGTGACTCCCGTGTATAACCAGGGTGGAGAACCATGGATCTAGACCCTCCCTGCCTTCACCCCATGGCCTTATTCATGAAGGAGTGGAACCAGAGAGGGGGCATATGACCTGCCCAAGGTCAAGGGCCAGATGGTAGCCAAGCCAGCCTAAGAATCTCGGCCTCTTGATTCCTTTTCAGAACTCTTTCCTCTATCCGTGGCTATACACGCTAGTGACCCCACTCCTCCCCAGTGTAGCTTCTAAGGAGGGATGAGTGAAAGACCAAGGGAGCCAGAAATCTGGAGGAAGGAGGAGACGAGCCAGGGAGCGGCGGGGAGAAGCCACGGTCAAGAGGAGAAGGCCATGCCAATAGGCAGCCGTGTTCGCTCTGTGCACAGCCACCCCCGAAGGAAGAAGAAAGTAGTGTAGTGCTAAGATTACACTCTGTGGTCATTGTCACGGCCTCCACAGTTACCGGCTTTGCATCACTGTGAATGTTACCACAGTCCCCAGACCCAGGCACAATTCCCTGCTCTGAAAAGGCAGCGCTGGGTCTGACCTGCTCCTCTCACCTGCCCCTGGGAAAATTGCAGTCGACACAAATACGGCCACTCCCAGGAGACAATCACACTGAAAGGGCCCTGTATCTTAGAGGCTGCACAGAATACCCAATTATCCCCTGGCTTCCCCAGGGAGAGAATGGAGAGGTGAGGGTTTTCAAAAGCCAGCAGCCCTCAAGGCTCCATTATGGGGACACTCACATAGCCGCCATTCTCCAAAACGCCACCGAAGGTCACGGGGACACGGGGCAACATAAGTGCTTCTTTGGGGCCTTGGAGAATAGCCTCTCTTCCTGCCCTGGTGCCTTCGGGGAACCCCAACTTCTATTCTTAGCTAGAGAAACAAAGATGGAGGCCACTGATACAGACACTCAGTATGACACGAGAGGCGCCTTCCGGGCTAGCCCTGAGGGGGCTTCGGACAAGACCCAGAGAAAAGTCCAGGAGGGCTTTCTCTTGTCCAAGGTCACTGCGCTCTGTGGTCCCTGTTCTGGCCACCTCCCGTCCCAGGCCTTCTGGGGTCTTTTCTCAGCATCCGGGACTGCCTACTCCGCTCCCCACGTTCCCCGGACTCTGCCTGCTCATGCTGTTCTCTCTGCCGTGTCTCTCCAGCCACACTGGCAAGGCCCTCAGAGCCAGAAACACATCCTCCGCTCATTTAGCTTTGCTTCCCCGTGGCTATTAATACAGTACAGAGCTCACAATAAATCCAGGGCGATGAATATTTCTGGATCGAAAGAGAAGACATTTCCTTGTTTCCAAGTCTGAACCTCTGGGCTTCGTTTCACTCTTTTTTTTTTTTTTCCGCCACAGGAAAATGTTTAATTTTTGAAAATGCACATAGAGCTCATGAAAAGCGTTTATTCTTAAATTCCACAAGTATTTGGAGGAGGGAATATCCTGTAGTGTTACAGAGTATGGAGTCCTGATGCCTGGAGGTTAAATCCTACTTCTAGAACTTACTATCAGGGTTACTTTGGGCAAATAATTTAACTTTCTCAAGGCTCAGTTTCCTCGTCTGTAAAACGGACTCGATATTGGTGCCTTGGTCCTTGAGTTGTGAAAATTAAATGACATAATGCAAGCAATGCTCTCGGCATGCTGCCTGCCACCTGGTAAGTGGTAGATAAAAGTGAAATACCATCATTTATACCGGGGGCCTGGATGCCACGGTCAGCTAAGGATCTGACTCTTGGTTTCGGCTCAAGTCACGATCTCTCAGGGTGGTGAGATGGAGGCCCGTGGTGGGTTCCCCACTCAGCAGGAAGTTTTCTTGGGATTCTCTCCATCTCTTTCTGCCCCTCCCACTCGTGCTCTATCTCTCTCTAATAATAATAAATAAATCTTTTTAAAAAAGAAATATCATCATTTATTGAGCATCTACATACCTTCTAGGCAACATGATGCAGGGGGCTAGGCCTACAAAGGAGAATAAAGCAAATGAATGGCTTAAGACTTGTAACGTGGGGTTGGGGGGAAGACCAGAGGAGATGGGTAAAAAGCAGTGTTACAACCGCAAAACAGATATGAACAGAGTATTTGAGCCCAGCACAAGGAACCCACCCAGACTTCCTGGAGGATGACAGCTAAGTGAAAGATGAGCAGAAGGGCTGGAATTGGAGTGGGGATGGCACGGCAGGCAGAGGAAACCACGTGAGCCAGAGCACAAGAAGCAGGGGCAAGAAATAGCCTATCAGGCAGAAAACGGGAAGAAGCAAGACAGCGTGAAATGGGCGAGCCACCTTTGCCTTTTTTCCCATTGCTGGAGCTGTCCAACATAGGTGCCTCAGAGCGAGAGACGCGTAGGACACATGCCTCCTCGGTTTCCATCTCCTTTCCTTCAGGAAGTAGGTGCCTAAGGGAGGAGGAAGAACCAACAGACTAACCGACCTCAGGCCTTCGATCTTGCACTTGGCAACGTCACTCCCCGAGAGGCCCTGCACGCCTGCAGAGGCTGCAGGAATGAATGGCTCGGCTGCCCTGCAAGAGGAAGGTTCTGTGCTCACCTCTAGAGGCAGATAGTCTGGAGCTTGAACCCAGGCTCCACCTCTTGGAAACCTCAGAAGTTAATATAACTTCTCCAAGCCTTACTTTCCTCCTTTATAAAATGAGACTAGCACCCCCACCTCATAAGGATCCCGTGACCATTAATGGAAATCATGCACGGAGTAAGTCTACTGCATATTAAGTGTTCAAGAAAGGTTAGTGGTTACAATTGGTGATACCGCCATCATGAGGCTAGCTGCCGTAATCTGGTTCAGGAGTTTCATGCCGTACTATGCAGCAGATGCTTTGATAGCTGGCGATCTTAAAGCAAATAAGACATGGTATATGTCCTATGTTTAGTTTCTAGTTTAATGGTGGAAGGAGACAAATAAGATTTTAGGTCACAGTTCAGTGTATGGGTTCAACAGCAGAGGTAAGCACGGAGATGTGGGAACCAGAAGGGCATTTAACCCACTTTTGGGGGTGGGGGGAGAGGCAGTCTGCTAAAGGCGTCTTCAGGATACTGCTCATGAGTTGAGTCCTAAAGGATGAGAAGTAGAAACTGTGAATGGGTGGAGGGAAGGGAAAAAAAAAATCAGCAATGGCTCAGGGAAGAACATTCCAGGTGATAAGAATGAGGACATGATTAAGATTACTGGCGAGTCTAACCCATAGGCTAGCCTGGCAATGACGGGAGGAAAATGTGGAGTGGTGACTGGGGAGCCATCTGATTGGAAGGCTCTGCCAGAATCGTGGTTTTCAATAGCTTACTATTAGCGAATGTGGCAGAACGTGCTGGTCGCCGACCAAGTATCCACGCTTCCCTTCTCCCTCACCAGCAGGACTCCGTATGTTGAATGTGACAAATGCCCAGGTAAAAATCCATTTCCCAGTCTCTCTTGCAAATCAGGGTAGCCAATGAAATGTAAGCAGAAATATATACTTTTCTTACTTTTCATAATAACAAATACAAACATCTCCCAAAGCAAAGAAATTGTATAAGAACTGCCATGTACCCTGCTCATGGGTTATAGCTATCAACATGTCACTATTCTGGGGCACCTGGGTGGCTCAGTCATTAAGCATCTGCCTGCAGCTCAGGTCATGATCCCAGGCTCCTTGCTCAGCGGGAGGCCTGCTTTTCCCTCTCCCATTCCCTCTGCTTGTGTTCCCTCTCTCGCTGTCTCTCCCTCTGTCAAATAAATAAATACAATCTTAAAACAAAACAAAATAAATTTCACTATTCTCATTTCATCAATCTTTCTAATTCTCATGCCTTTTTTCTTTTCCTAGATCTTTTTAAAGTTTATTTATTTATTTTTTTAGAGAGAGTGAGCACCTGAGCAGAGGAGTGGGGTGGGGAGGACAGAGGGAGAGGGAGGGAGAGAATCTCAAGCAGGCTCCACACTCAGCATAAAGCCTGAAACAGGGCTTGTTCTCACCACCCTGAGATCATGACCTTTAGCTGAAATCAAGAGTCGGACGCTCAACTGACTGGGCCACCCAGGGCCCCTAGATTATTTAAAGCAAAGCCCAAAGTTTATACTCTTTCCATACATAAATACTTCAGTATATCTATCTGTCCAAGAAATACTTCCTTTTTTAACATAACCACGATACTAATATCATACCTAACAAAATCCACAATAATTCCCTAATAGTATCTAATATGCAGTCTGTACTTCTTTGGGACATCTTTTTTAGGAGACAGATTTGGCAGAAAATCAAAGTGTCCCTTTGCCCTTTCTCCCATTCCTCTGCTGTTAGGTGATACCCAGGTGGCTAGAGCTCAAGTCACCATTCTGTGACCATGAGCCGACTTTGAGATGGAAGCCATGCTTGGGGGAAGGCGGAGTGGAGAGGGGGGCAGAGCTGGCGCTCCGGGAAACGTGGAGCTACCATTCCAACGTGAGACTGCCCCATTCTGGGTGTTTTTCAGTTTCTCTGTGTTGCTTTTTTCTTTTTATGAATGCATCGACTTTCCTTTTTGAGCAGTTTGGGGTTTACAGAAAAATTGAGCAGCGAGTACAACGTTCCCATATCTGCCCTCATCCTCCCCCACAGTTTCCCTTACAATTAACGTCTTGTATTAATGGGATACATTTATTACAGTGGATGAGATGATATTGATATATTATTATTAACTTAAATCCACAGTTTACATTAGAGTTCACTCCTGGTGTTGAATATTCTGCAGGTTTTGACATTCGTATAATGACTTGTATCCACCATGGCACTTACCATACAGAGTGGTTTCACCGCCCTAGTAGCCTCCCATCCTACCTCTACTCCTCCCTCCTTCCCTCCCCTAGAATGCTTAGCAAACATTTACCTTTCCAGTTTTTTGATATAGTTTTGCCTCTTCCAGAAGGTCGTATATCTGGACTCATCCAGCTTTATCCGATTGGCTTTTTCTCAAGTAGTGATAAGGTTTCTCCGTATATTTCTGTGGTCTGAGAGCTCATTTCATTTTGGTGCCAAACGCTCATCATTGCCTGGATGGACCACAGTTTATTTACGCATTCACCTACTGAAGGACATCTTGGTGGCTTCCAAGTTTTCCCAATTATGAATAAAGCTGCTATAAACATCCATGTGCGGGTTTTCGTGTGGACATAAGTTTTCAGTTCGTTTGGGTAAATACCAAGGAACGTGACTGCTGGATCACATGGGAAGGGTATGTTTAGTTCTGGAGGAAGCTGCCAAATTGTCTTCCAAAGTGGCTGTACCAAATTCTTTTTTTTTTAATGTGAGAGAAATCCCTCTCATTTCTGAAGCCACTGTAACTTGGGTCTCTGTTATTCACCACTGAATGCAAAGCCTGAGTGAGATCATGGGGAGACACCTGCCGAGTGCTGACGACCTGGACAGAAATCTTCTACCAACACACAACACGTCATCTCAGCCAAAAACCAGTAGTTACTGCTCATCAAGCCATGTGTGATTTTCCATTGACATTTCTGCTTCTTTTTCATGAGAAGGTCAGGAGAGATTGCCCAACACATAACGAACCTGTGGCTCTCTCCTGTTCCAGTTCTCTATTAGCACCGGCAATCCAAGAAAAGATTTCAGTTTGTCTTGGCTTGTTATTTACTTCTTGCTAAGGACTCTTCAGGTGATTTCTTCTTCTGGTGGGTGCTTGCAAACTGTTTGCTTAATAGTCCGTTCCACATGTCTTCTGGCATTTCTCTGGTCCTTCATAGTTTCACCAAGATTAAGGATAGTGGTTTAACAGTTGAGTCTACAAATCCTTTTGTAGTTGGAATCCTCAAACGCTGTATTGAGCAAATATTCCCGACTATCATTATCCCGTAATCAAAACCATTTTAGCAACTTGATTTGGCTTCATGCTGGGCAGTAGTTGTGTACTGGGAGAGCTATATATACATCACACTGTTATAAATTAATTCCTGTTTTAAGTGAATAGAGAAAGCTCATCACGAAAGAGGATAATTCAGTGAATCCTTCTATAAAGCAAATAATTCCATTATATGAATAATCACCCTCTAATTTAGTTCTCTATGAATATGAAATGTTCATATATTGAGGGTTTTTTTTAACCTATGGAGATTATAGATGAACATTTGGTTGTATTCCTTTTCTCTCTTTCACATTTATTATCATTATTGTCTTCATTGTCATTTGTTGTCATCACCAGGAACGGCACTAAATTTTAGGAACATAAGAAAAGAACCACATTACTAGTGGTTGTCCTGCTCATTCGGAAGCAGACCTTGTTCTGTGTTGAGGAATCCTACAGCCTCTTTCAGTGTCCACGTTCAGTGGTATATAATAATGACTTGTTTATATGGCCTTGAGCAAATCACCAATTATATAAACTCTGTGGATCTCAGTCTCTTCATCAGTAAAATGGGAATGACAGAGCTAGTTTAAGAATCAAATGAGGAGGGACGCCTGGGTGGCTCAGTGGGTTGAAGCCTCTGCCTTTGGCTTGGGTCATGATCCCAGGGTCCTGGGATCGAGCCCCACATCGGGCTCTCTACTCAGCAGGGAGCCTGCTTCCTCCTCTCTCTCTGCCTGCCTCTCTGCCTACTTGTGATCTCTGTCTGTCAAATGAAGAAGTAAAATCTTTAAAAAAAATAAATAATCAAATGAGGTAACTAACATAGACCGCAGTGATGGTTAATTTTATGTGACAACTCGTCTCAGCTATGGAGGGTGTCCCCAGAAAAGAGTAGCATTTGATTCAGTAGACTGAGTAAAAATCATCCTCATGTGTGTCTATAGATATATACATACTTATGTATACATATGTATGTAAACATCTTCATGTGTATACACACACACACATACACACATACATCCTATTGGTTCTGTTTCTCTGGAGAGCCCCTAACACAAGATACGAGTGTCAAGCCCATGCTAATGTGTTCAATTAATGTCAGCTATGATAATTGCTATTAGCAGATGTGTTATTAAATGGTGGGGTTAGACAGGCCCTCTTCTTCAAAAGGTAATTATGACCACCAGACACCCATCAGGATGGCCACTATCGAAAAGTAAAAAAACAGAAAAATTATAAATGTCAGCAAGAATGTGGACAAATCAGAACCCTTGAGCACTGTTGATAAGAAAGTAAAATGGTACAACTGTCATAAAAACAATAGGGAATTTCCCCCAAGAAAACTAAAAATAGCATGACCATAAGATCCAGCAATCTCATTACTGGGGTATACTGGATGTATTACCCGCCCCCAAAGAATTGAAAGCAAGGACTCAAAGAGATATTTGCACACCCATGTGCATTGCGGCATTACACGCATTAGCTGAAAGGTGGAAGCAATCGGACTATCCATCAACATATGAATGGATAAGCAAAATGTAGTATATATACACAATGGAATATTATTCAGCTTTTAAACAGAAGAAAAGTCTGCATAGGCTACTACAGGAATGAACCTTGAGGATGTCATGCTAAGTGAAATAAGCCAGTCATAAAAGGACAAACGCTGTATGATTCCATGTATATGAGTCCTCTGGAGCGGCTAAATTCTTGGAGATAGAAAGCAGAATGGTGGTTACCACAGGCTGGGGGAGGGGCAATGTGTTTTTATTTAATGGATATGGAGTTTCCTTGTTGCAAAATGAAGAATTTGTGGATGGAGGGTTATAACACAACAATGCGAAAGTACTTAGTGCCACTGAATTTTAATATAAAAATAGTTAAGATGGTAAATTTTTTTTTTAAGATTTTACTTATTTGAGAGAGAGAGAGAGAGAGAGCATGAAAGGGGTGAGGGGCAGAGGGAGAAGCCAGCTCCCTGATGAGCAGAGGGCCTGATGTGGGACTTGATCCTGGGACTCCAGGATCATGACCTGAGCCGAAGGCAGTTGCTTAACCAACTGAGCCACCCAGGTGCCCAGGATGGTAAATTTTATGTTATATGCATTTTACCACAATTTTTAAAAAATGAAAAAAAAGAAAACCCTGTCATTCCATTACTAGGGGTTTTATATACCTAGGTAAAGGGAATATATCAAGTGGAAGGAGAAAGTAGGGAATGGAGAAGCCAAGGGGAGGATAACCTGGAATGTTCTTTGGTGGAAGTGAATGGTTGCCATAGTTGACAGGTGGACCACTCAGAGCCTGCTTGCCTTTACAAGTATCCTAGAAGCTCCTTCCCTAGCCCAGTGGCTTCAGGAAGCACAGCATAGCTTAGGACCGGCTTGTCATAACTACAGCTTCCAGAGGTAGGCCCAGCCCAGGAAGCTGGGATTTGAAAATTACAACCCAATGGAGAACAAAAGAAGAGTTCTCTAGTGGGGCACCTGGGGGGCTCATTCGTTAAGCATCTGCCTTCAGCTCAGGTTGTGATCCCAGGGTTCTGGGATCGAACCCTGCAGTGGGCTCTCTGCTCAGCAGGGAGTCTGCCATTCTCCCTCTCCCACTCCCCCTGCTTGTTTTCCCTCTCTTGCTGTGTCTCTCTCTGTCAAATGAATAAATAAAAATCTAAAAAAAAAAAAAAAAAAAAAAAAAGAGCTCACTGGTGCTGGCTTAGTAATTAAATTACAAGGTGATTATTAGTCTGCTCAGGCAAAAAGATTACATCTGAGTACTTCAAGTAGCCTAAAACTCAAACTCCTCCCAGAAAAAAAAAAAAACTAAACTAAACTAAATTAATGCCATTTTCTACCAATTACAGATGCCCTCAGTGACTATAAGGTTGTCGTGGCAACATGCCCGCTGAAAGGGTATGTTTGATAAGGCCTGAAATAAAGTATAGCAGAAAGGGAACATTTCACTTCTTATCTCTGTATTAGACCAAAATTGTTTTCTAAGATGGAGACAGGCCAACTCTGCAGTCTACAGCCTGCTACTCTCTCTTCTGTAGCCCATCTGAGGCCCATCTCCTGCAGGGAGAAGGGCAGCTCCAACATCTCCCCATATAGCTCCCTCCCCCTGGGATGGTCTCCAATTCAATGTCAGTCAAATGGTATCTTTCCTTGTTTTTTTGAAAACCCCCTCTGCCACTTCCTCCAAGCAGGCTTCCCTGATGCCCTGGCAGTCCAGTGCTCTCCACACCAGATTCAAAGCCATTGGTGAGCTCTGCTCATTAGACTTCACAGAAATTCTTCAAAGAATTCAGCAGAGCCCCTATACTGGCTTAAAATGGAAAAAAATCAATTCAAGCGTTTCTTATATTCTTTATCCAGGTATCAAATTTGATTTAAATCAGTCAACTCTTGGGAAGGCGGTCATGGGCAACAATGCTGCGAACCATACTAATAACCACAGATGCATTCCAGAGAAGTTTCTGGCAAAGCATGACTTGTCAATGAGATCTGATGTTGGGTGCACCAGAGGAGCTTCTATTTAAAGAAATTACAGCTACTCCTTTTGTAAAAGGGATAATCATCTCATAAAGTGTCTCTTGTGTAAACTCCTATTTCCATATATTAGGTATATTTTAGAACTTAAAAAGCTGTCTCGAATCCTTTCTGGAAAGAGTGGCATCTAAACAAATTTGATAATCAATATTGTCAAAACAGAAAAAGAGGTGGGGCTTGTGGATCTGTGTCTCCACATGGGGGAAAGAGGAACAGAACCTCGGCTTCTAGAGCATTCGGAAGACTGCTCAGGATTCCCCAGGCTCTGCTGACAGGGAAGAGGAGGATTACTGCGGTGGTGGCTCAAACCAGAATGAATCCCAGGGTCTGGGCCACACTCTGCTCAAACACAAAATCTAAGGGTACTCCTGGGGGGCACAGAATAAAGTCCAAATGGGTCAGATTTTCCTCGCAAGTTCTACGGAGCCTATCCCCAGGATAGCAACAGAAATACCAATAATAACCAAAAAATAAAACCTGAACTTCATTGAGCCCTTACGATGGGCAGAGTGTTCATACACATGATCTCACCTAATCCCCTAACAAGGCATGGAGACAGGCACTATTATTTCTGCATTTTGTAGAGGACACAGAAGCTCGGAGTTGTCCACAGATGTCACCCGTTTATAAAGGGTGGCCGCAAGATGCAAACCCTGGTCTGTCGGCCCCCAGAGGGCAGGCTCAAACCAGCTCCGCATTCCTAACTTTCTGGACCTTCTGCCTCCTCCTTCCCCTTGCTGACTTCCACCCTGCCCTGGCTGATTTCCATGTAGGAGCCCCAGGCCTTCCCATGCCCTTCCCATGCACAGAACACTCAGGCCTCAAAGTCTGACTCAGGTCCCGCATCTATGAAGCCTCCCGGGACACTCTGGCCCTCAAGACACCCCTTTCCCTGGATGGGTCACTCTACCAGTATCGTACATCTGGCATGTCTCGGGTTTTATAATTATACTCCCATTTCTTTTTAAAATGTGTCTGTCTCGGGGCACCTGGGTGGCTCAGTGGGTTAAGCCTCTGCCTTCGGCTCAGGTCATGATCCCGGGGTCCTGGGATAGAGCCCCGCGTGGGACTCCCTGCTCACCTGTGGGCCTCTGCTTCTTCTTCTCCTCCCTATGCCTGCCACTCTGCCTGCTTGGGTGCACTCTCACTCTCTCTCTCTTTCTCTCTCTGTCAAATAAATAAATAAATAAAATCTTTTTAAAAAATTAAAATGACCATATTTAAAAAAAAAAAAACCTATTGGGGTAATAAATAAATCGAAGGAGGCATTCAGATTTAGTTGACTGCATTTTCATTATTTCCCGCAATCATTTTATTACTAACAAATTGGGAAACGTGACAGACATTCAAAATCCAAGATACGGTATGAGTCCCAAAATAAGCCACTGGGGTGCCAGAAGAAAGTACTGTGGCATTTATTGATACTCACTTTTATATTAAATATGGGCAAAAAGTGGGGCTCCTTGGGGGCTCAGTCGGTTGAGAGTCCAACTCTTGGTTTTGGCTCAGGTCGTGATCTCAGGGTCGTGAGATGGGGTCCGGACTGGGCTCTCTGCTCTGTGGGGAATCTGCTTAAGATTTTCTCTCCCTCTGCCCCTCTCCCCACTTGCACACCTGTGCTCTCTCTTTCTCCAATAAATAAATAAATCTTTTAGATAAATAAAGACAAAAAATAATCTCAGACTTTTGAATCATTAATTCATAAAAATTTTCAAATTACATAAAAATATTTATTTCGTCTTTATGGGGAAATGGGTGGAGGGGGGGTGAACTAGGTGAAGGGGATTAAGGGTATAGTTCTCATGACGAGCGCTGAGTAATGGGCAGAATTGCTGAATCATTATATTGTACTCCTGAAACTAATCTAACTCTCTATGTTAACTATTTGGAATTAAAATTAAAAACTTAATTAAAAAATAATCACACTATACACATTAAACTTATAGAATGTTAAAAAATATTTATTTCATCTTTAGAGCATCACTTAAAGTGTCTATTCTGGCAAATAGAATAGCTAGCTAGCTAGATAACTGGGAAACATATATTATAGATCAAAAAGTAGTTTTTGACTGATGAGATATATGAACGGAGATCCTTCTTCTACGGCAGAGAATCATTTGGGGCATCAGATTTATACAAACAAACACATACACATCTCGAAGGCTCAGTTTAAAAGAAAAATACACCTCATTATAAATACACTAATGAGGAAGAACAATGTTTCCTACAACTGGAGGAGAGGGGCTCCCTGGGGACTTAGAGAAGGTGGAGCCTCCTGCTAGGGATGAAGGGGTGTGGTTAAGCTCCTGGGCTCTGAGGTCCACAGCCCTGCCTGGACCATCACCTACCCGGCTGGCTGTGTGCCCATGGACAAGTTATATCACCCCTCCTCCGCTCCTTCTACTATAAAAGTTGTTAGGTTGAAGAAATGAGATGAAATGTTTCTTGCTGCCTGGCAAATAGTAAGTCCTCGATTAATATATTGGCTGACTGTTTTTTGAAAAAGGGGGAGTTTAGAGACTGTGGAAGGTTCATGGCCAAATTATTCTGCAGACCTTTCAGAATAAGATTTAGGAGACAGGAATTACAAGGCAGTGGAAAAGGGAGACATCTAGGATAGAAAGGCATCTTCAGGAGGGGGAATTCCCAGTTAGAGGGATCTTAATGGCCCTAATTCCTCTCCCTCTGCATTTCCTGCCTCTGAAGCTGTTCTAGATGTGGGTCTTTTGATTACCAAGATCAGAAATCCACCCAAACTAGCATAAATGAAAGGGAATTACTACTATAAGGATACAGAGATATCAGGAATCTGAGAGAGGTACGGGGGATTGAGAATCAGAAAATCAGGAACTGAGGTTGTGCTGGACATCTGTGTTCCTCTTCCCCACTCCACCAATCCCAGCTGACTCCTCTTGTACCTGGCCCAGCAAGGCCACAAGCGGGAAAAGAGGGGCACCCAACCAATGATGAGGAGCAGTCATCAATGAGCAAATGTCTTTTAGCCCCTTCCTGCAGAGTCTGGAAAGAGGGAACCTGATTGGCTCAGCTTATCCCCTGGAGCCTGGGCCACTCACGTCCAGGTCTAGCCAATGGCCTGCGGTCCCCTGAATCAGGTGTGTACCTTTGATCCAGTAAGCCTGGCTACTGCTCCCAGGGTGAACATGGCATGGTTTTTCCCAAGTGTAACTGGACATTGAAACTCCTTCCTTGCAGGGATGCAGGGGTGTCCCTTTGCCCACGTCCTCAACCTGGACAAGGCCATCATGTGGATAAGAAGCTCATACCCCTGACCTATGAGGTCTGACCTTGAACTCTGAGGGACTTGAAGAAGGCCTGACTACCCATGGGCTTTATTTACTATCCTTGAATCTTGCAAAACAAGATCTACCTGTCTTATGGTCCCTCATGGGTTTCAGGACTTTGTTTAACAGAGACTACAAACCCCTCCCGCTCTGCTGGAATGAAACAGCCTAAAATTTACCCTTTTGGCTGCTTAATTTTACAGCTACTTTTACCAGCTGGATTGTAAACTTCTTAAAGGGATAACTTCTGGTTTGGAAATAATCTTTGAGATTGTAGAGTCCAGCCTTCCCATTTCACAGGTGTGGAAACTAGGCCCGGACAGGGGAAACGTCACACAGCAGCATAGGGTCAGATGGGACCTGGAAGCTACCCTCACAAGCTTAGCCGCCCACGGTCCTTGCAATGCCTGACATAGCATGTTCCCGATAAATACCCCTTGGTTTCCTTCTTATTTAGCTTTTGCCTTTTACAAGCTCAATGATTCTCCATTGATACCCGACCTCCCCCACAACTTCAGACCTAAAGGATCACTTTCCATCTGCTTTTCAGATGCTGGTCTTTGGGGCTGTGGAGTGGAAGCTGAGATGAGGAATGGGTGAAATATAACCTGCTTCTATCAAGCCGTTATCTCTCCAGGCCAACACCACCGTAACCGAGTACAGACACTAGACGGGCAACTTCTTCCTTCTGCTGGGCCAGCGGCCATCGGACTGATGCATGGCAAACACACTTTAGTTTCCACCTAAAGACACCTCTCCTGCAACGTCTCCCAGGCCAATGCTACACAACTGGGATTCTGGCCAAAGCTGCCCTCCTCCCCCCAGGCCTGCTTTCCTCCCAGAAGCCTTCTCTGACCATGCCAGCCTTCTGAGAAGCCTTTGCTCCCTTCACATCCCCTTCACGCAGTGTGCACTTTGTCATTTCCCCTAATATCACACGGTCTCCTCAGCTCCTGAAGGCAGGTAGCCTCTCACCCCTACCCCGCACTCTGGTGGGCTCCCACCAGCTTTGCAATAAAGGTACTGACTGATAGAGAAAAGGCTGGAAAGTGGGCAGAAGGAGAAGGAAGAAGAAGAATGGAGAATATTTCTTTCTGCTAGTACCTTAGGCACACGTGAATTAAAGAAAGCAGCTGCTTAAAACAGAGAATCATTCTGACTTTCAGTTTCTAGGCAATGTGGTGACCGGTCAAACAAAGGCAACTCAGATCTACCACAATTAAACCCATTCTGGTGCCAGTTCATGAACTGGGCACTCAGCAGGGTGGGCGTAAGAACCACTACAGAGCAAAGAAGGAAGGACACCAGATGAGGACCACCTAGAGCCCTGGGCCTCCCGTTCTGGGAAACTTTGGTCTGAGGGTCCCACAGAGCCTCCCTCTCAGAGATCCCCACTCCAGCCTGGAATCCGCATCCTCAGAAGCCATTTCAGAGAGCTCTTGATAAGAAGCCAAACACTAGGGGCTGGAGGAGAGAATCAAAGGCTTATCTTTACCCTACATTAAGGAAGGCTTATCAGACTGGAGGTAAAGCAGAGAGCCAGGCTCTGTTAACCTAGGGAGCCGGGGGCAAGTGTTGATACGCAGGGAGAAGCAATGCAGGGGCCCAGCACCCTGCCCAGAGAAGCCGCCCCAGCTGGCGTGACACATTACAGAAGTCCTTGGGTAGCAGGGTGGGGAGGTGAGGGTTAGGAGAGCTGGGGACTAGAACCAAAGGTTCCTTGAAGATGAACCTAATCTATTTCACACACGAAGGTGAGTCACCCTCCAGGAATCTTCCTGGCAGCATCAGCTCTCCCGGTAACTCCACAGAAAGAAAAAGTCAGGGATGCTTCTCCTGGCCCAGAAGGACCCTGGGCCTAGGAAAGGAATCCGCTGTCACTGAGCCCTTGCTATGTGACAGTGCCAGTGCAAAGACCTTATCCCCACTGGTTCTCACAAGACCAAGAATGGTTGAACACACTATCCAAGGTCACCATGTGGAGGTTAAGGAAGCTGTCCAAGGTCACAGAGCCTGGAAGCTCCATGCCTGCAATTCAAACCCAGGGGTCAAGCTGACTCAAGTCTGCTGCCTTCCCCACGGGTCCTCTCACCTCGGGCACACTCCCCAAACAGAGGCGTGTACTCTCCATGGATGTTTTGCATTCTGCACATTGCTCAGCCTCTCCTCACCTCTGGGGGTGTGATTTAAAGCAGAGGCAAAACCAAGACCCAGACCATCCCATTCTTGTCTCTTTCTAGGTGCCATGCATAGCATACAGCCTGCAAAACAGCACTGACAACAAAGGGTAGGTCCATGGGAATGTGCAGAGTGGAGAGACTCCTGTACTATTTCATATTTTGTAAACCTAGGAAATCATCCAGATGTTAAAGCATAAAAATAACACACTGCTTGAACCAATGAGGCATAAATGTTAAAAGGGACAAACCTGCAGGAAGAGTGAGGTATGCTTAAACATGTTCCTTTGGTGGGGAGGGGGTCCAGACTTGGCACCCAGACAGCTGGCTTCCTATACCCCCTCTGCCATGGACCTGCTGTCTTCCCCTAGGAGGGAGAGGATGACACGCCCCCATGCCCTTTGGTACAAGGATCAAATGAGCTGCCCTGCAAGGCGTCGCTGTGGTTATGCTTTGCTTTCCCTCCATAGTTTGGATCATGCTGAACCTCAAGCCTGGAAGATAGGCTCTCCACTAAAAACGAAATCCCACGCCTCCTTTAAAGGATGACTTCAAGCCTTATCTCCAGTGAGAAGCCATCTCAGGCTCCTTCTGCCCTCCAGATCCACCGTTCCATTTACCTTCCCCCAGGCTCCTGCCCCCCTCAATCCCCCATCAGTCTGCCCCACCTGCCTTGCCAAACTGCTGGAATTTCAGAATTTGCTTTCTTCTCTTTCATCTGGAGCCTTTGTAGCCTTAGTCAGATGTCTACCACTTCCTTTGCCTTTCTTAAAAATCTTAGTGATTTGGGCGCCTGGGTGGCTCAGTGGGTTAAAGCCTCAGCCTTCAGCTCAGGTCATGATCCTGGGGTCCTGGGATCGAGCTCAGGCTCTCTGCTGGACGGGGAGCCTGCTTCCTCCTCTCTCTCTCTCTCTCTCTCTCTCTCTGCCTGCCTCTCTGCCTACTTGTGATCTCTATCTGTCAAATAAATAAATAAAATCTTAAAAAAAAATCTTAGTGATTCTTAGGTCAAGTGCCACCTCCTCCAGGAAGCCTTCTATCCTGCAGCCACCCTCCATCCTGGCTGGCGGCTCCTGCAGAGGGCTCCTTAGAACTTTCTGCTTATCCCTGTGTTAAGTGTTGCCTTATTGCCTACATTTTCATTGACTGTGGACCTCACACTAGACTTTGAGCTCCTGGAGAGGAGGAACTAAGGGTCTTACTTGTATTGGTGTTGTAGACATGTCCCATCTGTGGCAAGTGCTCACAAATGTTATATGTGGTAATAAATGGATTTCCACTGCAGTCATGTGTCACACAGTTCCTCAGATGACCTTATAAGCCCCTTGCTTGGAGGGGTGTACAGCATCGTATATTTCTCAGGGAGGCCTCTCTGTCCGAACCTCGAGTGCCTGGCACTTAGTAGATACTTGGAAAACATTGGTGATCCGGTTAAGTGATTCTGAATTATCCACTGCACTGAATTCTCCCAGCCACCAGGTCCCCCATCCTAACCCTTAGCATGGCCAATGGAAAATTAATTGGTTGCAAAGTGCATATCTAATTACAACATCCCGCCCCTGCCACAGAGACGTTCAAATGTTAATTATAACATATGCATCTCAATAATAGACGGTAGCATTTCATGTAGCATTAATAACGCCACATGGACCGCCCAGTGCATACACAAAGCTTCCTTTTATCTGCCATTAGGACAGACTTTGCACTTTCAGCACGGAAGCCTTCTGCCCCTGAAACCAAACGTTTCCCTGCAAGCCTGGACCGTGCCTAAGTCCTCAGTTCTCTCTACACGGAGGTCCCTACCCAGGGCCGTGCCACGGTCGCGGGGAGGGGGCGTCGGCCGGCGGGTTTCGGCATGACCACACTGGACAGTCTCCGCTGCGTGGGCGGCATCCCCGGCGTCCCGGCGGCGCCCGGCTCTCCAGGGCCCGCCATCCCGGGAAAGAAAGGCGAACTACATTACCCAGCAGGCCTTCTGCCGCCCTCTTTCCTTTCAAGTCTTTGCACGTGGCCGGAGGGGAGGGAGGGGCCGGGACGTCACTCTCCTACATTCTCCTTCCCTGTGTCAGAGCAGGGATCGTTTTTTTTTTTTTTTTCCTTCCTCTCCTCCCCCCCCCCCACCCGCCCCTCCCTCCCTCTTTCCCTTCCCTCCCTCCCTCCCCTCCCGGTTGGGTTTGTGCGCTGGGGCGCCGATCCCCTCCGCAGCCGGGACGCGCCGAACTCGAGGCAGGAGTCGGCTCTCTCGAGCCTTCTCCCTCCCTTCCCCTTCCCTGCCCCCTTCCCCCACCCCCGACTCGGACTCGGAGCGGCGGCCGGAGGAACCCCGAGGTGAGCATCCCCCCGCCCGCCCCCCTCTTTTAGTCAGCTCGGCTTGCGGATCGATTCGGGGACCCGCCGGGAGGGCTGCGTGACGTGCGCGTGCTTATAGATAAACCCGAGAAAACCGCCCGAAACAATTAGCCCCCTTCCCCCTCCCTGCGCCCCCGGTCGCCCGGCGTCGGCGCGGATCCTCCGACCCCCTCTCGGTAGCGGACCGGACTTCACGATCTCGCCCCCTCCCAAGGGTCGCCCCTTCCCCGCAGGGCTCCCCGCCCAGTGGGGAGCCTTAGCCTTGGGGCTCCCGAGAAGAGGGGGTTCTCGGGGGCGCACGGCTGGAGCCCGGCTCGCGTCCGAGCCGCGCGGTGTAGCCGCTGTCATGTGCCGGGTTCCGAGCCGGGGAGGGGGAGGAAGAGAGCGAGCGTGATTGCTCTCCCTTTTGTTTTGAAGCCCGCATTTGCTGCATCAAGCAGTTGCTTTAGTACCAGCCAAACTTGCAGCTGTTCTGACCGCGCTCCGCCGAGGTAGGGAGCGCGGCCCTGGGTGGCGACTCCGGGCCGGAGGCTGCTGCGCTGGCGGCTGCCGGAGGGACCCCGAGAGAGTGTCTCCACGCAGCCCCTCCCTCCTGTGGTGACTGATTGTGTCTGTAGCAGCGGCCGTGCGAGAGTGTGTGCGCGCCCGTCCCCGCGAGCGCGGGGATGTCTGTCGTCTAGACAGGCGGCACCCTCCCTCCGTCCCCTGTGAGCCTGCGGGCCGTGGGGGGCGCGGGGGATGGGAGCAGAGGAGGAACTCGAATCGGTGCAGCCATTGCGGTCGCAGTTTTGGACATTACCTACGGTGGTGATTCTGTTGGCTTTATTATTATTACTGTCGCCGCGGTGTAATTGGGCCTGGGGAGCGCTGGCCGCCCGGCCGAGCGCTGGTTAAGTTGACAGGCTGTGAAAAGCCTGCTCGCGGTGGCGAGTGACCCGAGTGGCCGTGGGGTGGGCTCCGGCTCGGGCTCTTCGGGACGACGAGCAGGTGACTGTCCTGGACGCGGGTCGTGGGGGCAGGGAGGGCAGGGGGTGGTGGTTCTGTCTGCGGCGGCGGAGGTCGGCGGCCCAGAGGACCGCGGGCCCGAGCCCGGGTGCTTCTGAAGGAGGCGTCCCGGGGACCGCGGGTATGAGTTGGTATGTCTTAACACTGACGTTAAAAGACAATCGGGGTTCGGAACCCCTCCTCTGGTCGGCGTTGGCTGCTGGCTTTCGTGGAGTTTTCAGGGTTGGGGTTGGGGTCCCGGTGTGAGCAGGGAGGGGGTGCGGCTTGTAAAGGGGAGGGCTGGCTGCGGGAGGCCTGTGGGTCCCCACCCCGAGGAGCGAGGCGTCGCCTCCCCCGCCCAGCTGTTTGTGTGTGTACACACCGCTCTGGCGTGTGTGTGTGGGGGGGGCGGGGCGTGGAGGGGACAGACCGCGGCGTAGTGGGGACGCGCGTGGGCCCGACTATCCGGTGAATCGTCCCGCCAGCCCCCTCGCGGTCCCAGTTGGGGTCTTAGTCGTGTGTGTGTGTGTCCGCGCGCGCGCGCCCGGGTTACTTGGACTGGGGGTCCTGCGGCTATGAGACCCGGGAGCCCCTGCAGCTGCGTGTGCGCGGAGTCGGCGAGGGAGGTCCGGACTCGCGGTGGCGCGGAAGGCCCGCCTTGCCTCCCTCCGCGTCCCCAACGCCCCCTGACCCGGCGGCGCCGGGCGCAGGTCTCGCCGGGCGGGGAGCGAGTGCGCGCGTGTTGCCGCCCCCCACCCTCCCGACACGCTCCGGTTGACCCTTGCTCCGAGGCGCTCTGTGGCTGCGCGTCCCCGCGCGCCCGCCGCTGCCTCGCGGACCCTGGAGAGGACCAGTGCGCTCTGAGGAGCCCCTTCCCGTTCTTCGTCCTGTAGACGGTGGGGGGCAAAGGCTGCCCCGCCCGCCCAGTTAGGGCGCTGCTGCCCGCGCCGCTACCGGGTGCCGGGCGAGTCGCTCGGCTTCGTCGCTTTCGCCGCCGGGTCTGTGCCGCCGGGAGATTATCTCCCAGGCTAGGGGCCGGCCCGCAAAGGGAGGCGCACAAAGGGAAGACGCCGGTGGAGTGCGGGCCCGCGGCGGCTGGAGTCTCGGGAGAGCGAAAGTGACACAGCACGAGCGCCGCCGCCGCCGCGGGAGCTGGAGGGGAGAGGAAGGAGCCGCCCACAGCACGGGGAGGGGCCGCGGGCTGTCCGGGCCCGGTGCCTCCTGCCCAGCGCGGGGTCTGGCCCAAAAACCTCGGGAATCCCAGCTTCGGGCATGCTCAGCCAGCGCGAGGCAATGGCCAGGCTTTCCAGAAAACCCAATCATATGGGAACAGAGTGCGCCGAACAAACGTTAGGTGTGCAGTACCTCACAGGACCCACTCAGGTCGCCTGAGGAAACTCCCTTTGAGTATGTGAAACAGGATTCGATTTACACACAGATCATCTCTGGTGTGTCAAGTGTCTGTCCTAGATAATGTATGCTTGTAGGCAGGAATTTTGTAACGCATTCTGGGGTACAGCGTCATCGGTGATTAACAGATTTCCATAATAATAGTATGTTTGTAAGACAGTACAGGGCGTTTATCCCCTCCATCCCCACTTTGAATCATCACATTTATTAAGAGGGTCCTATGAGGTAGGGGGGTATTAACCCCGTTTTACAGATAAGCCGGCTGAGACTCAGAAAGTGCCATGACTTGCCCAAGGCCTCTCAGAGGGGGAAGAGCTACTTTCTCCCTCTCTGTGGTCTTGTGATTTCTCTTCTCAGTGTACGGCTTTTCATTCAAATAATGGCCAGTGTGTGTGTGTGTGTGTGTTTGGGTGTTTTGTTCTGTTTTGTTTTGAGATTAGGTCTTGGAACCCCAGGAAGTACTGAACCTGGGTAAGGGCCTAAATTATACTGGTATTTCTTCTTTGCCAAAACAATGTTGATTTGTTACCAGTTCTAGTGAGATAGCCATTAAAGAACAGAAGTTAGCACTGCTGTTATTATTACTCATCTGATAATTTGTTAATGGTGAGTGGTTATCAGCTTTGATACACGCACTGTACCAGAATCATACCATGTAATAAATCCATACGGCATGCGTGTTTATGCAACACCTGTCTGTGTTCCTATGAGTGTGTTCATGGATTCAGTGTCCTTATTGAATCTACGGTTTATTCTTTAGGTGCTGGTTTAAGTGTAGATCCCTGAGAAACCATCCCAGGTGATTCTCCCTGCCCTCTGCATCTTCCGGGATAGAGAAGCCCTGAAAAGAGCAAAAAGAGCTCCTACACGCTGGAGGTATTTTTCAGAGTTCATATGCAGGAAGGTTTTTGGACACAGCCTGGAGGGTTATTAGGTTTGGCCAACTAATCACTCATGTACAACTACGTATTGAGTACCTACATGTTTCTGTACCTAGAAGTGTGTGCAAAGAAAATTGAACACATAGTGCCCTCCTGCCAACAACATATTCCAGTTGCAGAGATAAATGTAAGATTTTAAGTCCAGCATATGTTTATTGAACACCTATCTTAGGCTAGATATTCTACTGTGTTTGGGGCACACAAAGCTAATGTAGTAGAAATAGCTACGTTGTAATGCAGCAAAACAGATGATTCACAGCCTGCAGAGGAGAACAAATCATAAATACTTTAGAGCACTCACCCTGGGACTTAGTCAATTTCACACTTGTTGGTCAGAAGGGACTCCTAATGCCAGTTCCTTTCCAGAGCAAATGCAGGAGGGAGCAAGAAAGGAAGAACAGCCTTCTGTCCCTTATTACCCTGGGCTTCAGGCCCTCTGTACCCTCCCAGGTGGGCCTGAAGGTATGTCCTTCTGGGGAAGTTAGGCAGTCATCTGCTGAAGTCAACCAGTGCAGTGCTGAGCAGCGAAGAGCTGAAAGATGGTTCTCCATGGTCCTGCCCCAGCTCTGCGGGGCTCCGATGGCCTGTGGTCGGCTGTCTTCAGTGCTATTCAGGGGCTTCTGCCAAGGTCTCACTCAAGCCCTTCCTGGGCTTAGCAGTTTCTGTCTTGCAGGTCGGGGTGGATGTTTTCCTATGGGTCTGCTTTTTATCCGTTCATTCCCAAATTCACTTCTGGGGTCCCTGACACTGTCTCCGTTTGGGGGTCTACTAGCGTGGTTTCAAGGTTCCATTGTTTGCTGTTCAGATGATGAAGGAGGAAGCAGGAGGTGGTAGGTAGGATGGAGAGAGAGTCCCAAGCCCAGAGAGAGAACAGGCGGTTCAAACAGACGGGCGAATCACAGTTGTTGGGAATTTTCCAAATGTGGTGGCATTGTTACATAGCTTACCGATAACATAGCAGCTTCTTTTGATGTTCTTTTGTGACGGGGATCCTCTACCTCTCAGCCTCACTGCCAACTCAGTCACTTCAGCTCAGCTGTTCACATTCAGGTTTTTCTCTTCCGCTCTTCTGCCCTCCTGCCTCGAGCTGCACACAATTAAATTAGAACAGTGCTGTGTTGGTGGCCTTCTCCCTGAATTATCACCATGCTATCGACATCTGCCTCTTATTTCGCAGTTAAACCCAGGCCACAGCTGTGGTTCAGAACGGGGGGGGGAAACAGATACATCTCCAGATTAGGCAGCCACACCTGGGATGGGTCTAACCAATGAGCTGATCTCCATGTGAAGACCCTGAGGCCGATCAAAGTGAAACGACTTGCCCAACGTCACTGAGAGCCCTTGGCAGAGTGGGACAAGAATGTTGAGATTTTGATGCTTTGATCAATTTTCACTTTCCATATTGTGGTGCTTTCTGAAACAAGTGGGGTTCTTACTTCCCAAAGAGTGAGAATGCTACCTCTTCTCTGCTTTCTTCTGGTTCTGGGAAAGGCTCTGGAATTCACCTCTGAGTCCCGAGGTTCCTTTCCTTTGAGACTGCCCTTCCCTGCTCTGCCTTTCATCTTTGGCATCTAGGAATCTGGCTGAGGGCATAGATTTGTGGGAGGTGGTAGGCCCGGGGACTTCCCGGGGCACTTAGGTTTGGTCTTTGGCTTTCCCTTCCCATGGCAGGGTCCTCAGCAACCTCCCAAAAGTGTTTGCAAAGCTGTTATGTATGTGCATTTTTCTAGGAAGAGGATCCATACATTTCATTGGATCTTCACTTGACTCAGTAAGGACAGAAACTACGGGCAGGGATAGTGGAGTGGGGCAGGTGGTTGGTTGGCACAGGAGACTACACTTGATTTGGGTTTACAGTTTGCGAAGTAGTTCACACAAGTGATCTCATCTGCTTTTTACCATAGCCCTGCGAGGCTATCAGCATTATTCCCATTTTGTATATGAGGAAATCGGGCCTCCAAGTTTAGTGACATGCCCAAGTCACAAGGAAGCAGTAGAGCAGGGATTGGAACCCGGGTCTTCAGACTTTAGTGCCTTCCCAGTGCCTAGGGCTGGGATGGTCATCATGTCACATCATCATGACAGTTTTGTAAAAAAAAGTTTTTAGAACTTTTTATGTCCACCGTTGGTTCATATCCAGCATGGAGTCAGACCCAAGTGCTGACTAACTTACTCAAGGATGGAATGGATAAAGTAAGGAAGACAGTTATCATAGCACTGATATGTAGATGGGGCCAATGGGGATGATTTTGTGGAAGAGATGAATTGGGGAGTTGGTCTGAGGTCCCGGCAGACCTAGAATAGGTTTTCAGTTGGGGCAATGGCCCAAAAGTCTGTAAAGGGGAAACTGTGTGGTGAACATAGTGGTTGAGAAAGTTCTGAGGGCCTTCGAGTAAAAAGATCAAGGGGCTACCTGATCTAGAATCAGAGATTGGGGAGGGCTTCCTAAGGGAGACAATGTAGGAGCTGAAGGCAAATGGATGAAAAGAAGAAACCAGCAGGAGAGGAGACAGAAGTGAGAAGGAACAGCGTGTGCCTAGGAGGGGTGACCTGAGGCTGGGCATAGCCAGGGATTGCTGCAGCAAGGTCAAGTTCAAAGGTGGAGAGGCAGACATGGACGGCACAGATCCAAGAGAGCCTGCCCCAGGGAGGACGTTGGCTGTCATACTGCAGGTAGAGCACAGAGGATGGGGCTTTAAGCAGGGCTGAGTTGTGCTGCCCTAGATCAGTGGGGAATGTGACCTGGAGCCCTGGAGCCAGGAGGCCACTGGGCTGATGAGGCAATGACAGGT
Organism: Enhydra lutris kenyoni; assembly: GCF_002288905.1. Lineage (NCBI taxonomy): Eukaryota > Metazoa > Chordata > Mammalia > Carnivora > Mustelidae > Enhydra > Enhydra lutris. The sequence goes on from NW_019154092.1 coordinate 41,231,736, forward strand.
TCCATCTAGGATCCAGGTCTCAGGGGATGAAGCCTAGAGTCAGGGCCATGGGTAGAGGGATGGAGGCAAGGCTGTGCATTAAAGACATTTTGGGACTAAAGTCTGCAGTGACTGCTTAGCTGGGAGGAATAAAGAAGAAGTCCCAGCGACTCACAGGTTTCTGGCCTCACTAACCGGGTGGATGGCAGCCTTTACCCAGGGGTGAACTTGTGGTTGTCGGAGCATGTCGACTGAGGCTGGGGTGAGAAGGAGGACCACGTGAGCTCCGTGGTAGATGGTGTGTTGTTGGATTTGAACTGCGGGTGGGAGGGTCCAGTGGAGCTGTCTCCAGGAAAACAGTGTGCAGGGTAGCAGCCCGAGGAAGATGTGTGGGCAGGAGCTACAGTGATGGGAGTGGGAAAGAGCTGCTTGGGAGCTGGGAGCAGGACCTCGCCAGGGGGCTGCTGTAGACAATAAAAGACCTCTTCCTCCCATTGTCAGAGAATCCTTTGTCATGCCCAGCCGGTGGCCCGCTGTCGTCAGGGAAGCCAGGGCGGGGATGCTGTGTCATGCTGGAGGCCCAGCTGGCAGGATCCGGCGACAGCTGAGAGCACACTTCAGCTGGGAGCCTTTAGAGTGAGGGGAGAGGCGTGTTCATTTTTAACATCCACGGTGAGCGGAGCCCGGTTCCAGGCGCTCAGGGCGTGAGCAAAGGGCAGGGAAGCCCGGCCTGGATGGGGACAGAGGAAGCCACGAGAAAGCTTGCACTCCCTGCGCAAGTCGTAGAGGATGATTTCCATAGTGGACCCTTGGCAGATACTTCTCGTTCCTCACTGCACTTGGAGAGCTGATGTGTTTTAGGCAGAGCTCTGGTCGTTTCAGTTTTGAGTCTTCGGGGCCTGAACGAGCCGCACACAGTAGGTGTTGCACCTGCAGTTGGATATCTGCAGGGATGTGGCCGGAGTTCATTGTTCGGGGTGGGAGGCCAGCCAGGGAAGGTTCTCGTGAGCAAGTCCAAAGAGGGTATCCCAACACTGAGTTAAAATATTTTTAGTATCATAGTGGAGTAAAAATCTTGAAAATCGTCCAATTACCAAGCACCTAGAAACGCTGTATAAAATATAACTAGCATCCTTTCGAAGAAGAGCGGAGCTCATGGAACGGAAGGGAACTACCCAGGGGACTCGAAACTGAGTGTGGACAGTCGGCTTCCACTCGGGCTGGGCCAGTCCTGGGGGTTGAAGTGTGAGAGGTGGTTGCTAGTCTCAGAACCAAAGGGGGTTCTCTCCTCCGGGAGACCAGATGGGAGTTGGAATGGAGGGCCCTTCCTAAACTGGGCCCCTGCAAAGGTTTGCACACTTGGAGAAAGAAGGGAATAGACGTCAGCCCATGGGCATGGATGTAGGGGAGGGGGAGCTTGGCAATCTTGGCCTGGATGTCCCACGCCAGTGGGGCAAAATCAGCCCTGGAAACTAGAATACCTCAGGCCTTCTATGGCTTCGGATGTCCACCACAAATGTGATCTAGAGTCCCCAAGAGGACGAGTTAGCAGATAAAGCGTTCAGGGACCAGGCTACCCCAGCCCATGGCTCTCAGCTCCCAGGGGCACCAGGAAGATTCTGGGATTCCTCACCCTTCACTGACTTGAGTCTCTACCACCTTGGAGAGAATACTGAACAACCCAGGTGGCCTGAATGAGTGACAAGGAGGAGAGGAGGACAGGTGGGAACCTTTCAAAAGGGCCTTGGAGACAGCTGAACGCCCGTGGAGGCGTGTGCAGGGCCGGGCTCTTCCCGCCCCAGGGCTTCATCTCTTAGCAGAATCCTGCAAACAAGCCCGTCCCAGAAGGCCAGAATGTTCTCCCTTACCATTGACTCAGGACAAGTCCTCACAGAGGCTTCTGTCCGGGTTATCCCAAAGGGTGTCCTGTGCGGACTCCCCAGTCTGTGTACCGTATCATCTCCCCCATGTCCAGTTTCCTGGAACTTGAAACTTGGAAACACCTTAGAGTTCCCCGTTCAGTCTCCTAGCCGGTGTGGGAATCCTGGCTTATCTCGCTCCAACACTTCCTGCTACCCGCAGCCAGGAGCCTACTGTTCTGTGAGGCAGCCCCTTCCCTCATTTGAAGCCTTTTGCAGTTGGAAAGACCTTCCACAAGCCTCAGGCAGCACCCAGCCATTTCCCCCCATGGCCCCTTTGGCTGTTGTGATTTTCCAGACCTTTCACCATCCTGTTGGCTTCCGCAAGAAGGGCCTTAATTTGTCAAGCTAAGATTCTGTGAGAGAGTGTCCAGCCAAGTACCATCTAAACTTACTGAGCACCAAGGGAGTTTTTGCAGATTGCTGCGAGATTAGCCGAGCTGGCTGCATAGGCACAGTCTGTGATGTAGAAGTTTGGAGAAGCTTTGGCTCCGTGCTTTTCAGATTCATATGGAAGAAGCAACAGCATACGCTGCAAATTTCTTCCTCCAGCACCCAGAATACACTGCAGCTCATAAGCTTGTAAGTGACTCCAGGATCTGAGGCCGGGAGCTGGCGTTGATGGGGTATCCCTTTATGATGGGCACCGGCCTAGGCGTCCTCCGTATGCCTCCCTGAGTGAAAGTAAGGTCTGTGAGGGAGAGAGGCAGAGAGGCAGAGACGTGGAGATGCCTAACAGTCACTGTGACCGTTGAGCCCCAAAGTTATTCAGAAAGAATGTGTGTGGTTCCCTCCAGGGTGGGTGGAGTTCGAATTCCCAACGCTGCTGTTCCCTTTTAGGGCCTGCCTCAGGGTAGGCCTTGTCATGATCTCACCGCTAGTTGAGAAGCCACAATATGGCGAATGAATATGAATTCACCACATTCGTGGGTCATTAGCTGAGACACTAAAGAGTTTGAACACATCTTGATGTGTCCCCGGACTGGATGGTGTTCACAATCAAGAATGTTTTTTCAGGCTTGTAGTTTATCTGTCTTGGGGTCTGTCTGCAGTGCCCTGGGCTGTCCTCAGGGAACAAAATGCCTTCTGCTCCCTTGTATGTCCAGGACGGTTGGAGTCTGTGGGATTCATAGATTCCCCGGGCACCATGTTGAGTTCGGCAGAACATGAGTTGCCTGAACAGCGAGCTTGCCTCGGCCGGCTGGATGTCCAGATAAACACGGCCGGTTTCACACAGGGCCTCAGCTGACAGGGCCCAGTGGCGAGGGTCAGGGATTCTGGGAAAGCACCCATTTTCTTCTCTTCCCCCTCCAAAAGTTGTTCCTTATGCTGGTTTGCCTCCAACCTTTTAGCTTAAGGCCCTTACCTCTGTTAACAGTTGGTTCAGTTTAGCAGACATGTGTCACGTACCTGCTGTGGGACGGGTGAATTCGGGGAACCTGGCAGGGTCCCTACCTCCCACCTTCATTTTGGTGGGGAAGACGGAATGGCCTCATGTTCCTATAATGTGGGAAGTCTTGGGTAAAGGGAAAGAAAAGTATGCTGAAGCAGCCAACACAGGGCAATGATATTTCTTTTGTCCAAATGCAGAAACATTTGAGAGTGAAAGGAGTGCTATTAATAATCATGTTGGGACACAGATGTCACCTGGGCCAGTCCTGGGCCAGTGGGGGCTTATGGCCACATGGACCAGGGATGTAGTGTGAGTCACACCTGACACCGTCATCACTCATTTGCACCGCAGGACACACAGGGAGATGATGGATATAGTGCCTACAAAGAAACTGACAACCGCTTCCCCATTTTATTGAGGGGCTGGAGAGGAAAGCATTTTCCGTGGGGACTGTGGGCTTAAAATTCTGATGAATCTCAGTTTCCAGCCACAAGGATCTGTCATCTGTCTCACCCCGATCTCAGTTTTGAGGTTGGAGCTGGAGGTGGAGGTTTGGAGAGCTGAAAACCACCTGGCTTGTAGGATGTGCTTGGCGACAGGTAAAAGAACACTGGACTCAAAGGGCTCAATAAACAAGGTGTTTATAGACTAACGGAGCCAGAAGTCCGAAGGTAGGGGTTCTAGGGTTGGTTAATTCAGTGGGTCAGGGATGATTTCAAGGAGTTCATCTAACCTTACAGGCAAGCATTTTCAGCATTTTGGCCTTTATCCTCCAGCTTGTCTCCTCATGGTCATAGCAAGGCTGCCCCTGCTCCACATATCACCTGTTCTCATGTAACTGTGTCTGAGAGTGGGCAGGAAAGTGAATTTCCCCTTGAGTTTTAATTTTTCAAGCATGGACGCCTTTCCCAGAATCTCCCTGCTAGAATTTCCAGCAAGTGCCATTGAAGAGAAATGGGCGGCTACTTAAGCCTTAGCTCCGTGGAGGCTGAGAAAGCAAGTCTTGGTGTTTTACTGCCTCATCTACAGGAAGAAGTGAGACTGCTTGCAAGGGAATGGGGAGGAGAATCATGGTTGGGTGAGCATTGATCAGTGTTTGCCTCAACAAATTTCAGTATGATTTTATTGACTTATTTGGGGGAGTTGTCAGCTTTATTGAAAAATAATTGTTTATACCTTAATATAATCGAAGTGAAAAAAAATGCACCCCCGGCTCTGGTAACTGATCTACTTTCTTTCACTATAGTTTTGCCTTTTTTAGTGATTATTACTTCTTAATTCACGGGTATTGTTGGAGCATAGGACCCCAGGTATCTTATGATGCCTTTTGCATGGTCTCAGTAGGTGGGTTCTGTGCCTTCTCCCCCTGCCAGTAGCCCGTCTCCTCCTCCACCACTGGGGCCAAGGGGAGACCCTGACAGACAGAATTGTCCAGAGGCAGGGAGCCTGTGTCGCAGGTGGCCCAGACAGCAGGACTGAGGGACCGAGGCTCTAGCTGGTAGATGGCAGACAGCGGTCACCTTTGAGGATAGCTATGAGGTTGAAAGAAAAAATGCTCCTTAGTGTGATGTGGATACCTTGGGTCCTGCAGAGTCTTGTCTGTACTGATTGGGAAGTCTGGCCCTAAAGGAGGACACTATCTCCCCTTCCCCAAACCTCTGTCCACCTTCATACAGACAGACAGCCTGGGCCATAGGTGCCGGCCCGGTGCCCTGGGACAAATCCATCCCTATTCAGGTCTTTATACACTCTGCTAATCTGGTCAGTTTCATCTTCCCCTCCACCCCCAGACTTGGTCTGTAAATCTTTAGGGCACTTGGCATGTGCTATCACTCCCATCATTCCTTGGGGTCTCACCTGATCTGTTCTCTGAGATCAGAAACACCTCGATACTATCCTAGTCTGAGTCATCTGCAGATAGATCCTGGGACTAGGACGGTGCCTGCCACAGGGTCCATGCTCCGTGAAAAGACATTTTTTTACAGCAAAGTTCATGTTGATAGAAAGAGGAAAGGCACTTGCTGCTCTTGGCCATCTCCAGATTTAAAACCAGGTCATTGTGGGGGCAACATGGGGCCCTGCGTGAGCGTTTCTGGATCTCTACTTAATCCTTCCCTAAAGAGGAAGGAATGTAACCCACCATGCTGTTAGGGGTGGAATTGGAACCCCCATTACCTGGAATAAGACTGTGTTTGGAGACAGAGCCCTTAAAAAGGTCATTCAGGTAAAAGGAGGGCCTACGGGTGGGCCTTAAACCAATACAACTGGTATCCTTAAAAAAGGAGCACATAGGGGCGCCTGGGTGGCTCAGTCATTAAGAGTCTGCTTTCGGCTCAGGTCATGATCCCAAGGTCCTGGGATCGAGCCCCACATCGGGCTGCCTGCTGGGCAGGAAGCCTGCTTCTCCCTCTCTCACTCCTCCTACTTGTATTCCCTCTTTCTCTGTGTCTCTCTGTGTCAAATAAATAAATAAAATCTTTAAAAATTTTTTTTAAAAAGGGCATAAAGACAGAGGCAAGACACAGACCTAGGACACCTGGGAGATGAGGACAAAGGGGGAAGGCGGCCATCTACAAGTCAAGGAGAGAGGCCCCATAGGAAACCATCCATGGTGTTCTTCATCTCGGCCTTCTAGCCTCTAGAACTGTGGGAACACAAAGGTCTCTTGTGTAGCCTTTCCTAGTCTGTGCTACAACTCCAGGTGTGTGTGTGACTCCCAAACCTGGACTTTTCTCTCTGAGCGGCTGTGTTTGCACAGCAGGGAAGATGTCTCTCAACCCAGGCATTGAACAGGTGGTAGTTCTCCTGACAACCCTGGGCCAGTTTATTTGTTGGGTATTACAGTGATGAGTGCGTAGTGAGCCCTTCACTTGTGTTTCATTAATTAGCCTTCACAGCCTCTCTTCTATAGTTGAGAAAAGGAAGGCACAGAGAGGGTAAGTAATTTACCCTCAGTCACACAGCTCCTAGGTGATGTAGTCAGTTTTGCTCGAGTTTTGCCTCTGAAGCATCACCCACAGAGATGGACAGGTTGTGCTGAGGTTTCCTTGCAGTGATCTGAAAAGGTCACTGGTCTCAGGTCTGCCACTGGTGACCTGGGTGACCTTGGGCAACTCACATCATGGTTGATGTTTTCTCCTCAGTGACCTCAGGGATTGGATGAAGAATTATCCAACATCCCTGCTTGTCTCCCTCTGAGGTCCCCAGTGCCCCAGTGGGGATTAGGTCCTCAGCCTGGACTGGCGTAGGGAAGGAAGGGTCCCTGTGATGTTATCTTTGGCATTTGCCTGCACTGAAGACAGCAGCTCGGAGGCTGCCTGATTTGGCCATTTGGATGTATGGCTTGGCAGCTTGCTCCTTCCCTATAGAATTAATTTTTTCAATAAGGTAGACATTATCTCTGCCCCATGCCAGGCCCTGTTCTAGGTCTGTTAAGGATGTGGGCTTTGAGTGAGACCCACTGAAGGGGATGGGGAAAGGGTTGCTGGGGAGTCATGTAATGTGTTTTCTTCCTCCGGGTGAAACAGAAGTGGTTAACTGTGGCCACATTCGTGCTGGAGAGAAACCAGCCATGGGGGCGGAACCTTGGGAGCCCACGTTGAGCCCAAGTCCTCTGCATCTTGGCCCATCTGGTTTCCATTTCCTGTTTGAGCCAGGTGGACGGCAAGTGAGGGTGAAGGTGAGAAGAGGGTGAGAACAATGTGAGAACTGGGATTCCACAGGGCTGAAAATGGGTCAGTAAGAACAAGAGGAAGGTTGGCTGGGCTGCTTAGGGACACTGTCGGGGACCTGGTTTTAACCCGGGCAGCCCCGCTCCTGGTTTATCCTCATAGGGTTTTAGTGATTTTGGTTACCCCATTAGAGCCAAGTTTATTTAATGTATCTGTAATGGATTTCAGACCCAGAAAAGCACTGTGTCAAGTTTCTAGTTCCCCCATGGCCTGCTCATGATCTCCACAATCCCCGAATCCCCGTGCCCTGGCTCCAGCATTCAGAGGCCGGGAAGAGGCCTTCAGATCCCAGGGGGTGCGAGTTCACTGAGCAGGCTGCTTGCTGTGGATGGGTAGCTGTCCATTATCACCTCGGAGCGTGCCCTTGTCAGCAGCATGGGGTCATTACTCCTGATGTTCTTGGGAGTTGACAGAGCTAATGTGCTTCTTCCATTGGGGAGACCGAGGCAAGAGAAACCAGTGAGAAAACAAATTAAGGGCTGGTTCTCCATTCAGGAAGCACCCTTAACTTTTATGCCTCTGAGTAAGGCATTCATCCTCCTGATGGAGTGTAGGCTGATTTTCATTTGACTATCTATGACTTGCAAAAAATTACAACTTTTAAAAAATTTTACAACATTTAAATGTGCCTCCAAGGGGAAGATAAAGTCCGTGGAACTTGTGATCGCACTGTTGCTTAACAGGATGCTAAGTTTAATAAAAAGTCGATACAAGGTCAATAATAATATTATAGCCAGTGATATGAGCAGGACAGACAACTCCAAGGTCGTGAATTTTGGGAAAGGCTGCATAAGCAAGTTGGGTTGGGTTTATGTCACTTGGCATTGGGACAGTTTTGAATAATACATGTTCTGTTTCAGCCTGAGGCTGCCTCTTTTCGTGTACCAAGTGTGGGTTCCTAAATATTTCTTTATTCATATAAAATATTTATATATATGACCATAATTTGTATTCATAGAAGATGATCATTAACTGAAGACAACCTCAGTAAATATTTTTGTAAAGCAAAGAGTCCTTTTATACAGTCTCCAGTTTTTTTCAAAAGCAGACGTTTTGTAAATTTAGACTTTCTAAACCGTAACTTCTGTCATCCAGGATTTTGATAACCAGAAACTTCTTTTTTTTTTTAAGACAAAGATGTCATACATCCTGCTTTTTTATTTTTTTAAGATTTTATTTATGTAGGGGTGCCTGGGTGGCTCAGTGGGTTAAAGCCTCTGCCTTTGGCTCAGGTCATGATCCTGGGGTCCTGGGATCGAGCCCTGCATCGGGCTCTCTGCTCCGCGGGGAGCCTGCTTCCTCCTCTCTCTCTCTCTCTGCCTGCTTCTCTGCCTACTTGTGATCTCTGTCAAATAAAAAAGATTTTATTTATGTATTTATGTATTTATTTGTCGGAGAGAGAGAGAGCACACAGGCAGAGTGGCAGGCAGAGGCAGAGAGAGAAGCAGGAGCCCGATGCAGGACTCAATCCCAGGACCCTGGGATCATGACCTGAGCCGAAGGCAGCAGCTTAACTGACTGAGCCACCCAGGCGTCCCAACCAGAAACTTCTTCATTGGCCCTCGAATAACCTCAGCACAATGACAGTTAATACATTTAATTGTCAGAAAGGTTTAGCATCTCTTGTGCTATGGTAAAGAGTGTTCTGTTTGACATCCATTCACCAACCACTAATAAATACTCTTGTCTAAAGGTAACTAAGAGGCACATTTTACATCTAACTCATTCCAATAAACCCGTCATAGTTTTGCTGCTCAAATTCAGGTCATCTGTAAGAGTTATCTTGAAGTAGAGATAATGACTTATCCCACTAGACTCAACATTTTTAGGCCAATGTAGTCTCTTCCACGTCGTGAGCAACGGTGACTATATTTTCTGAATGAAAAATCAGGTTGTGCATTTGAATATTTGAAATCAGAACTTCTCTCAACTGGCATCTTATATCTGAATTGGGACTCTGGGGTCTCATTCTCAAATTTGTTGTTATGCTCATACGAATTTAAAAAAAAATTTTTTTTGATAGATAAAAAATGTTGGCCCTATCTCCTGAGATATACTTTCTCTTTTCTAGTTTCTCCCCAAAATATCTTCGCACCTTATGATTCTGCTCCCAATATGATGTGTGTATGGGGTTTCCACACCACCAAGCAATCCCCTGACACCAGCTGGGTAGTCTACAATTGAGCTCCATTCTGGCACTGTCTACCTGGAAATAGGTCAGATCCCACAGGTTAAGGACTTAGTCCTACAAAATACCCCCTTTTCCCAGAGATAGCATCAGATCCCAAAGGTTAAAGGCTCAGTTCTATAAGAGCCCCCATATTGCCACCCCCCCCCAAACACACCAGATTCAGACACCGTGCTTCTGACTGACTATAGATTGGAGGTTCCAATGACCCTGCTCCTTAAGTTCCATTGATTTGTTACAGTGGATCCCAGGACTCAGAGAAACATTTTGCTTACTAGGTTACTGATTTATTATGGAAGGATATAACTCAGGAACAGCCAGATGGAAGAGATGCATAGGGTAGGGTGTGTAGAAAGACCCCAGAGCTTCCATGACCTCTTGGAGCATGCTACTCTCCCAAATCTTCATGTGTCCACCAACCCAGAAGCTCTCTGAACCCTGTCGTTGGGTTTTTAGGGAGCTTGATTACATAGGCATGGTTGATTAAATCATTGGCCATTGGCAATGGATTCAACCTCCAGCCCTTCTTCCATCTCCTGAGGTTAGGGGGTGGTATCGAAAGTTCCAGCCCTCTAATCACAGGGCAAGTTCCACGGCAAGGAGCCCCGTCCTTAGGTGTTTTCCAAGAGTCCTCTCATTAACAGAACCTACTTTGGGTGGAAAAGGGATTACTAGGAATGCAAGACCTTTTTCTCTCATAAATTCCAAGGGTTTTAGGAACTCTCTGCTAGGAACAGTAGATGACCAGATCTACGTCTGTTACTATAAATCACAATATCATATCCCTTTCTCAGCACAACAGAATGTGAAATCTGGGGCCTGTATTCCCATCCCAGCCCCAGATTCCTAACAAACAAAACAGTATTTTCTTGTGTTACCTGTGGAAGTGAATAGCTTTGTGACCCGAGCAAGCGGTTGACATGTAAGAGCCTATTCTAGTTCGTATTGCTGTGCAACAAAGTACCCTAAAATTTAGTGACTTAAACAACAAGAGTCGTTAATTCTGCTCATGAGTCTGTAATTTGGGCAGTGCCCAGCAGATGCAGCCTGACTGTATCCGCATGGTGTCTGCTGGGCTGGCTCAGGCCGCTCCCAGAAGATCCTCTTCCAAGATGGCTCAGTCCCATGGCCGGCAAGATGGGCCGGCCGTCGGTTTTTCTCCACGGAGCTGCTCAGGCTTCCTCTGAGTACAGTGGCTAGCTTCCAAAGTCAATGTCCCAAGAAACAGGAAGGAGAAATGGCCGATTTCTTCCAGGCTGGGCCTGGACGCTGGCTCACTTGTCACTCCCACGTGCTGTTGGTCAAGTGGTCCCTGAGTCTGAATTCCTAGGGAAGGGACAGAGACCCCGTTTCTTGATGCGACCAGAGTCAGACATTCTGGGGGTCACGTTTAAACCACAAGAGCTGGTCTCACAGAGACGGAGCACCCTTCCTTCTCACAGACCCTCACCGAGATGCAGATTTTATCCGCTCGTCACCATAGTGTGTGGAGGGATGAAGAAAGAAATGTTACTAAAACCCTTTTTGTTCGGTTTGAATTCTGTGAAGTCCCTTTTATATTGTAGTTCTTTAACAAGTGGCTTGCCCTTGTTGTGGGTATGGGGAAGGGGCTGTACTTAATCACTCCCAGAATTCACTGAAATAAGGACGCCCAGGCCCCTGGCTGTCCTGAGTGGGACCCTTCCCCTGCATGGCATCCCACTTAGCGACCTTCTCAGAGTAATCCTACAGTGGCAAGCTCCTGGGCTGCTGGCTGGGGGCTATCGAGATGAATCATGAGACACCCCTCCCCTGGGCCTCACCTTCACCGAGCCCAGGGTGTGTGTCATAGATGGAAAGTGGTGGCCTCCGTGTCACTTCTCGCCATGTGCTCTTCGACTGGCAGAACACCACGAGCATGTTCTGAATGCAGGATTGATTTCTCTCTCCCTTTCTGGGCTCTCCATTTTCGAACAGGGCCTAGGAGGGCAGAGACCTTGGTTCCAGCTGTCAAATAACTCCCTGCTGTGTCCTCCTCATCTGTAAAGTAGGGCATTGGGTCTAGTCCAAGGGTTGGTAAATACAAAAGGCCCACAGACCCAAGCTGGCCCAATGCATGTTTTTCTTTCTTTCTTTCTTCTTTTTTTTTTTTTTTTTTTAAGATTTTATTTATTTATTTGAGAGAGAGAGAAAGAGAGAGCTCGAACAAAAGTTGGGAGAGGGGCAGAGGGATAAAGAGAGAAGCAGACTCCACGCAGGGCTCCGTACCAGGCCCCTGGAATCATGACCTCGGCCAAAGGCAGACCCTTAACTGAGAGAGCCACATGGGCCCCTCCCTGACCCTGCCTGGTTTTCTAAGTGAAGTTTCACTGGAACACAGTCACACCTATTGCTTGGAGCGTGTCTGTGGCTGGCCCTGGCTCCTTGCAGCAGAGACTGTATGGCCCACAAAGCATAAAATATATATCCTCTGGCACTTCACAGAAAGTTTGTGGACCCCCTGGTCTAGGATAATGTTTTTCAAACTTAATTTTAGACACAAAATTTTTTCTTCGAAAAACTTTTAACACTTTTATTGACCAGTAAGTCAATTATAAAATTTACCGTATGCCAGGCACTGTACCAGGTGCTTTAACAGTATCAATGGGTTTAATCCTTATAAAAACCCTGTGAGATGGCTATTAGTATCTTCCCTGTTTTAGAGAAGAGAAAACTGAGACAGGGTTACCAGAGAGGATAAGTAACTTCCCTAAGATCACACAGCTAATGAGTAACAAGAGCAAGATTCAGATTCAGCAGTCTGGCTCTGGAGTCCATGTACCTACCCACTGCTCCATGCTGCTGCTCCCTGGTGCTCTCCTGTGAAGACTGGGTGGAGCGGGGCCAGCTGGCTAGAACCGAGGTGGGGATGATCAATTTCTTCCCCTCATACCTTGGCTCCTCTCTCTGCCCATAGGGCAGACCGTATCTGATGATCTCAGGAAGCTATAAGGGTAAGGTCCTCATCTTGGAGAGGGGACTTTAGCTTGTTTTGTCTTCAACAGGAGGCACTGACCCCGGTTTTTGGAAGCTTGGGCAGGCCAGGACTTGCAGAGAGTACTGTTCTCTGGGAGTAAGGACTCCAGACAAACACCATTTCTAGATGATCGTAATTATGCCCAATAAAAATGAGTGCTCGGAGACCCAGGTCCGTATTCCAGAACAATCACTGGAAGAAGGCATCTTTCAATTAATTGCAGTGCCCCAAACAAGTATTAAAACCAATAAATCTATTTGGAGCCAGTTCCTAGGGTCAGAGTGATTTACTTCAGAATGGAGCCATAAAATTCAACAAGGGCTGACTTTCCATGCTGAATGTCACCTTCCTAGTTCCCTCCTACCAGCAACTGGGGGAGTTAGAAGGTTAATGGCAGCATTTCCTGGGGGGAGGGGAGCCTGGGGCTGCAGGAGGGCCCTTGGGGGTCTTCCCTGTATGCAAATTAGCTGTCTTAACTGAGCCCTCCTTTCCCATAAGTGAGGAGTCTGCAGTGATAAAATACAGCCTTCCTGCCCTTTGCAAATGCTCTTTAGAGCTGGGGAGATGAGGGTGACTCACTTTTACTGCCAATGGAAAGCTGACCTTGATCTTGGTGGAGGTTTGAAGGGGACCAGATTCTTGGGGGAATTTATTCTTTGGTGTTTGGCTGGTCTCAGCAATGGTATCTATTTAGTTTGGTGATTTAAGAGGATCCCTGGTTCTTAGTGGACCCCCACCCCTGCCCCCGTCCCTGGCCAGTAGCTCCTCTGCCCTAGACAGAGGGGTCTGCCCTATTCTGATGTTTCTGCTGTTTCTACCTTTTCTCGTGGGCCTGTGTCCCTGCCTGCCTCAGTGGGGCTTGGGACTCCCAAGTGTGTGTAGTCTAGGCTCTTTCCAGGGGTTCCCCTCCTGTCCCAGGTCCCTGGCCTTGCCTTCTCCCCCAGCCAGCAGCGCACTGCTTCCCTGACTTCCCCAGAATGATGAAAGAATCTTCCTAACAACAAGGCATCCCAGTTCCTTCTCTGTAGGAGATTTTTGATTTGGGGGAGTGGGGTTTAAATTCTTCAGATTTGTTTTGACTACTCTCAGGCCACTTTGCTATCTCATGGTTTATCCAAATTGGGTTTTCCCTTGTTCTCATGAGCCTGCTCTTCAGAAATGCTCCCTCCTTGTAGTCCCGCTGTCTTAGGCATGGCCAGAGTCCATCCTTGGGAGGCCCAGAGGCCCAGGAGGTCCCAAAGCAAAAGGGGCTTTTGTGGGAGTGGGGTGGTATTCCTCCTTTTCCCAAATGCTTTGCCTGCCACCTGGAATGCCAACAGGGGCCTTGCAGGCCTGAGGGGTGAGACCGCTCATGTGGGGATGGCCACAGGTCCATGCCCTGTCTTGGGACATCTCCATGTGCTACAGACGGCCCCTTCCCAGGCCCTGATAGGGGTCTTCAAAACCTGGCTCTCCTCTAGCTTCTCCTAGAAGAATATTTGATCTTATTCACCTAATAACTAACTAGACAGAAAACAGCAGATACTTGAATAAAATGAAGCTGTTTAATTTGGGGGGATATTTTGGGAAATAGAAGCTTGGTTCTCATTGAAGATACCTCATTAGTCCGTGTAGATTTTTCACAACTTAAAAATGTTACTGAAAATCCGGTGCTACCACTGCATTAAACATCCACTTAAAATTTTTAAAAAATATATATATACATTTAAAGAAGAGAATTGCCACCTCATCACTTGAACATTAGGGTAATTTTTGCATTTGCTCCCTTTCCCCCTTGAATGGCAACGGCTGCCTTGCAGGTATGTTAAATAATTTTGCATACTTCAGTGGCCCAGGTTTTTCATTTGTTTCAAGTCCTGTTTCTTGCCACTGAGCCCCCAGTTTCCATAGATCAGAGCAGCTGTGTCACTACGGACTGTCCCCTTTTATTTTGTGCTTCCCGGCTGTCCAGGCCTTTTCCATCCCTCCTGCTAAGGGAACCGGCCAGGATTGTCACACTCTTACATAACGCCAGCTCCCACTCATCTGTGTCGTATTTTGTGAATGTACTGAGGACCCTCTTGCCTCATATGTGGGCCAGCACAATGATGCTCAGAGATTAGGTCTCACGCAGACTTTGCAGCTGACACTGGGACCAGAGGCCTCATTCTTTCCGTCTCAACTCATGCTTTCTACCTCACCCAGAACCAGCCACAAACACAGAGCAGTCTTCGAGCTTTAGTTCTGTAGAATGGGGCAATAATAGTGCCTCTTTTATAGGGCCACTGCAAGGCTGAAGTGGGCAGGTACATGTGCTTAGGACAGGGCTTGCTGACAGTACCATGAGCTCTTAGGAGGGGTAGTAGGACCCCCACTATGTGCTGGATGCTTTGGGGGACAGATGGATCGTGTGGCTGGGGCACATCCAGAAATGCAGGTAAAACCCCCCAGCCCAAAGAAGGATCATGCAAGGTGGGAAGACTGGGCTGGTGTATGTGACCTCCTGACTGCTCTCCCACCTGCGTCTCAGGGCCCAGAGGTCACCACCTTTCCTTTGCCAGCGCAGGTCGACCAGCAGGCCAAGGATGAACACAAGGCAGCTTATAGAGCTGAACTAATGATTGTTTTCGGGAACATGGTGCCCCTTACCCAGGGATCTCGGCGTGCTCTGTATGCTTTTTTCAGCAGTGCTGCCGACCCATTTCACAGACTGAGGCTGTGGCCGCTGGGCATTCTGGCTCCCAGCCTTGCCTCACATGCTACAGTTTGTGTCACCGAGCGCGCGCGCGCGCACACACACACACACACACACACACACACACTCAGATCACCAACAGGGGAAGTGTGTGGTGCATGAATGAGGGGAATTTGTTCACTCATTCAGCCGGTATACCCTTCAATATCCTGAACCCCAGTCTAGCTGCTGGGGTGCTGCTGTGGGCAGGACCGAACCTCCTGGAGCTCTCTGAGCACAGATGAGTGCACGCTCTGAAGGGGAATATATAAAGCAGGGCCAAGGGCCGGGGTTCTGAGAGAGGAACAGTGAACGGAGGGTAGTAAGGGTGGAGTCCTGAAGGAAGTGGGGGGTATCCGGGAGGGTCGGGAAGCATTGTCTGCTTGAGGAGCTTGGCCACTAGGGCAGAGGGCAGTGAGCAAGGGGAAGGGGGTGGCCAACGGGCAGTGAGGCTGCAGGGGCCAGGTCTTGGGTGGGCTTGGATGTACTTGAACTCAGTAGTAATGGAGGAAGCCTCTGGAGGTGTTGAAGGGTGTGGTGTGCAGGGTGTGAGCTGATACCATGTGGGTTGGATTGTTACCTGGGGAGGGAGCTCTCCCTTCCGACCTTGGCCCTGAGCTGTGACTTGGGAACCTCCCACATGTCCTGTATTTCTGGCGTATCCAGGGACCTCTTGCCTTGAACCCTTGAGGAAGGCCGCCCCCATTCTGGACATGGCAGCGATCTAGGGACTGACATACCCCTGTCCAGAATGCCGGGCCCCAGCCACTGTGGTGGTATGCTTCTGCAGAATCCCATCTCCTGACTGGGAGCTTCTGGGACTCACTGCCTCTCTGTGCTCCTCTCCATGAGCGGCACAGAGGAGCCTCCCCAAAGCTGATAGGGAAGAGAGGAGGCAAATCCCCAGGTTAGGGGGCCAGCACCTCAGGGAAGGCACTTAGAAGGGAAGGAGCTATTTCCAGGGCCAGGCTGGGCTCACGGGGGTCAGGGGTCGGGGGTCGGCGGTTGGGGATGGAGAGGTTGGTCTCGTTGTGACACAGCAGGGACATTAGGGACACCAAGGACAGCCTTCCAATGCTGTGGGCAGTCACCCTGTTCCACTGCTTGGTTTGGGAGGTGACAGCTGGGATGGCAACTGATGCCTCGGGGCCAGCCTCTTCCTCTCACTTGCCTCTTGGAGAGGTGTTTCCCTTTGGGGTGGGAGTTCCAGTTCTTTGTCTCATCCAGAAGGAAATGATAGCTTTGGAACGGCTGCAGAAATCCCCTTGAGGATGGCTTCGGCTAGATGACAGGACAGGGACTTTTTGGAAGGGATAAGTAATGCTGGAGCCCAGAGGACAGGACTTGTGGCATCCGTCTTTGGCTAGCAGTACCCCATAGCCAGGAACCCACTTGGTCAAGACCAGGCTGAGAGACTGTAGATTTGGATTTGGATCCAATCATTAATTTTTTTTTTAAGATTTATTTATTTGAGAGAGAGCATGGGGGGGCAGAGGGAGAGGGAGACAAGCAGACTTCCCAGTAGTCGGGAGGAGCCCTCCTCGGGGCTCGATCCCAGGACTCTGAGATCATGACCTGAGCCAAAATTAAGACTCAGATGCTTAACTGACTGAGCCACCCAGGTGCCCCTCAATCATTAAAATTTTTTTGAAGTCTATGAAACAGATAGTCAAAGAATTTATAGTCTCATTTATTCAACGGATGGACTCAGTAGTTAATTTTTTTTAAAAGATTTTATTTATTTGACAGGGAGGCAGGCAGGGGGGCAGGGAAGCAGGCTCCCTGCCAAGCAGAGAGCCCGATGCGGGGCTCGATCCCAGGACCCTGGGATCATGACCTGAGCCGAAGGCAGAGGCTTTACCCCACTGAGCCACCCAGGCGCACCCCCTCAATAGATAATTTTGAGCAGCAACTATACACCAGGCTTTTTTCTAGGAATGAGGAATATAGCAAATTAACAAAAGAGACAAAAATTCTTGCCCTCATTGTCTGGTCTTGTAACAAGAGGTCATCTGTAAAGGAAGACCCCTTAGATCTTTGAACAGTAACACTTGGAGTTCATGTAGGCATGATTTAAGGATCATCAGCTTTGTGATAGGCAGCATGGTGGGATGGTCCGGATGTGCTGGGAAGCAGGAACGGTGACATCGGAGGATACTCTTGTGATATGGCAGGTGTCAGGGAAGAATGAGATTCTGTTTACAAAGTTGAACTTGTAAACAGTTATTTCTGAACACGTTGATACTGCAGAGGTAAGTTATCCAGCACTGGTGTTCCAATGGGCCGAGTGATACTGAGTCTTTTCTTTGTGCCCTGGTACATGCGACTGGTGGGAAGATGTGCTCCCTGCTCTAGGGACTGACATGGTTAAGCAGTTTGTAAACAAAACACAGGCAAGTCTGTTCAGAGTCACCTCCTGCGGCTGGGCCGGAGAGCTCTGGAAAGAACTTGATGAGAGCAGTCAGGGAAGGCTTCCTGGAGGAGGTGGCTCCTAGTCAGAAAGAAGTGGACAGGGAGCCTGGGCGGCTCAGGTCATGATCTCAGGATCCTGGGATCGAGTCCCACCGCATCAGGCTCTCTGCTCAGCAGGGAGCCTGCTTCCTCCTCTCTCTCTCTGCCTGCCTCTCTGCCTACTTGTGATCTTTCTTGTGTCAAATAAATAAATAAAATCTTTAAAAACAAACAAATAAATAAATAAATAAGAAAGAAGTGGACAAGGTGTTCTCAGAGGTGATGACATGTGAGCATGGCCTGGTCCTTCGGGCAGTCTGGTCTGTTACAGTTGAGTTGGCGGTGGAAGTAGGTTTGGAGGTGGAAGTAGGGTTGGAGGTTTGAGGGCAGGGGCTAGTGCAGACCAGTGGGGGCTTGACTGGTCCACTGAAGGTTTTGCAACAGAGGATAACCCGGTGATTTGAGTACTTAAGGGGTCAGCGATGATAGGAGGGAACTGGGAGCAGAGGAGTGCGAGTCCAGGCAACCAGGGTCCTATCCAACAAGTCACAGGGTCAGAGTGAATCCCCCACTCTTTCTGTGCCTCAGTTTACCTCATCTGTAAAATGAAAAGAAGCTTTTTAATCCTAGCCATTTCACAGATGAGTTGTGTGAGTCGTCACTTTAAGAATAGATGTAACAATGCTTTAAAAAAAAAAAAAAAAGGAAAGTAAACTGTTAATTCAAGAAAGAAATTCAGGCGCCTGGTGTCAGGATCCCCTTCTCACTTCAGCTTTCTGTGCCTAGGAGACAGGGAGAAGTGAGAGAGGAATCTCATATGCCTGTGGGGAGATGACATGGGCCGTGCATCAGAGAACCGGGGGTGGGTAGTGAGCCCAGCAGCATGCCGCCTAGCTTCCGCAGGTCGTCCTCCCAGGACCCGCCAAGGAAGGGAACTGCTAGGACCCTGAGCCAGAGCTGCAGTCCCGGGGTCACACAGCTCATCGGCAGTGGAGCCCGGCAGCTGAAACAGGGCACTGAGGGGCTCTCCGGTGTTAGTCTGCAAGGACTGCCATAACGAAGTGCCGCACACGGGGGGCATCAAACAGAGAGATTCGTTTTCTCACACTTCTGGAAACGGCAAGTGCAAGGTCAGGGTGTTAGTAGGGAGGATTTCTCCCCAGCCTCCCTCCTCAGCTTAGGGATGGCCGCTTCTTGCTGTGTCCTCACATGGCCTTCCTTCTGTGTGTGTCTGTGTCCTGATCTCTTCTAAGGAGACCAGTCATAATGGATTAGGGCCCACCCTAATGACCTCATTTTACTTACTTATGTCTTTACGGGCTCCTTCTCCAAATGCAGTCATATTCTGAGGTGTGGGAATTAGGGCTTTGACGTATGATTGGAGGGGAAGGGGACACAATTCAGCCTACAACACATTCATTCAAAATTTCAGAATTTCGGAGTTCATTCAGAATGTGCCCTTTTGAGCAGAAAGGCACACTCTTGGAGGCGAAAGGGGTGAGAGTTGTGCAGTTTCTGGGGGCTGCCAGGGACTTGATTTGGGGACAGGGGCCCCACTGAGAGATGGACAAGGAGGACACAGGCAGATGAGTAAGTAGTCTGGGTGCCCAGGAAACTTGAATTGGAGTCACTTAAGGAAACTTCATAAATGAAAGAACCCCTGAACTTCAAAAAATTTCAGTTAATTTCCTCTTTTAAAAAAAGATTTTACTTATTTATTTGACAGAGCCAGAGAGCATAACTGGGGGCAGGGGGATGGCAGAGGGAGAGGGAGAAGCAGGCTCCACACTGAGCAGAAAGCCTGATGTGGAACTTGACCCTAGGACCCTGAGATCATGATTTGAGCCAAAGGCAGACGCTCAACTGACTGAGCCACCCCAGCCCAACCCCGCCCCCCCATTAATGTGCTTTATAAAAGATTTCATAACAGGTTTCCTTTACATACCCAACCTCACTGGTATACTTAGAAAAGTGATTTGATTTAACAGCATGTGATTAAAGTAGTATGTTTCCAGAGCATAGCCATTAAAAGCAGGAGGGACAGCC
The DNA here is from genome assembly GCF_002288905.1 of Enhydra lutris kenyoni. Classification (NCBI taxonomy): domain Eukaryota; kingdom Metazoa; phylum Chordata; class Mammalia; order Carnivora; family Mustelidae; genus Enhydra; species Enhydra lutris. The sequence goes on from NW_019154092.1 coordinate 41,251,151, forward strand.
TGTAATTAAGATTTTGCTGAACCTCCTTCCTCCAAAGACCAGTTTGGTTCACAACAGCTGACAGTTAAAGCAGCCGAGACACTCCTGGGCCTCTAGGTCCTTCTGCTCTAGACAATTGTGTACCCGGACTTGAGTGGCCTTGGGAAAGCCAGCGCTGACCACCGGGTCCCTGCCTGGGGCTGGGTCATGCCGCCTCCTGCCCTAGGGGCTCGTCTTAGATCTCTGGCAGCAGCCACTCAACCTAGTCCTCCTTGACTTGTTTCTCGGGGGCAGGGATTGGACCCCAGTCGTTAGAGGGCAGGGAGACAGACGAGTGAATCCGGAGTGTTGACCAAACCTTGTGTGAGCAGCCTCAACCTGTAAACATTTGACTCCTCCCCCCAGAGCTGTCAACATGCCCAGACGGACTGACCAACTTCCAGTCCTTCCTGTAAGTGGAACATGTTGCCTGGCACGGGGAGGAAGCAGAGATCCGAACGGGGCTCCTTACCCATTCCCTAGCGGGGAGCACGTATCACCAGGAAAGAATGTGTGTGACGGACTCATTTGCAGGGAAGCATGTCCTGATTCTCAGAGCGTAAAAGCCAGCAATTACTAGAAAGAAGAACACTTGTCATCTGAGGCAGAAGAGACTGGGTTTAATAAAGCCAGTTGCTGTCTAGGTGTTAGATTCTGACTCTGTCCTTCCTTCATGAATATTTTTTTTTTTTAAGATTTTATTTGTCAGAGAGAGCGAGAACACAAGCAGAGGCAGAGGGAGAAGCAGACTCCCCACTGAGCAGGAGCTGGATGTGGGGCTCAAACCCAGGATCCTGGGATCATGACCTGAGCCAGAGGCAGACACTTAACCGACTGAGTCACCGTAAGTTCTTAGATGACATTGGCCCACAATTTGTCTTCTTGATTATTTTTTGAATCACAGTTATACTGTGCTAATAAAATGAGTTATCAAGTGGGGGTGGGGGGAGAAAGTTAAGGGGGCGCCTGGGTGTCTCAATCAGTTAAGCATCTGCCTTCGGCTGAGGTCATGATCCCAGGGTCCTGGGATCAGCCCCTGAGCAGGATTGGGCCCCCTGCTCAGTGGGGAGCCTGCTTTTTCCTCTCCCTCTGCCTGTCACTCCTCCTGTTTGTGCTCTCGCTCTTTCTTTCAAATAAATAAATAAAATCTTTAAAAAAAAATAATAGAACTGGGGCGCCTGGGTGGCTCAGTGGGTTAAAGCCTCTGCCTTCGGCTCGGGTCATGATCCCAGGGTCCTGGGATCGAGCCCCATATGGGGGGGGGGGTCTCTGCTCAGCAGGGAGCCTGCTTCCTCCTCTCTCTCTCTCTCTGCCTGCTTGTGATCTCTGTCTATCAAATAAATAAATAAAACCTTTAAAAAATAATAATAATAATAAAACTGATTTAAGAAAAAAGGAAAGTCAAGCACTTAGTCCCTGGCCTAAAGGGATATGCAGACTAGGGGAGGGGACAGACAGTGGCCCACAGAGGGAGAAGCCCAGGGCCTGGGGTTTCTGGAGGGGGCCTGGTCTGGCTTGGGGAAGTCAGGGAGGGCTCCTTATGGAAGGGCTGAGTTATGTTGAGAGTTAAAGGGTGCAGAGGGAGATCAGTCTGGCTAAGAGGTGGGGAGAGGAGTGCTTAAGGCAGAAGGCTTATGATGTGCAAAGGCCCATGGTGAGGACATGCGTGCGGGTGAGGGTGAGTCAGCTACTTCTTAGGACACAGACTTGGAGGGGAGTGGCTGGAGGTGAGGACTAGGGCTGCTGAGGTGAGCAGGTCCCCCGGGCTGGGCGACCACAGTGCTGGGCAGTCTGGACAGCCCCACCCCTTAACTTGGTGCTCTGAGGGCTCATTTGGACCCTCATTGACATCCAAGCTGGAGGATTTGTTCTTTGATTCTGCTGCGGGGTGTGGATGGCCTCCTTGTCCTTCTGACCAGGCCGCCTAGTTGTTTCCTGAACTGTGGCTGCCTCTACCCCTTCATGCCAGTGCAGATCTCTTCAAAGCCTGGCAGCTTCACTGTTTAGGGTGTAGACGCCAACTCCAAGGAGCCAACCCATGCATATTGGTTAGTGCCAGAGACCAGAAATAACCAGGGTTGTTTAAGATGGAGATTATTCATCTCTTGCATAAAAGGTAGGCTGAGGGCGCCTGGGTGGCTCAGTCACTTCATTGTCTGCCTTCGGCTCAGGTCATGATCCCAGGGCCCTGGGATTGAGCCCCACGTTGGGCTCCCTGCTCAGCAGGGGTCTGCTTCTCTCTTCCCTGCTGCTCCCCTGCTTGTACACACACCCTCTCTGTCAAATAAAGAAATAAAATCTTAAAAAAAAAAAAAAAAAAGGTAGTCTGACCCAAGCTGGTGTGCTGGTTCCGCGGTCTAGTCCATTTCCAGCTTTTGGCTCCACCATCCCTTGCATGCGGCCCCTTTACTCAAGGTCAGCTCATGGTCCAATGGGGGGGGGGTGGAGTACCAGCCACATGGGCAAGGAGGCGGAGGAACTGGGATCAGTTTTCATTGGGCCACCGCATGTGCAAGGGAGTCTGGGAAATGTTGTTTTCAGCTGAGCAAATTACCCAAGGTTCTGTTTGTCAGGAAGAAGGGGAGAATGGATACTGAGTATCCACCAGCAGCCTCCTGTAAGAGTGAGCTGAGGAGGACCAGCAGCTGGCGGTGCATGCCAGCTTGTCTTCTGCAGCACCCAGCACCAAGGGGGGCACAGTGGATGCCACCGAAGGTGCCGATGGACTGAGACTGTGTCACAGGGGGAACTCCAGTTCTGATTAGCGCCCCGCATGCCCAGATGACCAGGCACGTTGTATTTGCATCTCAGAGAAGAGCAGGACTGCATGGGCTGGAGGTCTCATCCCACTTCTTTACCTTCCTTAGCTTCTTCAAGCCTCAGTTTCTCCCTCTTCAGAAAGGGGATACTCCTACCAGGCAGAATTGAGACAAGGGTCAAATGAGACTCTAGACTGCACAGAACTATATACTTGTGAGTTCATGGTCATGATAAGTAGCTTGGGTAGCTTCTCAGACTCTCTCCTTCCCTCGATAAAGTGTGGCAGATTAGATTACTTTTCTGAGCTCAATGATATATACTGACTTCTCTCAGAGTCTCCACGGCACTCGCCCCAGACACAGGAATCATAATATCCCCCTTGTGATTCCAGACATCTTTCTACTGAAGAGCTCAAAGCCGTAATTACCTGTGAACCATCTAATATTCCAAGGTACAGAAGGAGCAAGAATTATTGTTTCCATCTGGAAAATGGGCAGGTAACTAACTCATCCAGGGTCAGAGCTACAATAAAAACTAGTCTTTTGACCCCAAGCCCAGAGTTCTTTCTCCCAGACTAGCCTGTGAAGACCTTTTGTTTTAAAGCAACAGAAGCAGCTGTACAAAACGGTTCTTCGCCAGAGGCCAGCGCACAAAACAGGGAACCAGAATGCCACTGGCTGTCCTGCTCCACAACTACCTCCCTGGAAACTGTCCCCAACCCTTTCTGGAATAGGAAGTAAAAGTCCCAGCCCTCCCCTTCCTCTATAGGAAGTAGAATTCCCATCCCCTTGCAGAGATAAGGAACTTGCTCAGCCTGTGACAGTGAGATGTCTTCACACCTGGATTGGCTCCAGCCTGGGATGGAGACCCTCATCGTCCAGCCCCATCTCCTAACCCAGCCCAGACTCCCAAATAGGTTCTCAAGTGCTTTTGTGCTTGCAAAGAAAGTTATAAATTGTATGATACAACCACATAACTCAAATACGAGGAATTATAATTTGCTATCCATCTTCCTTTTATTTTTGAATGCTTTCTAGTTTCTTCCAAGCTTCCTAACTTTTTAATGAATCTGCTCCTTCCCTTCTCCTGCCTTCTCTGTGGTCTACGTACATTATCAAACAGAGTTTGCAAATAAAGTCAAAATAAAAAGACATGCGTTAGGGGCGCCTGGGTGGCTCAGTGGGTTGGGCTTCTGCCTTCGGCTCAGGTCATGATCTCAGGGTCCTGGGATCGAGCCACGCATCGAGCCCTACATCAAGCCTCGCATCGGGCTCTTTGCTGTCTGTGGAGGAGCCTGCTTCCCCCTCTCTCTGCCTGCTGCTCTGCCTACTTGTGATCTCTCTCTGTGTCAAATAAATAAATAAAATATTTTTTTTTAAAAGACATGCGTTAGAAGCAGTCCAAATGTTCCATCAACCAGTCAATGAATGGATAAATAAAACGTGGTGTATCCCTCCAAGGGAATATTAGTTGCCATAAAAAGCAATGATGTACTGACATGCCACAATGAGGATGAAGGTCAGAAACCTGATGCTAAGTGAAAGAAGCTAGACGTAAAAGTTACATATTGTCTGATTCCATTTACATAAGCTGCCCAGAGTAGGTAAATCCATAGAGACAGAAATGAAGGTAGGTAGTTAGCAGGGGCGAGAAGGTAGGGGGGAAGGAAGAGGAAATAATTGCTGGATGGGTACAGGCTGGAGGGTGGAGGGTTCTTTCGGTGAGATAAAAATGCTTTGTAACTAGGGGCACCTGGCTCAGTTGAGTGTCGGACTCTTGATTTCAGCTCAGATCGTGATCTCAGGGTCATGGGATTGAGCCCCAAGTTAGGCTCTGAGCTCAGCAGGGAATCTGCTTGAGATTCTCTCTCTCTCTCCCCACCTTGGTCCCTACCCCCTTCGTGCACACTCTGTCTCTCTAAAATAAATAAATGAATTAATTACATCTTTTAAGAAAATGTTTGGAACTAGATGGGGCTAGTGGTTACACAACATGGTGAAGGTTCTAAATGCCACTGACTTGCACACCTTAACATGCCCCAAATGGTTAACTTCATGTCATGTGAATTTCAACTCAATAATTTAAAAAAAAAGATATACTCTTTTTGCAAGTTTGGAAGTAGCGTTTGCACTCTGACTCCATCCACCCTCACCCCCCTCCTTCTTTCCCTACTTCCCCCTAGAAGTAACAATTTTTTTTTACTTTACTATTAAAAATTTCAAACAGGTATAAAAGTAGACAGATTAGCATAACAAAGCACTGTGTGCCCATTGCCCAGCTTCCTCAAATATCATCTTGTGGCAGGCTTGATTCTTTTCTGCTATTTACTTGTCTATCCATGGATTACTTGAAGCAAATCCCAGATACCGTATTTTTCACTTATAAATAATTCAGTATGTATTGAAGATAAGAGCCCTTTAAAAAAACATAGTCACAATAGGTAGCATTCATAATATTTTGTTTCTTTCATATCTCTTCAAGCAATACAAGGAATATATTATTTTCCCTTTTTTTTACATCAAAGGAAACATACTAAAAATGCTGTCCTGTACCTTGGTCCTTTCACCTGTCAGAATATTCTGTAGATAGTGATCCTCTTTGGGTTTTTTCCAAATGTATCGTGTTCTATCCTATGGCTACATGGCAGTTTATTTGCCCATCCTCCATTTCTGGATGTTTGGGTGTTTTCCTGACAGCTGAGCTGAACACTGCAGACTGAGGGGTCAAAGGCAAATTGTATTTGGCTCCTGGCCTGGATGAGTAGCCTGGATGAGGCAGGTTTTCCAGAAACACAGCCATTAGAGAGAGAATCCTCCTGGGGCCCTCTGTTCTTCTTTATGTGATATCTCTATGTGGTATTTCTAAATGGTATCTCTGTGTGGTATCTCTGTGTGGCATCTCTGTAGTGTCTCTCTGTGTGGTTAGCTTGGACTTCCTTCCAACATGGTGGTCTCAATGCACTTGGCCTTACTTCAAGATGGCCGGTTCCCCTCAGAACAGAAGAGCAAAACCTCCCAGCCTTCTTCAGGCTCAAGCCTGGAACAGACATAATGTCGCTTCTGCTGCGTGTTGAACATCCCTTTGTACGCTGGGAGGTGTGGACGCTCTTCCATCCACATAGAGAATGTAGTAGAACATCTGGATATTCAATATTATCAGACAGAGCACTGACTGTCAGAGACCCAACACTTGGGGTGACGTCCTATGTGACCTAACCCCAGACTCACTCCCCCTCTGAATCTAAAATGAGGGTAATGGAGGTATCAGCCAGTCACCTACCTGCCTCACTGGGCTGCTGTGTGGCCCGAATGAGATAAGATGGGAATAGCCATGAAAGGTGTTGGCAGCTGGGTTCTGTAGGGTTTTGGGAACTTCCCTCCCTGGAGCTCCCACCTCAAGATACAGGAAGTCCTGCCTGTGTTGCCAGGATTCCTGGGGGCAGGAACTGGGAGCATAGGCACTCATCGGGGGCAGTGTGTAGGGCTCGAGCCCAGTGGGGTATAAGGGGCTAACTTTTACTGAGTGTTTCATACCCATTGAGGGACTTAGCAGCTTTTGTATCTTACATCCTCAGAACAGTTCTGTAAGCTGAGTGTCACTTTTGCTGCTGGGGATAGCTGTCACCACAGTGACACAGCCGAGTGACAGAGCCAGAACCCCAGCTTGGGCCCATCAGGCTCCCCACCTCCTGCCCTTTTACCCACAGAGCTGGCTCTGGCTGGAGAGAGAAACACTCTTGGCAAAATACCAGAATTTTGCTTACTGTGAACACTGTCGACTTTAATTAGATTAATTTTCACTTTTCTTTTGCCTTCAGGGGGTTTAAGGATGATACAGTGGGATTTCAGCAGTGTGCTGTGAGTAGAACTGAGTGAGAACCTCCAAGCCTGAGAATCCATGAGAGGCACGTTTATTTATCCATATGTCCTCCCCACAAGAAGCCCCCCTCATCACATGATGTGAGAGATAGCCCGTGGAGACCCAGCCTCTTTGTCTAGTTCTTTTCTCCTCTGATGTTCTCGGTTCCCCAGCCCAGGCCCGTCACAAATGCAGCCTGCCCTGCACACCGTTTCATGAGAGCTGCTTGGTGCACTCCTGCCGTCTTCTCCTTCTAAGGGAGACGGAAGGTGCTTGTCTGGATCGAGGCCTATAGGAAATGAGAGTGGTTTGCCCAATTTCTGCCTTGCATTTTCATCCCAGGAAGCCCACAGCACCCGTTCGTGGAGGGCCTGGGACCTGCCAGGCGGTCCCTGAGCTGGAGAAACGTGCCTCGTGAAACAATTGGCCTCAGAGAGAACTTGGCAAAGAACAATTGGGGCTTGTGGATGGTCTCTCGCTGACCTTGGGCAGCAGTGGCCCCGTGCAGGGACCCAGGCGTGCCCGCCTGCCCCGGCTCGGGACCCTGCTTTCTGGGAGCCGTGGGTGTGCGGTCCCATAGCACCCCAGACTGCCCAGGGCACCTGCTGACCTTTGGAAGGGCAGACATGTGGCCTTGGGGGCTTTGCCAGGCCAGCTGCCAGCCTCTTTCCTGTCCAGCGTAGTGCCTTCCCTTCTCCTCCGGCCTGGCCATTTTTAGTGGAAAACCAGAAACACATAAGTATTTCGCAATAACTGTGGGAGGCGGGGCCCACGGGTACCTCACCGCCTTTCTCTGAGATGAGCCTTTTGTTCATCTGAAGATCTTTGCCCGTTTGCCCCCCCTCTCGCTGGCCGTCCTCATCCGGGGCCTGGCTCACTGCTGTCCTCGCTGTCTGGGTCCCCTTTCTCTGCAGTTCTCTGCTCCAGCCAACACCAGTGCCAGCAGAAGTAGGCGAGAAGCTGCCTCTGAACGGGGACTCCTGTTTTCCAGATTCACTGTGCTGGCCGAGGCAGAACTGTTTCATCACGAACACTAAGTTTCCGGCAAAACCAAATAAAACATGGTCCCCTGGAGGCCCAAGAACAGGATTTATGTGTGATGCAGAGACAGGAAGGACACAGGTTAGGATTTGGTCTGCTCAGCTGTACCTTCTAAAATTCTCGTTCCCTGCTCTGCCTCACCAGCTTGGCATTTGGGGACTTCAGGGCTTGTCTTTTGTGTGGTTTTGGGTTTTGGCGCTTTCCATCAAGGGAATAGTATTCCTAAAGGTTGAAATGGCTAATTATTCTTAAGACCTGGAGAGCCACTTAACGTGACCCTTTTTGTTGCCAGCCGCGAGAGCGAATGTGTGGACGGAGCCTTCTCTTACTGAAGAGAAATCATGGTACCCACTCAGGAAAAGCCTCTGAAGAGTGAATCTGATGAGAGGGACATGTGGAAGGCGTAAGGTGGGAGGTGTGACTCAGGCACAGTGTCAGGCCTGAGTTGTGGCCTCTCTTCCCCTTCAGGGACCTGGGAGGAGAAGGGTCTGCCCAGGGCCCCTGTGTCGTGGTATGGTACTGAGCATACTGGCCGGGGGACACAGACTGACTCTCAGGAACTGGAGGTTTGAGACATGAGGAAGATATAACAAGAAATTGTGGTTCCAGAAAAATACTGCCTCCTCCAACCGAGGCAGGATATGCGGGTAAAATGGCCTCTGACCTGCGTCCCTGCTGTGGGACCAGAGTGTGGTAATGGAGTCCAGGTGTTTGAGGCAGCTGGTGTCCAAAGCCACATCCAGAAGAAAATAGTCTAGTTTGGGGGACCTGTTATTCTTTTGCCCTAAGAGATGTTAATCCAGCCAGTGTTGGGGGGGGGATGGGCTGCTGAGATGTGCCCTTCCGTCTGACTTCCCTCACACTTCCTCTCAGTCTTTCTTCTTTTGTCTTCAGCCGGGCCACCGGAATACGCGCTGTGGCCCTGCGTGGGCCCTCATCTCCTGTTCTTCCCCTCTACTTTCTTTAAAGCAGAAGTTTTATTGAGATATAATTCATATACCACAAAATTCACCCTTTTAAAGTAGGCAGCTTTTTCTGACTTCATTCGTGTGTGGAATTTAAGAAACAAAACAAAGGAACAAAGAGAAAAGAGAGAGAGCATGACAAACCAAGAAGAGATTCTCAACTATAGAAAACAAACCGATGGTCAGCAGAGGGCAGGGGGTGGGGGGATGGGTGAGATACGTGATGGGGATTAAGGGCGTGTTTGTCATGATGAGCACTGAGGAATGTCTGGAGTTGTTGGCTCTCTATATTGTACACCTGAAACTAATTTAACATTGTATGTTACGTATGCCAGAATTAAAATTAAAAACTTAATAAAAAATCAAAATAAAAAAGTAGGTGGCTTTTAAAATATTCACAATGTTGTGCAAGCAGCACTACTATCCAGAACATTTTCCCTTCTCTTCTCTTCTTTTCTCTTGTTTTGTTTTAGAGAGAGAGAGAGAGAGAGAGAGCGCGCGTGCGCGCGCGAGCTTGCACCTGAGGCAAGGGTGGGGAGGGACAGAGGGAGAGAGAGAATCTCAAGCAGGCTCCAAGCCCAGCGAGGAACCCAATGTGGGGCTTGAGACCATGACCTGAGCTGAAATCAAGAGTGAGGCGATTAACCGACTGATACCCCAGGCACCCCTAGATGCATTATTTTCTAGAACAGTGCCATCCAGAGCATTTCCGTGACCTCCTTTACCCATTTGCAGCCCCTCCTTATTTCTCCCCAATGCCCTCAGCCCTAGGGAACAACTAATCTACTTTCTTTCTCTGTAGACTTGCCTATTCTGCTCACTTCACATAAATGGAGTCATATAATGTGTGGTCTTTTCTGTCTGGCTTCTTTCACGTAGTATAGTGCTTTCAAGGTTCATGCTGTCGCCTGGGTCCATGCTTGGTCTTCCTTTTTATTGCCAAATGATGTTCCAATAAATGGTTAGATGTATTTTAATATCTCCATTAGCCAAGCGGTGATCATTTGTGTCTTGTTTCCAAACTTCAGTTATGAATACGACTACTGTGAGTGTTCGTGTATAACTTTTCATGTGGACATATGTTTTTAATTTTCTTGATATGTACAAATAGGAGTAGAATTGTTGGGTTATATGGTATTAACCTTTTGCCAGACCGTTTTCCAAAGTGGCGGCACCACGTTACATTCCCATCAGCAATGTATGAGGGCTCCCGTTTCTCCGCATCCTCACCAACACTTGGTATGGTGTGTCTTTTTGATCACAGCCATCCTAGTGGATGTGAAGGGTTGTCTCACTGTGGTTTTGATTTGCATTTCCTTAATGACTGAGGATGCTGAACATCTTTTCTTGTGCTTTGTAGTGTTGAAAGCTCAGGTTTACTTGTTCATCCAAGGTCAATGGGGCCACTTATATGTCGTCTTTGGAGAAATGCCTTTTCAAATTTTTGCTTGTTTTCTAATTTGGTGATGTGTCCTTTTCTTGTTGAGTTGTAAGAGCTCTTTATATACCCTGGACACTATGCCCTTCTCCGATCTATGATTTGCAGTATTTTCTCCCATTCCATGGGTTGTCATTTCACTTTTTTGATGATGTTCTTTGAAGCCCAGTTTTGTTGGAGTCTAATTTATATTCATTTATTTGTTGTTCACTGCTTGTGCATTTATGTCATAGCTGAAAAACTATTGCCTCATCCAAAGTCATAACGGTTTATTCATATGTTTTCTAAGAGTTTTATAATGTTCTTACCTTTAGGTCTGTGATCTTGTGGGGTTAATTTTGATGTATGATGCGAAGTACAGGTCCAACTTGTTCTCTTGCACGTGGATATCTTGTCGTGTCAGTGCTACTTGTTGAGAAAACTATCCTTTCCACGTCGAATGGTCTTTTTTTTTAACCATGCCTTTTTCCTATTCCAAAATAACAATTGGCTCTTTCTCTCCCCCTCCCTCTCGTGTGCATACACACGTGCACGTATACACACAGACACATACAGACACACAGACACAGACACACACACACACACACACACACACACACACCATGCCATCCTCTCCTGAAGAAATGGGCATCTCCACTGCTTGAGGGAGGCCTCCATGCAGCCCAGGGCCTTGCCCCTAATTCCCAGGATTCTTTCCCAGACAGAGCTCTGCTTTCTCAGACCTCTTTATGTGCTCGTTCGTCTCCCAGTGGGAGTATTCAACTCTTTCAGTGGAGGGGCATGAAGGAGGAGCCGCAGGTGACCGCAGAGACCCACACTGACGCAGTGTCTTTTCACAACTGTATTTCCAGCTCCCAAGCCAGATGTAAGCTTTCTTGGGGTCTATCATCCTTCTGAATGGTATTCACTGATTGGCTCATTACATGGAGCTTCTGTTGCTCATTAAAGTATTAGTCCATCCATCCATTCCCCATCCATCTGTCCACTCATCCTTCCATCCGTCTGTATTTCTGTCCATCAATCCATCCAGCTGTCCGTCCACCGATCTGTCCCCCTGTACATCCATCCATCCATCCATCCATCCATCCATCCATTCATCCATCTATTCATCTATCCATCTGTCTATCCACCCACCCATCCATCTGTCCATTGTCTCTGTATCCATCTATTAAAATAGAAAAGGACTGGTCACTTGGCCCCTGTTTGCTGGCTAGGTCAGAGTTGTGCTACAGGTTTGTATTACAAGCTCAGATTTATCTGATCATTCCACAGGGTAACACATTTACCAGAAATCCCGACTGAGGTTACCCTGCTGTTTTCCCTGGTAGAATGCTTGGTGAGGGTCACTGGCACAGGGGTTCTTTTGGTGTGTGAGGAGGTCTTCTCAGGAAACCAGTGACCACCCGGTGTGCAAGAATTAGAGCAGAGGGACAGGGTGGTCTCAGGGCCCCTTTCTCCACTCCAGGTGTATTTCTGTCTAAAGCATGACTTCTGCTCATTAGAATTAGAATTGCTGGAGGTGGAGGCAGCTGAAAAGTTTGTAGTCTCGGTGACCGATGCCGACCGATGCTGACCACTGGCCGCAAGCGATAGTTCCCTGGGGACCCCCGGCTCCATCTCACCTTATAGCAGTTCTGTTCTCTGTTTCCTGAGTTTGGGCCACACTGAACAGCTTTGGACCCCTTGATCCCTTACATCACTGCTATCTGGAAAAGTGGGGTTTTGACCTTGACCCACTTTTTGGTAATACTCTCTGATGGTGTTAATCCCCAGCCACAGATTGCCTGCACCACCCCTCTTTCTGGAAGCATAGGTCGTGTCTGTCCAGCGTGCCAGGCTGCCTCTCCTGTTGTGGGGTGTTCCTCCTTAGGATTCCCATTGTTCTGTCCCACAAGCTGGCCTCTATTTCTGCATCTCCCTGGTTCCCCCAGAATCAGGGTCTGGCCTGAACCCCAGTGGAGGACAGGTCCCCTGGGAGCCCTTGGCAGTATATAGATTGACCCCTGGGGTGGGGGTTGGGGGTGGGGTTCAAAAGCAGCTAACCCACTGGCCAGAAGCATCATCTCGGCTTCACCGAGAGGCCTCACTCCTCTCAGACACCCCCTTGTTGCTCCAGAAACCAGTTCCTTCTGCAGGCCCGCCTTAGAGCTAACTTCTTTCAATTCACCCATGAGTTGCCATGACTTTGCCAAGTCATCACACATTCCTTCTTCCACATCATGCCAGCGCTGGCTCCCCAGTGCTCATTTCTATACATTTTCCACTTCACAGCGAGGGAAGGTGAGGCAGCAAGACCCTGTTTTCACAAATACCCCAGCTGACCACGGATTTTTTTATTTTCTGAGGAAAAATCCCGAGATCCACCGCATCCCGGTAGGAATTACATAACTTAGCAGTCCTGGGTCCAGAGTGACACTTTGGTCCCTGAATTTTCAAAAATAATTATGGCCACCACCTTAGGTTTGAGAGCTTTATTCCAAGCCCTGGCTCCCTGTTCCAAGGGCTTTCCTTCTTGGGTTTTTCTTTTCTTTTTTTTTTTTTTTTTTCCCTCTTCTTTTCCGCTGCCTGTGTCTTGGTTGGATCTAAAGGCTCTCCTCCCCTCACTGGGCTCCTGCAGACTTCCTGGCATTTCTCTGACCACCAGCACTTCCTCTGAGCGAGCAGAGGAGAGAAATGAAGACTGGCTGGCGGGGAGGGAAGGGCGTTCTCTGATGGCAGAAATGGAGCAGAGCAAGTGGCCCGTCTGCTCCCTGGGGTCAGGCAGCCAGGGATCCCCTTTAACTCATTTCTGTGTCTCTGTAGCTTGGGTGGGACTTGAAGTCTAGAGTGTCTGTCCATCCTGCAAGTGTTCCTTGAGTTCTAAATATGCTCCTGGCACCCAGGGGAGTGTTACCCCTGGGCAGGAAGGAAGGCCTTGGGCAGGAAGGAGTTACTCCCCATCCCCCCTCACAGGACAAGGTATGGTTAAGTGGCAGAGGGGTCAGTTTGGAAGTAAGTGTTGGAGATATTGTGGGCCAAAGCAGGGAGGAATCTGTTGTGTCTGAGGTGGGCACAGCAGCCCTGCAGGTTGGGGGGGGGGGTGCTAGGGTTGGGTGGAAAGGGTATAGCTATTCTTCCCACCCCTCCCCCCCCCCGCCCAGGGGTACATCCTGTGTGACCGAGGAGGGAGGCGCCAGAATGAAGCAAGGGTCCCAGGAGGCAGGAGGCGGCCTGGGGCCTGTGGGGTGCTGTCCCCTGAAAGTGGGGTACAGCCTGCACCATCCACCCAAACTGTATGTAGACGAACTGACAGCTTCGTGGGGATGTTTGGGGACAACCCTTGGGACCCAGGGCTAGAGGCTCGGTGAGGGAGCAAGGGAGAGGGAGGCCCACCAGGAGCTGCCCTCTTGGCCCAGCCAACCTGGGCAGGAAGGTGGTGGCCGCAGGGATGAGGTGAAGGTAGAGGTTGGGACAAAGAGGAGTGGGGGGATTTCCCTGGAAGACCTTCAGGCCTAATGCCTGCCTTTGGGGGATGGAGGAGATGCTGTGGGATGGTGTTGACTCTGTGTGGTCCTCCAGGGACCTCCAGAAGATGAAGCCTCCCCGCCTTAGCCCTGCCTGCCTCCCATGGGGCCCTCTTGCCTCAGGGTCTCCTCTGTGCCTTGAATGGGCTTCTGAGGCGCACAGGCTCATAGCAGCCTGCCTGCTGGGTGGAGGGGTGCCATGTGCTGCTCAGCACTGGGCCAGTCTGTTGACCTTCCTGGCTTCCCAGCTAACAGGTTAGCAGGTGGTGGCAGGGGTTGTGATGGAGGCGGAGAACCAGTACCGGTGGTGGCCGTAATAATATGGACAGATGTGGGTCAGCACCACCCATATGCCTAGGGCCGTTCTCCTTGCTCAACTCACCATGCCACGTCTGTGATGGTGGCTGACCTTCATGCTGACCTTAGGGGGCACTTGGGCAGTAGAATTGGACAGAGCCTGGGCACAGTCTCAGTTGCCCCTGCCGTGTAACTGACCCCCCCCGCCCTACTTGGTCCTGGGGGGAAATCTGCAGCCCTACCTTGGAGGGGAGGGGCGGGTACCTTGGGGAGGATAGCAGGTGCTCCAAGCATTGGTCCCGAGGGGTTCTTAGGCCTCCCAGAGAGCAAAGAACGACAGAGAAGTGGGTCTGGGGAAAGGAAGCTCTGTCCAACTGGTAGTCTATGGAATTAGGTGCTGCAGAAAATTTTAATGAATGCCCTGTTACCTTAATGCTCTCAGAGTGTGAAGTGTGTCATAGGAATGTGCCAAGTATCATAATGCATCATAGGAATGAGAGTGAGACCAACCCAAGAGAGCTTTGAATTCAGGTTTCATTACTCTTGGATTTGTAGATTGACAGGGGAGGAAGCTGGACTATTTTTAGGTAGCACTGTATTAGTTTTGTAATTAACAGACAGCGTGCCCCCGCACCACGTGCTCCTTGCTCACGCTCTATTGTAATTAGTGTTTTAATCATCATCAAACAATATCATACAGCCTTTCCAGGCCTGGGACATGCTGCCTGCTTCTCACCACTCCATCCTCCGCGCTGGGCACCTGAGCAAGCCAGGAAGGTCAGTTCAGTGGTGGAAGGGCCAGATGGCTGGGTAGTTGACTAGCGAGAAGTTTGGTAGGCAGAGGGAGCAGCTTGACCAGACCGTGGAGGGACAGAAGGCATGTAGTGGACATGGAGCGCTGGGATGAAGTTGGGGACCAAGGGAAAGAGGCAGGACAGGTGGGGCCTTGCATATCAAATCACTTTTCTCTTGTGTTTAGGGAGCCAGGGCTGAAAACACATACTTTGTTGAAAGAACATGAGCATTTTCTGACCCTTGGTCTTTCTGCAGACCAGGCTCTGCGCACCCATGCAGCCCCTTTGTCAGAATTAGGAAAAGGCATCCCTTACCTTGGTGGATGAATTTTAAGGAAAGCAACCCTTTCTCCTTCTTCTCCTCCCCAAGTGACTGCAGCCTTTCATCAGGGCACATGGTTAGACAACTAGGATATGAGCTGGTATCTTGGCCCTTACTTATTATCTTGGGTGGATATCTTTGAGCAGTGCACAAACTACACAACTGAATAGGGTCCCCCTTTTGAGATTTAAGGTCTGAGTTTAGGCTTTTGATTGGAGAGAGTATAAGATGGGAAGCCTTCCTGTGTCACCCAACTCTGATCACCCTATAGATTTCCACCCTTCTCTTGGCTGTATGTTGCTGGTTTTTTCCACAAAGAACCAGGGACTGTTACTGCTAAAGGTCAGAACGTTTACAAGCACATTGATTACAGTTTCCAAATGTTGATCCTGGACCCCAAAGAACATTGCCATCACCCAAGGAGCTTATCAAAATGCAGATTCCTCTTCCCCAGACTCATGCTATGTGTGATTCAGAAAGTAAGAGAGAGCCCAGGAATATGTTTTTTTCTTACGTTCCCAACTGGAAACCACAGATCTAGCTCATCTCTTCAATTTATAGATAAACAGACTCAGAGAGGGGTGTTGACTTGCTCAGGGCAGAGGTGAGACCTGACATTTTTAGTGCAGCCTCCTTGGACCCCTCCACGTGAGCCCCCGCCACCTTCACTGGCTCTTTCCCCGTTCTTCCAGCACTGACAGTCCCTAAGGCCAGGAACCTGGCTCTGTACCATTTGGTTTGCTGATCACGCTTCCTGTTAATGTTTTTTTCTTCTTAGTATTAACAGTACGCTACTGCAGTCTAATTGACATACAGGATACAAGCATGACTCTTTAGCACATGGCCTGAGGGATTTTGATAAATGTTTATATTCATGTAAGCATTGCTCAGACCAAAATAAAGATCATTTCCATGCCCCCAGAAGGTCATTGGTGGCTCTGAACACACATTAGGAGGGCTGGTGAGGATGGAAGGCACCTGTTTGGCGACAGGAATGACCTCTCCCGTTTGTTCCCTACGTGTATTATGTCCTCTGCAATTCCCCTTAGACGGTTGGGGCCTATGCATGGGGCAGGGCTCAGGGAGCAACAGGAATGACTTGTTGCCAAATTGCCAAATTTCTTAAACCCAAAACACCTTCACGCTCCAGGGCCTGACCAAATGGCGAGATACAAGTGGTATAGCTACTTGGGCTGTCAACAGCCCCTGAAGACCGGTCAGGAAAACCTGTCCTGTTGTTGAAATAAAGGAATGCACAGAGAGCAGAACAAAAATCATCTGGATTGTTGGGATAAAAAAATTACCTTTAAAGAAAGTTCCAGCTTGGCCTGAGCTTTCCGTAACCCCAGCCCTGAACCCTCAAGGATGAAGCAGTCTTGGGGAGGGTTCTTGGAATGCCAGGGTATGGCATTGTCAGAGCCCATCAGAGGTGAGGTGGGGTGGGGCCTGGGAGCACAGCCGGGACACTGACACCACCTTCACCCCTGGGGCAAGCTACGGGAAAGACGCCAGCACTGGCTCCCATGCAGACTTGGCAGGTAGCCTGCCCTCCAAGGCTTGCTTTGAAGAGTCCATGCTTCTAAGACACGAAGCTGTGAACAGGGACCTGTGGGATTTTCTTTCCGTCTCTTGGAGGGGTGGGGCGTGCAAGAGATCCAGTCTCCTGGCATCTTGGGAGGCAGCTGGGATTTTGCTAAAGAGCCTTGACTGTCACTCCTCCTTTCCAGGGACAGGATCTGCTCAAAACGTTTGAGCTGATGCCCCAGCCTCAGAGAACTCCTAATGCTCTGTGGCACTCCCTTTCTGTGTCCCATGCTCTCCTTTTAGGCTTTCTTTTCCTGCCTCAGCTTCATGACTCCTTGGACTGTCTGTGAACTTCATGGTATTGCCAGGGCTGACTCCCAAGAGCTCCCCTGTGGGTTGTGGCCTCTGCCCTTAGTTTTTCCGAGAACATACTTGTAGTGAATTGTTGGAGACATCTTTGGTTATTTTCTGGATTCTGAGGTGATGCCTAGATTTCAGGATTTTTTTCAGGTTGCACACGTTTTTACCCCTGCTAGCCGCGTGTCAGGACACGAGTCTCCCCAACACTGGGTGTTGTCATTCCTTTGCACCCTTCCCAACGTGATGGGTGTAAAATTAGGTCTCATTTGGCCTTGCATTTCTTTGATCCCTAGTGAACTAAAGATTTTGCAGGCATGTCTTTCTTCCCTTGGAAATTTACTTTTGCATGCTCTTTGCTTATGTTTCTGGTGATGGGTTTTTCTTTTTGTTTCATATTAGTGAGTGGTCTTAATTTATAGGTTAAGGCCTTGATTTCCAGGTTTTAAACAATATTTATCTCTACCTAGATAAACCCCTAGACTCAGACTTAGAACAACTAAAATTAACTGCAAAGTGGTACCTGGCCGTCAGTCATGGGCCCATCTCCAAAGTAGTCTTTGGGAGAGCTGGGAAAGTTGCCCCTTCTAGGTGGGCACAGCTCTGTTCCTAAATACAGGGCCTGGTGAGCAGCACACAGGTGGGTCTTAGCCAGTTCTGGGTCCCTTGGCAGGCACCCCTGTTCCAAGCACAGCTGCATGGCCTACAGGATCCATAGAGCCAACATCACCATAGGCAACCATTCTGAGTGTTACACAAACTGCGTCCAGGGGCGCCTGGGTGGCTCAGTCAGTTAAGCATCTGATGCCTTTGGCTCAGGTCATGATCTCGGGGTCCTGGGATCGAGTCCCGCATCGGGCTCCCTGCTTACCTAGGAGTCTGCTTCTTCCTCTTCTTCTGCCTCCACTTGTGCTCTCTCTCTCAAATAAATAAATAAAATCTTAAAACACACACACACACACACACACACACACAAATTGAGTTGAGCCAGTTTGGAAAATAATACCCAATCTCCAGGGCACTGGATAGTACGATTTTTTCTATAACCAAACCTCCTGAACCATTGACACAGGCATCATGGGGTTGTGAGTGGGATCTGAACTCGGTTACCCTTGATTTGGTTTGAGTGGCAACCGCAAAGGCCTAGAGGCGAGTTAAGAGGCAGTGGGGCCAGTCCTGCCTTTGTTACTAATGAATGACGCGACCTTGGGCAAGCCAGCTGGCTTCACGGGGTCTCAGTATCCTTCCCATTAAAGCGGACGCTGCGGTGAGGTAGACCCCTAGGTGTTCTCAGCACTAAATATCCATGAGTCCCAGTGCTAGCTCTAATTTTTTTTCCACAAAAAGATTGTGATATATTTAAAACGGCTTTGCTGTATTTTTTTCTTTAGCATCTCAGTTATGTAAAAGCAAAAACATTTCAAAATCCAGTACATATGTTTTTGCCTTTCACCAAATTTCAGTCTGACTGAGGTATGTTCTAAGCATGTCCACAACCAGGCCTCTCTTCTAGGTATTTCCCTGAGGGCATGTCGGGGGTCTGTGAAGCCGCTGGCGAGAAGGCATGTCGGGGGTCTGTGAAGCCGCTGGCGAGAAGGCATGTCGGGGGTCTGTGAAGCCGCTGGCGAGAAGGCAGGTGCATCTGACAATGGGACGCTGGGGCCATCAGTATCTGGGGCCATTCCAGCTCCTTCTTCCCCTCCTCAGTAACTGCTCCTGGAGAGTTCTCTTGGTGAAGCTCAGAGCGAGCAAGGCTTCAAAGACCTCATTGCCTCTGGGGGACCCGGGGCACAAGCCTGACCTTACCAGGACCCTCCTATGTGCCAACTCTGGGGCCATTCTGCCTTTGCTCCATTACTGTGCAGCCTCTCTTGGCGGCCGCTCCCACTGAGGACCCCTCCCACCCCCAACTCTCATCGCCTTTGGCTCCCACAACCACTTTCCTCTGCTCCCCCGTGCCCTCCTTGCTCCACACTTCTCTCCTATCCTTAGTGGCCTGTCCAAGGGGGATCACCTGGGGTCCTAGTCGCAGTGACTTCCCCCACTTGCCCTCCTCTTGCATCCTCTCCCCCCCTCAGGTGACCCTGGTTGTCACCTGAGTGCCACTGACTGTCACATCTGTTCTGCACACCAGGCCTGTTCTCTGATCTACCCACCTACCTCCCGGACTCTCAACCACAGCTCTCACCAGGCCGTTCTCTGCCACCTGAGCCGTGCCCTCGAATTCTCTGTCCTGGCCTCGTGCCGTTCTCTCCCCTGCTTCTTTGCCTCCAGTCTCTCCCCCTCCCAGTCTGCCTTTATTATTTTGGTGCAAATTTAAAACAAGGAAAACTGCTGTCCTGGGAATGGATCTTCTTGGGGATCTTTGCTCTCTCTACCACACCCCTTCCTGTGTAGGGGAGGAGGCAAGCTTGTAAGGAGGAACTTGACCTATCCTTTTTGGAGGTGGCCTTCCCCCCGCCTTACCTCAGTTTCTGTTGCCCTTCAAGCACAGTGCAGGCAGGGGGAGACCAGCCCTGTGCTCCTCTCCATCCTTCCCTGAGTTAATCCCCTCTCCCCACCACCCCTCCAATCCTCCTCCAGGTCCTTAGTCGATCCAAGAACCAGAGTTGGGTGTCAGAGCTGGAAGGGGGAGCCTGTCTGCTTCAACTTTTTACATTTTACAGAAAAGGCAAATGAGGCCCGTGGGCGGGGCCTGTTGAGGGTCATGCAGCTGGGCGCTGGTGGTGAGTCCTCTTGTAAGCGTGCGTGCCAGTGTCCTGGGGCCTCCTGTAAGAAATCACCGCAAGCTGGGTAGCTCAGAACAACACAGATGGATTCTTACAGAGTTCTGGAGGCCAGAAGTCTGAAATCAAGGGGTCGGCAAGGCCATGCTTCCTCTGACCTCACTAGAGGAGGGTCCCTCCTTGCCTTTTCTGGGCTCCTGCTGGTGGCCGCCGGTCTTTGGCCCTCCTCGGATTGGAGCTACATGCCCCAGTCTCTGCCACTGTCTTCACGTGGCTTCTCCCTGTGTGTGTGTCTCTTTTTACAAAGACACTAGTTACCGGCTTCAGGGTCTGTCCGACGCCAGGAAGACGTCAACTTAACTTGATCCCATCCTCAAAGACCCTGCTTCCAGATAAGGTCACGCTTGCAGGTGGGGGCAGGTGGTTAAGACTTCGAGGTGTCTTTCTGTGGAAAACGATCCAACCCACAACCCACCCATGTCTGTAGTGCCGTGGAGGGGGTGTGAGCCGTGGGTCACACTGGGTCGTTTAGGGGAGGAGACCGCCTCGTGTTTTAGGTTGGAAATGCTCAGTGCACTGCTTGTTGTACCTGTGTTCTGAATAAAGAGTTGGTGAGGAGTGAGCTTCCTTGTGAGTGTGTGTGTGTGTATGTGTGTGTGTGTCTGTGTGAGAGACTGTGTCACTGTGAGTGTGGGAGCGTGTGTGGGAGTGAGTGTGTGAGTGTGTGTCTGTGTGTGAGTGTTGGGAGTGTGTGGGTGTGTGTGTGTGAGTGTGTGTCTGTGAGGGATGGTAGATGAAAGTCCCACGGACCTCCTTTTGAGATGTGGATTTCAACCCAGGGGAGGGGAGAATTGTCTCCTGGGGGCCGCATTCTTACTTTGTAACCTTCTGTCCTTGTTTCGGTCTGCAGAGTGACCTTGCTTGTGCTCCAGAAGCTCGCGGCTGCGCATGCTTCCCATCATACTAAGCTAACAGGCTCGCTCCTGTTTTCCTTTACAGGCGAGTGCCTTATGCTGCTGTTTTTTTTGATTGCTCTGAAAGTTCATTGTTGCTCCAGCCCTCCTGACCTGTCTGGCCTTTGCCCGGGTGTGGGGTTTCTGAGTCAGCGTTTTGGGTGGGCTGGAGGCGGGTAGCGTGATTTTCCCTAACGGTAGAGTTTTGGGCCCTCAGCCTGCCGGTGGGGAGTGGCGTGGGGCTGGGGCTCCATATTTAGTCTGGAATCCAGTCCCAGCTGCTGCTCGGAGGCCGCAGTGGATGCCAGAGCGGGCGGAGCCCCGGGCGCTGAGCCACGGCCGCCACGCCTGCTGTGCGGCACAGCTGGGGACAGGAGGGGCAGCCCATCCATGCCAGGCCTGCCCCCTTGCCTGCCTGGGCAGTGACCAGGAGGCCTGGGGAGAGGGACAGTGAGGAAAGCAAATATGTATTTCCAAAAGATGAGAGCTGGAAAGGGCCTCCGAGGTAACATAGGCCAATGTCCCTTCTCTGCAGGTACAGCCACCAGGCTGCCCCAGAGAGGTGGCTTGCCTGAGGTCACATGGCTAGTTCGTTAACTGCAGAAGCCACTAGAGTTGGGTTCATGGATCCCGAGTCCTTTGCCCTTTGCCCAGCATCCCCGGAACGATGCTGTCCCAAGGGGCTGTGCTACCATCAAGATGGGGGTCCCTTCGAGCAGCTGCTTTACCAGAGACTGGGAAGAGAATGACCGACACCCCTGGCTGCACCCAGATTGGGAGGGGACAGGGGTCTGTTTTGGACCTCATCTTGCCTCCTCTTCTGTGCCACTGCCTGTTTCCCATAGGCCTCTGCCCCTCCTTACCCAACCCCCACCTCCACTCCTATGGAAACCTGCCGGCGTGAGTCATTGACATGGTAGTGTGAACATCAGTGGGATCCTAGGGGGACGGAGACAATCATCTCTCTCGGTCAGACCAATGCGGCATTCCGGGGCACATGGCAAGGTCCGTGCAGATGGAAAGAGGCAGACCTCACAAATGGAGGACGCTCCAGGACCAGCTCCCTCCTCATGCTCTCAGAGCATCTCAGCTCCCCCTGGTGCCTGCCCCGTCTTCCTTGTCCACGGACTAGTGTCCCATCACATGCTCCACGTCCAGATCTGCTCAGGAGCTGGGCTGATGGCCTTGCTGATGACCCTCGCTCTTGCAGGGCAGGGTCTGCCCACTAGGCCGCCTCGTTGGTCCCAGGGGCTGGGGAGGGCCCACTGTCGGGTGTGGTACCCAGCATCTCGGGGCAGGACATATGGGAGGGCCTAGCTTCAGCATCAGGAAGAGCTGCACACCATGACAACAGTCCCCCCCTTGATGTCCCCTTGATATCCATGTGCCCTTACCTCCCTTGTGCTCATCACATCCGGGCCTTCCTGGTCCTCTGGTCCCTCTTCTCTAAGATGGGATCCCTCTCACACACCAGGGGGAGGATGGAGACGGTGTGTTTAAAGGCTTAGCTCCAGTAGCCAGCCGCCCACTACTGCTCTTATTGTGAACTTTGTTGCCTCAAGGAATCAGCACGGCAGCCCCGGGAGGGAAGCCAGGCCAGTACTCTCCAGCTGCGGGAAACTGGGAGTAGAGCAGGAAGGGGACCCTCACTGGGCCTTTCGGGTTCCCGGTGCACTGTTCCAGCCACTGAAACAGCCTGGCTATATCTGTGGGCTTCCTGAGTGGTTCTCCCCGCTGCCTCAGGGCACCCAGATACTAGTGAGTAAACCATCGTGAAGCTCTCCACCCACGGGGCACCGGACTTCCCACGGATGGTTTTGAAATCATGCTCCCTGGTGTGCCCCCAAATGGGGCCAGGAGAGGAGGCCGTGGCCCAGACTCGGTGGAAAAGCCATGGTCTCGAGTGCTCAGGGATGGGTTAATGCTGGCGTAAGCCTGCCTCCAGCGCTGGACACTGTGATTCCCATGACATGCAGCTTTTGTGGCCGCCAACAGTCAGAGGCTGTGTGCCGGCAGAGGGCTCTAGGAGGAGGACACGGGAGGGCCTGGCACCGCTGCGGACAGCAATTAATAGGAGTGGCTGCTACTAATCGCCCTCATCAGCCAAGCAGAAGCCAAGCCTGCCGTTCACAGGCCGCGTTTGGCTCCTGGGGCCCCGGGGGAAGAGGAACAAAGGGAGTTGCTGTAGAATTTCCCGGGCCTCTTCTCATTCTGGAGGGACCGGCTGCTGCAGAAGCAGGGAAGGGTGGGTAGCTGGGATCTGGGGAGCCCAGAAACAGGTGGCCAGCCCGGGCAGGCTGGCCGACTCCACTGCTCCCAGAGCCCATGTTGTTTTAATGAGCCCGATAGAGTTTTCTCCTGTCCTTCCTACCCTGGAAATCTTCCATGGCCGGAAAGGCTGTGGCACTGTGCATCTGGCAGGAGCGTGGCACCAATCAGGGTTCAACAGGAGGCCACGGGAGGGACCCTCTGAGGTCAGGACTCCATTGGCAGGAACACCCAGGGAGCCCCTGCTGTCAGGGGCTCGTGTGGAGAGCGGGGGCGCCACTGCGGGCCGGGACTCCGGAGATCTTGCAGAAAGGACAAGTTTGTGGTATGTGTGAAAGGACCCAGCTGGATCAAAGCAAAATATCTTCATTATTATTATCGTGATGGGTATTAATATGTGTTTAGCGTTCTTTTATAGTTTAGACCTGGTATTTATGTTCTGGACAACCCTGGGAGGTTAAAAGAAGGAAGGAGATTAAAAAAGGTATTGCTCTCATCTGTAGGTGTAGAAAAGGAGACCCCCTCACACACACACGCAGGCAGCGGACACATGGGATTAACGAAGGGGAGAACATACCTTTGCCTCGTATGGGGCCCCTGACCCATCAGGCCTTGTAGCACTGGGAACTCATCCAGACCCTTTTCTTCTGAGTAGGGCATTCAGTTACAAAGCATATGCTAGAGGCTCCTGAAAAATTATTCCAGGGGTCTTTTCTAACACCCAGATGACGCAGACCTACGAGGGGAATAATCACATCTCCCGTGCCACAGTGGTCTCTGAGAATGTGGGCCTCCCTCCGCTCTCGCTTGGCCTCCTCCCCGACGTCTGAGCTGTGCTGTGGAGGACACGGTTTGTTTGGCAAGTTTGTGTGTCGTGGAGCACCCCTAGGGGCAGGCCGGATTCCAGGGACTTGTGCCTGCCCAGGGCCCCCTGCCTGAAAGGGTTTGTGCTTGGTGGCTGCGCAGCTGTTGCTGTTTTGAAATTCTTCTTTTGAATAAGAGGCCCCACCTTTCCGTTTTGCCTAGAGCCCCACAAGAAGGGAGCTGGTCCTGCTTGCTCAAGGTGCCCCAGCTGTTAGGGATATGAGGCCTCTGCTCCTCGCCACCACGCCTAGGGTCTTTGGGGTCTGTCAGCTGGCCCAGCTGCTGGGGAGGGGCAGGCAGAGGCTCTTAGGGGGGCCGGCATTGATGGCAGCTGCACATGGAAGGCCAGACGGGATTTCTGGAATGAAGGCACACGCATTCCCTGGCTGCCATTACCAGTCCCTCCCTCCTTCCGGAGCTGCCCCTTGGCTTCTCACCTGGAAGCACCATGTGCTTGCAAGCAGAGAGCCAGGGGCCAGAAAACTTTATATCCACTGAAGACAGGTGTCCCACTGTTCCACCCTGACATTGGCTCTATCCTTGCTCCCCATGGGGTTTATTTTTGATGGATGGAGAACATGAGGAGGATCCAAGGTATGAGGGCTGCGCTCCCGAGTCCTCCTCCTCTCCTGATGTGCTCTGTTAGGCCACAGTAGGTCCTGAGCAAGCCTGTAGGAGGAGGGGGCAGGGCCAAACCCTCAGGGCTGCAGAACCACCCCTCCTCCACCCCCCGCCAGACCGCAGTCCTTTCCAGGGCATCAAGTTCAGCAGGGAAACCATCAGAGAGCTGAGGAGGGAGAGCAGAGTGATGGGTTCCAGACTGCAAGCCCCGTGAGCCTCTAGAGCGGGGAGCTCGGTGGCTAGTGCCCACTTTGCCATCTGAAGCTAGTGGGGTCCCAGGTGGGGTGCAGAAGCACCCCCCCAAGAAGCATGTTAGAACTCCTAGGTGTGTTTATTTTTTTATCCTTTAATTACCATTTTAGGGTATGTTTTCATAATACACAAGATGTATTAGCAGGGTCACTGTGTGTGTATGTGTGTGCGCGTGCAGGTATGTCATGCACAGATGGTGTCTTAGTTTGCTAAGACTGATGTCACAAAGTAGCACGAAAGGAGTGGCTTCAACAACAGAAATGTATTCTCTGGCAGTTCCGTAAGCTGGAAGTCCGAGATTGAGGCCTGAGCAGGCCTCGATCCTGCGGGGGCCTGGGAGGGAGAATCTGTGGGATGTTGCCCCCTAGTTTGGGGTGGTTTGCTGGCAGTCTTTGGCATTTCTTGGCTTGTAGAAGCATCACCCCGATCTCTGCCTTCACCTTAATTGGACTTTCTCCCTGCGTGTGTGTGCGCGCGCGCTCGCTCATGTATTTTTGTGTCTGTGTGTCTGTGCGCCAATTTCCTCTCTCTTGTAAGGAGACCAGTCTGTTGGATTAAGGGCACACCCCACTCTAGTGCGCCCTCATTTTAACTAATTCCATCTACAAAGACTCTTGTTTCCAAAGAAGGTCCCATTCTGAGCTACTAGAGGTTAGGACTCCAGCACACAAAATCTGGGCAGACACAGTTCCACGCAAAACAGATGGCATAAGCAGAGGTAGGAAACCCTTGACGTAGCTGAGCTGTTTGACACCGCGGTCAGCTAGCCTGACTGTGTGTTCGTGCGGCTGTCTCGACTTCTCACCAGGGGGCTCTGGTCAAGGCCTAGCCCTGCTGGGCAGTGAGAGTAGCTGCCAGGAGGGGTGGATAGCAGTTCTCTGGATGGGAACAAGTCAGGGAGGCAGCCTGCAGGCGGGCGTGCACATCCATCTCCCCGGCCTACAGGAGGGCCTTGCCGGGGTGTTTTCTCTTCTCTAGCCCTGAGAATTTGTGCTGTTTAAAGTGAGGAGACCCAGCAGTCCATGCAAGGGACAGACCTATACTCTCCTGCAGGGCCCATGACGTCGCCTCTGGCACTTCCTTTACTTCGTTGTTGCAGCTTTTCCAATCCATCCTCTACTCCTGGGCCCTCCAGCCAAATTCTTTAGACTTCCAGTGGCCTTGCACCAAGCTCCAGACCTGGAAACAGTGGGCAGGAAGCCCAGGGTGGCAGGGAGGCCTCAGCTGAGGGTAATGGGGAGGTTCTAGGGGTTTTACTGGGGTTCCAGACTTCTCTGCTCGGCAACCCTAGCACAGGCCTCCCCCACTTCTCCGCTGCTTTCTGAGTCACAAGAGGCAATTGAAACCATACGACAGCCCGTGAACTCCTGCTCATTCACATTTAAGGTTTTAGAAACTTCTATGTGAAGGAAGTTACAAGTGCAGTCTCATTAGCAAGACGGGCAAGTGTGGCAGGTGCCTCTCAGCTCTGGGGCCATGGTCGCCCCATCCGAGGACACTCACACACGCCTGCAGCCTGCCTGCCCTCTAGCACCGGGCACAGAGTTAGACAGGAGAGCCCACAGGGCCGCAAGCTTGTGGAGGGCACAGCAGGAGGGAGAGGGGGACATCTGGGAGGAAGCCTAGGGCATGTGCCATCTCTGTACCATTAAACTCTCAAGACCAGCACTTGGGAACATCTTTCCCTTCCGTGTTTTGCCGGCAGGAGAATTCACCACTGGGAGGTGTGTGATGTGCAGAGGCAGTTCTGTGGTGTGGACAGGCGGGCTCCTGGACTTACACGAACACGGGACAGGCCAAGAGAATTCTTTAGCAACACCCTGAGCAAGCCCGGGGTGACAAGGCCAATAATGACAACAGGGACATCCGTTGACTTTATGGAAGCGTGCAGCGTGAGCTCAAAGTGCTTTGTGGGGATTGTCTTCCTGCCACCTCCCAGCCTTCTGTCCAGGGAGGGGTGGGGGAGGGGCAGCTCCAGTTCCCACCTCTGGCCCTCCGCAGAATTAGCAGAGCCCAGATCAAGCAGGGATACACAGGATGCCCGGTGGACGGATGCTGTCCACATCGCAGAGGTTCTAGTGCATTGGCAGAGCAGAAGATGACCTCGGTGCCAGTCAGCTCAGAGACGCAAAAAGGCTTTACAGAAGTGTAGTCCTCCTGCCGGAGGGGTATGGGCAGACGGCCTTGGGGCAGGAGTGTGCCCGCCACAAGTGACCAGCTGCCCTGAGTGTGGGAGGGCAGCGGCCCCTCCAAGCCAGCGTTTCAGCCAGGTGACCCAACAGGCAGAATGGACCTCACAACCAACCTTTTACTTCCTCTTAAAGTTTGCCTTTTTCTTGTAAAAAAATGCCCCAAATCATTTTTGAAAAAAAAAAAAAAAAGAAAGAAGGAAGGAAAAATAGAAGAAGATGATTTTAATTCCACCTCTGAGAGATGTTTTAGGAGGTTTTTTGGTTTTTGTCCTTTTTCTACGCATTTTTGTACACTTGAGATATTAGTGTATATAAAAAATTATGCTTTTTCCGGTAACACGGTGACATGAATGTTGCCGGGTTATTCTAGTTCTTCATCAATAATTCCTGAGGGCCGAATGGTCTGTCAGGGACACGGAGCCACTTTCTGTTGCTG
The DNA here is from genome assembly GCF_002288905.1 of Enhydra lutris kenyoni. Classification (NCBI taxonomy): domain Eukaryota; kingdom Metazoa; phylum Chordata; class Mammalia; order Carnivora; family Mustelidae; genus Enhydra; species Enhydra lutris. The sequence continues at coordinate 41,278,340 of NW_019154092.1, forward strand.
ACCGTGAGACATTTTGGCGCGCACCAGACCCTTCCCCTCCGTGCCAGCCTGCCTGGCTGGGCCTCCCTGTCACCCGATTCTGCGAGTCGCCTGGATCTGTTCCTAAGACCGAGCGAAGTTTCGGGAGACCCCCCTCCTTCCGGAGTCAGGGAGCTCCTATGCCTCAGGTGGACAGACGAAGCACCCAGATGGGATGGGCAACGAGCTTTCCAAAGTGCCTGGGCCCCTCCTTGGCTAGCCCACCATTCCCTGCACTTTCCAGCCTGTGACACCAAGTAACCAGTCTCACTTTTATGTGATGTGAGAAGAGGGCAGCTCAGTAAGTTGCACATCAATGTATCCAGTAACCCCCTGTGCCTCTGTTTCCTCACCATCCGGTGGAGGCAGCATCCCTGTGGTTCTGGGCACGAGACGTGTAGGACGTGCCCAGAAGGTGTCTGTCTGCACAGGCGCACATGGGTGGGCTGTCACTCTAGGCTGCTCCGAGGGAGCTCCTGGGTGGCAAGGGGCTGGAACTGGCCTGGAGGTAACATGGGTGCTGTGGACGAGTGTGTGACCCCAGGGCTGAGCAAGGGGCTGTTCCGCACATACACTGCATGGGTTTGGGTTCCACCAGCTCTAGGTGGTGTCTCATTGGTGACACTGCCCCAGTCTGGGTTTTGGTTGGATAATCTCATGCAGCCCCCACACTCTTTATCTTAGCTCAGCACCAGTGATGACAGGGAAGGAAGGAGGGGCCGTGTCCTCCTTCAGCCCGAGGCTTCCCTGGCTGCTGTCGGGGGCAAAGGTCCTGGGCGCGTTCCCACAGCTGGGCAGAGCAACGCGGGAAGGGATGCCCGCTACAGGAGGATGGGGCCCAGCCCCTGCTCCCTGGCGTGGACCGCTTCCCCACAGGGCCCACTTCCCTAGGTCCCTTTCCTATGGTGAGGGTCACCTTGTTGAGTGGATAGGCTCCATTTGGGCAGGCAGAGTCGTCATGTGGCCTGTGGGCTTAGAGAGAATTGCTGGTTCCCTGTCCCTGCCTCCACGGCTGTACCTGGGGGCAAAGGACAATACTCTCTCCTCAACCCCTTCTGCCAGACTGGTTCGCATGAGATTTTAGGGGCTGTTTTGTTTTAAGATTTTGTTTATTTATTTAGAAGAGAGAGAGAGAGAGAGAGAGAGAATGAGCAAGAACATGAGCAAGGGGGAAGGGCAGAGGCAGAGGGAGAAGCAGGCTCCCCACCGAGCAGAGAGCCTGACGAGGAACTCGATCCCAGGACCCTTAGATCATGATCTGAGCTGAAGGCAGATGCTTAACTGACTGAGCCACCCAGGCACCCCAGTTTATGGGCCGTTTTATCCAGTAGGTCTCATGCCCCAGGCACCTGGGCTTGTGGGTGTCGGGAGAGGAAGCAGTGTCAGGATGGGACAGCACACCAGCTCCCAGCAATGCGGTCCCTGCCCCGGGGGTCCTTCCCCTCCATGACCTGGCAGACCTCCTGCTCCTCCTCCAAGATCACTCAAGGAATGTGCCCTCTGACCCTTTTCTCCACACATCTTATTTTTTTTTTTATTTTATTTTTTATAAACATATAATATATTTTTATCCCCAGGGGTACAGGTCTGTGAATCGCCAGGTTTACACACTTCACAGCACTCACCATAGCACATATCCTCCCCAATGTCCATAATCCCACCCACCCCTCCCAACTCCCCTCCCCCCATTAACCCTCAGTTTGTTTTGTCCACACATCTTATTTTTAATTGCCATTATATTTTGAGCCTCAAATGCATGTTGGATTCTAAGATAAGCATATCAAATACCTGCCATCGTAGATTGATTGCCTACTGTTTGCATGGGACAGTGCAAAGTTTACATATTTTTAGATCATCCCCTTGACTGCCCTGGGAAGTAGGGATTTTTATCTGCTTTGGGGCTGGGGAGACAGAGGCTCAGAGAATTCACTTACTTACTGGAGGCCATGCTGCACTCCAGTCCCTCTGTGCTGACTCCCGTGTGTGCCCTTGGACCTGGGTCTTTGTGGCTTCTAGTGGGAATGCCTACGCTGCACCATTCTCTGCTTGCCACCCCGGGGAGTGTCCCCAGGGCAGTGGCCCATGGCTTACTCACCAGGCATCGCCAGGTCTAGCACGGTGCCTGGCACACACTGAGAGAGTGACCTCTTTCGTCGCTCTCTGAGCCGAGGGTAGAGCCAGAATGAAGGGCATGGGATGCACTGAAGGGATATTTCTTTTGCATTCTGACAGCTCAGTGTCCCCAGCTCTGTTCCTGACCTGTCACTACATATCAGACCATTGTATTGGGTACTTTTTTCCTCCCTGGGGTAGGGCTGCACGAGATGGACAAATTCTTTATTACTTTTCACAACAGAACTAGTTCTTTCCTTTTTGCCCCCTGACATCTCTGACCGGTGCTGAGCGGCTCTTTGTCACGTCCATCCCAGCGTAGCTGGTCTTTCTATTAGTTACATTTGACACTACTGTGTCCCTGGCGAGACATGCCCCTGGCCGAAATCTGAGCTGTGCGCTCGCCTGGTCAGCTGTGTCGGCAGGGCGTTTCCGCAGACCTCAGTTCTCGAGCTTGTGGGGCAGGAGCGTTTCTGGTTCAGCCTTCACGCTTTGGCCTTGCATTTGGAGAAGCATATCTCCACTCACTTTAACTGGATCTAACCTCATCTCAGAGGCTCTACACCCGTTCTTTATCTGGCTACAGGAAAGGAAAAAAAATGACGTTGTGGCGAAGAGTTAGCTGACTGTGTTAATCTGTGCTAATGTCAGGGGGCAGGTCTCCAATGCCAGATTCACAGAAGAAGAATGTGTTTTTTCCCAACTTGATCTAGTGCCCTGACAGGTGCGCTTCCAGGGTGTGAGCAGCAGGTTCAGATACCGAGAAGCAATTCAGCACTCTCTGGAGCGCCAGATAATCCTGTTCTTGCATAACAGACATAGTGCTTTCTAACGGCAGGCTCCGCAAGGGCGTCTCCCCACTGTTGTAGGCGGTTTGATGGGGAGGCCGTCTCCCTGGGGGCCCTGCCCATAGAGACAGCATAAAATTCCAAGAAATCACCTGTGTGGCCTCATTTATAAACATTTCACAGTATCATTGAATGGCAGGCAAGGCACCATGCTGTGGGCAGTGGAAACACAGGCTCATGGTGGCTCTAAACTAATGGTCCTTCTTTGCCCACTTGCGCCTTGAACTTGGCTCCTTACGGACCAAGGCTTCTCATTACCCATCTTCATGGGGCTTGTAGGATAAGCTCATGTACTGACATGTAAATCTTATCATCATATATGTTCTAAAAGACTTTGGTTTTTTCTTTCTTTCTTTTTTTTAAAGCAAGAAAGTATAAAAGAGGTGTAGAGATGGCAGTCTCCTGGAGGTAGCCCGAGGGAGCAGAAAATAAAACGGGCACAAATCTCAGCCAGCAAGTATTTCAGGCCTGGGTCTCTGATTTGGGCTGTGAGCATGGCAGCCCCATGCTTGTGTGTTCTCACCTGAAATAGAAGGGATTGGCTTGCCCCTTTCATTGCTTCTAGAAGGCATGGTTTTTCATGCATGTTAATATCCGCGAAGTCAGGTTGGATCTTACTATTGCTGGCCATCAGCCGCATGCCAGGGATGACAGCCGTTGTTGCCTGAGCAGCAGTGAATGTGGGCATGCTGTTCAGACTGTCCTGACCTCAGCTGAATTAGGTGCATTGTTGGTTAAACATATCTGAAGTGTGATTGTTGTTCAAAATTGCCTTCAGAAAGATTTTACCGTGATTACTTAAGGATACCAGAGGTTACTGCGTATGCAGAAGGGCATGGAAGCAGCAGGAAGGAATTGATTCGGTTTTAGAAAAGCAAATGTTCATTGTTGGGGAAAGAACTGCCATCTCATCCTTTCTTGTAGAACAGCAAGAATTGGGAGTCTGTAGGGGTGCCTGGGTGACTTGGTTGGATAAGCATCTGACTCTTGATTTTGGCTCAGGTCATGATTTCAGGGTCCTGAGATCAAGCCCTGCACTGGGCTCTGTGCTGAGGAAGGAGCCTACCTAAGATCCTGTATCCCTCTCTCTCTGCACCTCCCCCCATCGCTCGTGCTTTCTCTTTCTCTCTCTGAAAAAAAAAAAAAAAAAAAAAAAAAAAAGAACAAAGAAGAAAAAAAAAACCAATGGACGGGAGGGAGAAAAATTTAAATGGAAACAGTTTGGATATTAAATATTAAAAAAAAAAAAAAGACTGGGCAGTCTCACGCATGCTAGGCAATGCCACCAAAGACAGGCGAAATCTCCAAGTGCCTAGAAGAGAGGAAACAATCTCAAAGCCACGTGAGGCTCGTGTGACCAATTTGTCTGCAGGCAGGACCATCATAAGGCATTATGTCATAGATTAATTGACAGCCCTTTTCTCTGCAGCTCATAAAATAATGGTGGGTCTCACAAGTCATGACTTTGCTTTCTGAGGTTTCCCCTTGTTTTAGTAAATACTAGTTATATTTGCGTTTTTCTGTCCATTAGAGCAAGCTAATAAAAATAGCATTTGCAGTATTTCGTTTGTGTGTTGGTGCTGGTCCTCTGGGTCCCACAGAAATAATGTCAATTGCCTCATTACTTTCCTACCTCTCCAGTTGTATCCCTAGGACCTAACAACAAGCTTGACTAGATGCTTTTGAAATGAATGAATGGATGGATGCGTGATAAATGGTTGGGTGGGTGGTTGGATGATAAACGAGTGGGTGGATGGATAGATGGATGGATGGATGATACCATGGATGGATGGATGCATGATAAATGGATGGGTAGATGGATGGTTGATACATGGATGGATGGACGATAAACGAGGGGATGGATGGATAGATGGATGATACATGGATGGATGGATGCATGATAAATGGATGGGTAGATGGATGGAGGGATGGATGGATGATGAATGAATGAATGCATGGATGGATGCATACATGGATGCATGATAAATGGATGGGTGGATGATAAATGGATGGATGGATAGATGGATTGGTGGATGGATGGAGACACACCCAGAGATGCATCTCCATCTTTGGTGTAGCTAAAAATATCCCCCAGATTCAGTGGGAACTTAAACTCAGTTTTTCAGACTTTTTGTTGATTCATTTATTGTCTCAGTTGATTCTCACAACCATAGTTTTCTCTGGAGAGATCTCCAAGCTAATCAGCCAGAGATTCCAACCCAAGGCAATTATTCTGGGGCCCTTTTGTGTAAGTACACTAAATTTTTAAAGTGCTTTATGGAGATCTAATTCATATCTCACCTATTGTACAGTTCACCTATTTAGAGGGTACAATTAAGTGGTTCTCAATATGATCGCACAGATGAGCAACCAAAATTTTAGACTGCCTTCATCACCTCAGAAAAACCCCAAACCCTACCCCATAGCTATTTCTTCCCTGCTCACATAGCTCATTCCCTACCACAGTCCTAAGCAACCACCAATCAAATTTTTGTCTCTCTATTCTTTCTCATCTTCTGGACACTTCCTATTAATGGAATCATACATTACGTGGTCTTTTGTGATTTTCACTTAGTACAGTGTTTTTAAGGTTCATTCGTGTTTTCACATGTATCAGTACTTCCTTCCTTTTTTATGACCAAATAATATTCCACTGCGTGAGGGTGGGGGAGGAGAAAGAGAGAGAGAGCTCTGTATACCACATTTTGTTTATGCATCATCAGTTGGTGAACAGTTTTGGGGTAGTTTCCATATTCTGGCTATTATTAATAATGCTACTAAAAACATCCATGTACAAGTTTTTTTCATTTCTCTCAGGTGTACACCTACAAATAGAACTGCTGGGTCATATATTAACTCAACTTTTTATCATTTGAGGAACCACCAGACTGTTTCCTAAGGCAGCTAGCTGCACCATTTTTAACTCCCACCCTCAGCGTATGAGGGTTCCGATTTTTCCACGTCCTCGCCAACACTTGACTCAATGATTTGTAAGGTCTTTTCTACTCCTAAGGTCCAGGGATTCTGGGGTGAAACCTAGTGATGGTGAGTGGGAGGTCCCTGTCTGACTACATATTCTCCTTCTCCTGTCTCAGAGGAGTGTGCAATGGGCTGTGGGGAATTTCTCAGTTAATTATCTGCCAGTTAACCACTCAGCCTGCTCCCTGCGGTTGTAACTGGCTACAGACCGCTCCTGCTGTGTGCGTGTAAAGAGGTTATCTGCTGCTAGCACGCTCTAGTGGGTGAAATTAACTGCAAGGATAATGGCAAATAGAGCCTGAAACTGTGATGGGCTAATAAGAACAGCCATCAGGATGTGCCATCAGACGGGCTCTCTGCAAGGCATCTGGCCACATCTGGGGGACTCTACTCTAGCTACCCCAGACTAGCTCTGGGGAGAGAGCTCCAAGGTCCAGACACACAGGATGGGCAATTCCACAGCTTCCTAAGAGCAGCCCAGGGTCTTTCCCCTGCATATTCTATGGAATTCTACTTTGTGCCAGACCTTGGAAATATAGTGATGGGAAGACACAATGATCCCTGTCCTCAAGAACTCAGACCATAGTGGTTTCCCAGCTAAAGTGATCTGGAGCTGAGATTTTCTGGCTGCCTATTTCCCCAGTTACCTGACCCCAGCATGTCCCAGAGAGAAACAATTGGGGAAATCAACCTCCAGAGAACTGCCATACCTGAGTCTTTAGCAAGGACTTGGCCAAGTGCTCTCATCCCTGGCTTGGCCATCCATGGCCATGGACCTCCATCGTGGGGGCTCCATGTTCTCCAAGGTAAAAAGAGCTAGCGAATGTTTGTGGTCTGTGGTGCTTAGCTTTCCCACACCCTGTCTCCAGAAGTCTTTGTAGCATGTGGGTCTGGTTTTCTATCCTATCCCTTCTGCACCTCGTCCGTCAGAGCTTTATCAGCTCAGCAAGGACGTGGTGGGTACATTCAGGGATTCATTGGCTCATGCCATAAGGAGTGGGACTCTGAGATGTTGCTGGCCCTAGGAAAACACCCGGGGCTGGAGTCTGGACTAGGTTACAGTCCTGCCCTGTCCCTAGACCACAGACACGTTGCTCCACGGGCCGCATCTGTGAAAGACAGGTGGGGATGCATGCCCTGCCTTACTCACACCCAGGGTTATTGAGAGGCAAGTGGTGGGATGGTGCTTGGCTGGGCAGAACCTAGAACCCCTAGAACCAGAACCCCTTCCAGGCCTCTCCAATTAACTTCAGACAACCTGGATAGTTACTGTCTGCGGCTGCTGGTGGGCATAGGTACGGACAGTACGTTAACAGTGGAAACAGCAGAGAGAGCGAGGCTGGGTGCGGGTCCATCTTGGGTTGAGTAGCCTGTATGGGTCACACACCATGCCTGAGGCCTGATGGACAGCAACCACGGGAGTCTCAAACTCAGTCCAACACCCTGGGCGCCCCTAGTTCTCCCTGAATTCTCCACAAACCACTTTTAAAAAACCACGTTTAAAAAAACAAACAAACAAACAAACAAAAAAACCTGCAGGAAAAGAGCCCAGGAGTATAAAACCCCCAGAAAAGCGAAAGCCAGACCCTCCTCAGGTTGCTTCCAAGTCCGGAGGCAGCACGCCCATGGCCACCTCTGCCTTTGCTTGGAGAATGCCGGGGTGGGGGTGGGGGGGTGGTTCCTCTGACTCAGGGATAGCTGCCCTTTGACTTTCACTGACGCCAGAAAGAAAACCATCGATACTGTATTCCCCACAGACTGCTGGTTTCCCAAATGTTCTCCTTTACTACCATGTTTACTTCTCATTTTCAAATGAAATTCTAAATGCCTCCCCCAATATATGAAAGATAGTAAAAGCTAACATTTCCGGAGCGTTTCACTGTGTGCCAAGCCCTGGGCTAAAGGCTTGTCATATAGGAATTTAATCATTGAGACAATCCTATAACGCGGCACCATCTTGTCCCCATGTACAGACTAGGAAACAGAGGCAGAGAGGAGTTGCCCGAGGTCACTGGTCAGGAAGAGGCTGAGTCAGGATTTAGAACCCAGAGCGGTTCTCAGATTTGGCTACTCTGAGTAGATGGCAGGGACGCACCCAGAGCTCCACTCCCTCAACATTTCTATTCCTTGCCCGACATCTCCCCCAAAGCTGCCCTCTGTGGGATTGTTCCTGAAGTGGGCCCCGGAACCTGTTCCAGGTCATGGTTTTATGCTTTTGCAGGGTCCCAGACTGAACCACCAGCAGATAGGAAGGGGGACAGAGCACTGGTTACCTGCTAACCACTCTCTAATTTCTGGAAATGCATCATCAAATACTCAGAGGTTAACTGAAGGTCAACAATGGGCACAGGTCTGGCTGCCAGGGGACGAGGGAAGGAGCAGACCCGTCCTTGGCCTCTGAGAGCTCATAGTGTAGCTGAGGAGGGAGGCAGCCCCTCAGATCACATCAAGTCTGAGTGGGACTATGGTGGGGGCATTTAGAGGAGCAGTGGGATAACCCTACACTTACGTGGGCCTTCCCTCAAGATACCCAGGAGGGGCTCCCCGTTCTCTGGATGGAGTTTGGACGTGCACTGCCTTCTTTGCTTCTGGTGCAGCCCATTGCCTTCAGGGTGACTTGCCTATCCTAGAAGAGCTCCGTGTCCGTCTTCAGTCAGGAAAGGGCTGAGTCCTACTGGTCTGGAAACATTTTTTATTCTCCCTCTCTGCGATGACTTTGCCCATTTTTGTTTTGGACTATCATTTGTCCATTTCACATTGTCCCTCGCTAAGCACAGTCCTTGAGCCTGACTTCCAAGTTCTTAGGGACACTCCTCATTTTTCTGGTCACAGACCACCCATAGCTGCTTTTTTGCTGGGGGTCTTAAGCTCAGGTGCCTGCGAGGACCAGGCAGGCAACCCATGCAAGTGAGTGGAGCCCCATGAGAGTGGTGGCTGTGAGCAGTGGGGAGACATTAGGGAGTGGCAGAGACTGTGGAGAACTGGAAATGGTACGCTCTGTTTGGAGCGGTTGGCCCTGCTTAGCTGTGGCTGATGACTGCTGCGGAGAAAGGTGGGTCAGTATGGCTAGATCTCCCAGTTGTTCAAGAAAATCAGAAATGTGCGGTTTTACATGAAAATCTTTTTATTTGTAAATGTTGGCTCAGATATTTTAAAAAATACTGAACCATCCAGGGGCAGGGCTGCCCCAGGGTGGGGAGTCTGCTTCTCCCTCTGTTCCTGCTGCCCGTGCTCTCTCTCTCCAAATAAATAAATAAAATCTTTTTTTTTTTTAATTAAGGATTTTGTTTATTTATTTGACACAGAGAGAGAGAGCGCACAAGCAGGGGGAGCAGGAGGCAGAGGGAGAGAGAGAAGCAGACTCCCTGCTGAGCAGGAAGCCCGATACGGGACTTGATCCCAGGACCCTGAGATCATGACCTGAGCCGAAGACAGACGCTTAACCGTCTGAGCTACCCAGGCGCCCAATAAAATCTTTTAAGAAAATACTGAACAGGCCAAATAAAATGCCTGTGGTCCAGATGTGGCCCAAATGGACATTTGCAGTCTCTGCTTGGTCATTAAGCTTCCTTGTAGAATGAGCTTGTCATCAGAGGTGGCAGGGGGCAGAGACAGGTCACTGCCACCAATGTTCTGAGGGACAGGGTCCCTGTGAGCCGGATGGTGAGGGTAGCATCCAAGAGGTGGACCTGAGCTGCGGAGGAGGAGGGGGGAGGGAGGGAGAGGCTGTGCCGTCCCAGCTTCGGCATAGCTCCGAGCCAGACCGTGTGGACTGAGCAACGGGCTCCTTGTTCCATGAGGCTCGTAGAGACCAAGTGGTGTTGCCACTGCTCCAGCTGGGCTGTAGTTCAGGAGGTTGTTGCCAGGACAGAGGGAGCTGACTGGGGACCTTGGCTACCCCGTGACAGACGCTGGAGAGAGAGTGTCACTTGAGAAGCAAGGTGTGGGGTGCTGGAGCCACCACACTTGGAGGAGCTGCCCCACCTGAATCTGAGAGGGGCTCTCACAGGTGCAGTGCTGCTTTCAGAACAGGACACTGTTGCTCTTCCGTCCTCGCATGCTCTGAGTTAGTTTTCATTCTTTGTTATCCACCCAGAAGTTTTCAAAGGCACGGGGTGGGGGAGGGGGCACCCTGTCGACCCCCAGGGCCCACGGAGGGGGAGAAAGAGTCCCTGGGAGTGCATGCAGGTTGGCAGAGCTGGAAACAACCCAGGAACTAGAGTACAGGAGAGGACTACACAGAGGCCTGAGCGAGGCACACACAGTTCAGAGTGGGGAGACATTAGGGTGTGGTGGGGTCTGTGGAGAACTGGAGTTCAGAAGGAGCAGGACCAATGGTAGCCAGAGTGACCAAGGAGGACTTCTTAGAGGAGGTGTGTCTGGAGCCAGGCCCTGGGAAAGAAGATACAGTTTGGAGAAGCAGAAGTGGGAGAGTTTGGGGAGGGTAGAGTGGGGCACAGCTGGGTGGCAGTTGTGATGTCAAATGATAATCCCAACCCGTGACTGAGTGCCTGCTGTATATCCGGCTGTGGTGGATGGTTTCTCGTGAGTTCTCATTGAATCCTCATGACACTTTATACTTTCATCATCAATATCCTCTAAGGATGAGGAAGCCGGCTACCCGAGGTCCTGGAGCTAGGATGTGGTTTAGCTAGCACGGAAACCCATAACCCTTACATTACCCTGTCTTAGGACTCGGGGGCAGTGAGAAAGCCACCTGATTCCCACCAGGGATGTGGCTGGAGTCAGGCAGCCTCCTCACTGTCCCCTAGTACCCGTTGTTTGGAGTGAGATGCCCAAGGAAGCTCTTGAATAAAGTAGGACAAGGTTGGAGTCCTAGTCTGGGACCAGGTCACCCTGGTGGCCAGTGGAAGGGGGGGTTGGACACGTCCACCGCAGCACCCTTGACTTCAACGTTCTAAGGACCAGGAGGGGCTGGGGGAGAGCCTGAGCCAGTGGCGGTGGACAGGAGAGCTAAGGAGTCCCCTCTTAGGGAAGGAGCGAGCTGGGTGAACCAGCACGGAGGTCGGAGGGGCCACAGGCCAGTCTGCTGGCCTGGTCTGGAGCTGTGATGGGCGGAGGCTGGAGTGGACCTCAAGGATCATGTGGTCTTGTCAAGACAAGATAAAAGCCCATAAAAAATTCAAGAGCAGGACGAGAGTTGGGTAACAGCACAAGGGAGAGAGAGGGGTGTCAGGAGGCAACCTATTCTCAGCCTCAAGGGAACACATGGGGGCCTGCCGGGAGCGGGGGGAGGGTCAGTATCTGGAGCAAGTTGGGGATCAGTGCCAGGAGCAGGTGGAAGGTCAGTGCCAAAGCAAGTGGGGGGTCAGTGCGGGGACCCCAGGCTCCCGTGGGCCTCAGGGGCCCAGGGCAAGGCAGACCCGGACAACAAGGATGACCAGGGACAAAGCAGGGGTGGGTAGTGCCATCCTGCCCACTGGCCCAGCCCGCCCATGTGCGTGGTGGCCTCTGCAGAGCCGGGGAGCTGCCGTGGTGCTGTTCCTCCTCCAAGAGCAAGTCCGAAGACTGGAATCTAATCGGAGTCACTGGGTGGGTGGCACTGAGTGCCCCCTCCCGCCAGCCGGTGGGCCTCCCCAGCATGCTCGGGTGAGGAGGAATCACAGCATTGCTCTTGCCTCCCTGGCCCACAGTGACCTGTCCCGTCCTCCTGGAATCTGGCCCAGCTCCTGAGATACTCCCGGAGGCAGCTCCTGGGGAGAGACCAGTGAGGCCTGGGCCCCATCTGCCTCCTCCACACAAGCTCTGATAGACCCACAGGGTTTTCGGAGTGGGGGCTCAGTACAGCGACGTGGGGGTTGCCTGTTTATCTCGGAATAGCCGTCCCGTCATTACTGCCTGATATAATGATTGTAACCCGGACCGTACTCGGGCTTCAAAGACATTGGCAATCCCTGGGTCGGGGAGGGGGGACAGGGGGGCGGTGATTGACTCTCAGCTCAGCAGGGGGTCTCTGGGGCCAGCAGGCTGTTGAGAGGCTTGGAGTCTGGGGACCTGGGCTGCAGGCCCAGCTCTTTCCGTAGGCAACTGAGAGGCTCCTGGCAAGTTGTTCCCCTTCTCTGGGCTCCAGCGTCCGCATCTGCGCAGGGGAAGGGCCAGTACCATCTTGTTCTCTAAGGACCGCTGAGGTCACCAAGCTTCGGTTTCAGGAGCCCCTTTGGCTTCTCCGACCAGTGGGACGAGTCTGGGCCTCTAGCTTGGCATTGCTGGGCTCTGAGCAGGCGCTGTTGTGTGTGCCTGGCTGGGAGCCTCTGGGAGAGGTGGGAGGTCCCAGGGTCCACCAATGAATACTAATCCAGCCTGTCAAGGTTCTGCCTCACCCCAAGGGAGACCTCAAAGCAGCAGTGCCCCCTCCCCCACCCCACAGGGAGCTGACCTGCCAGCCTAAGGGTCAGGGTGGAGAATTTTCCAGACCAGGGTGAGATATCTGAATAAAGGAGGGAAGGACCGTGAGAGGTTTTCTAGATCTTGGCTATTCAGAGCGAGCCCCTCTGACCTGAAAAAAAACAACATAAGCTGGGAACTGATTAGAAATGCAGAATCCCAGGCCCTGCCTCCAACTTTCAGAATCTGAAGCTGCATTCGAATAAGACGGCCTGTGATTCCTGCGGCAGGTGCGTGGAGGTCCGGAAGCACCACTCCTGGACACTTCGCTTAACCCCTTGGCCACACCTTGCAGAAGAAACACATCTTCCCCGAACAGGGGTAATGCCGGTCCCACGGAGCAATCGTTATGCCTGCAATGCCGTCACTCCCTGATGGTTTCCATTCAGTTGTAGATTTTTAAATGCTGAAATCATGAGTTTATTTTACCCTAAGTTTATTTTAGAGCCCAGTAAATAACTGAGAACCTGCAGTTTGCAAACCAGTACGCTGGCTAACGCCCCGTCTGCCATCAGAGCGGCAGAGGGTTACAGTGCACGAGGGGGCTGTCGACATTTAGAGGACCCTAGCTGTCCTCCACACTGACAGTCAATGTTGTTGATTTCTTTTCTTAATTTTTAAAAAGATTTTGTTTATTTATTTGAGAGAGGGAATGAGCAGGGAGAAGGGCAGAGGGAGAAGCAGCCTCCTCGCTGAACAGGGAGCCTGACATGGGGCTCGATCCCAGAACCCTGAGATCATGACCTGAGCCGAAGGCAGCCGCTTAACTGATTGAGCCACTCAGATGCTCCATAAATGTTGATTTCTGAAGTCGCCTCCAGCTCTGAGTGCATTTGAACTTTCCCATTTCTGGCGGTTGGGGACCAAAGGCTCCTGCATGCAGAGGGGTCCCCGGATCCCCCTGCTTTTCTTTGGCAAACACCAGTGTGGCCCAGAGTCCTTGGGGACCAGCCCTGCCTGGAGAGACAGAGTGGCAAGGCATGTGGGCTGCTGATGGCTGGCGGAGGGGAGGGAGGGAAGCATTCTGTCTGGAGCCATGTTTATACAGGAGATGGAGTGTGGGCTGAACTCCAAGGGGTGGGCTGGACACAGGCATTGTGAAGGGGGTCCCCATGGCTTCCTTGGGAGTGCCATGGGCATCCTGTGTCCCTGAGCTTGTGGCCTCTCTCTTCCTACCATGTCAACAGGCGTCTGTGACCTGGCTTGGCCCTGGGGGGCTGCCCGACAGCCCCCAGAGAAGAGAGCTTTCCTTACAGGCCCTGGGTGAAGGTGTCCGTTGCCAGCACAGAGGGGAGCTAAGACAGGAAGAGAGGATGGGCTTCGTGTCCCCAGGAACCAACTTCTGGAGGGGGGCTGAGGGAGGGAGACTGTGGGGCGGCATGGCTGTGGGAAAAGTGGGATGCAGACGGGGTGCATGCATTCAATACAAGGTGAGCGGTGGTGACGTGCTGGGCCCTGCTGCTCGCCCACAGCTCAGGCATGACTACCTCTATCTGCAGAGGCGCAATACTGCTGGGATGGGTGGACGGACCCGTGAGCCCCAGCACCCCTGAGCCCAGGAGCGCGGAGTAGGCCCCCTCCGGCGCCACACAGCTACCCTGCAGCTGGCCTGGGCTCCAAGAGGTGTGGCTACTTGCAGTAGCCAAAAGCCCCCAAAAGCCACATCAGGAAAGCAGAAAAAAAATTCAGGAATATAGAAATCGAGACCTTTCCAGGCTTCCTCTGTGCACTCCCAGAAAGGGACCCAGGGGGAGTTGCGTGCTGAGGGCCTGAGGACAAAGGGTTTGATGAAGGGCGAGGGGAGCCGTGTTGCCTTGTTTGGGGACCTGGAATGATGGATTCCCTAGAGGAGGACTGGTGGCCGGGGAGGGGAGGCATGTCCTCTGGTTTGCGGGTCACCAAGTCATCCGGGCCGTTGGAGGAGAAGGTAATGCCTCTCTAATGCCTGGCTGTTCTTAAAGGGATTGGCTAAATTTACAGCCACTAATGCCATTTGTCACTGGGCGCACACAAAGCCGTGCTGAGCCGGCTGGGACGGTTCCAGCTTCTTGTCTCTGGGGGCACACGGGGTGCCCGGTGATGTCAGCCTGCTGGTTTCCTCCAGATCTCTAGCCCCTGACAGTAGCGCCGTGAGCCCTCACAGCCTCAAAGGCAGGCACAGCCAGAAGGCTGGGGGAGAGAGAGACTTCTAGCCCTATACAGAGAGCTCTCGTCAGCAGAAGCACCCTGAGTGTTGGTTTTGTAAGGGAACCACACTGCTCTGGGCAGAGGGGGCAGTGAGGGGAAGATTCAACCGGAGTCTGAGTAGGGGAGCACGGGTGGGGAGAGGAAGAAGAAGGCTTTTCATCACAGAACACGAGTGGTTTTGTTTCTGGCCTTAAAAAAAAGGCATCCAGGCTCCCCTGACTCTAGTGGCGAGTCTATAAAAGGCTGGAGGGGGCGGGGTGGGGGGGAGGGTTGGTGAGGGTGCTCTGGGCCCCTAGGACTGGGATGGGGTCTCTGATCAACACCAGGAAGACAAGGGTTACGCCTTTCACCAGACAGCTGTAGATGGGTCTAAGTCCTATCTGGGCAGTGCAGGCCAAGGAGCCCCCACCCCTGCTGTCCTTGTGCAGGCCTGGCCCCTTTGCAGCCCTCCTCAGGCTCTGCCTGCCTGGCTCATAGCTCCTGCCCACCCGCAGGCCCTGGGCTGCCTGCCCTTTACAGCAAAACGCAGCCTCAGCGCTTCTCCCTGCTCCTGCTGCTTGCCTTTTTGTTCTGCGTCCATCACCTGGCAGCGGGGGCAGGGTGGGGAGAGGTGGCTGGCTGGCTGGCTGGCTGGCTGGCTGGCTGCATTGGCCTGGCCTGCCGTGTTCCTCCGCATTCTGGATGGCTGCCGCTGGAGGTGTCTCTTCTCGTCCACCCTCTCCTTCCTTCTTCCTCCGCATCCTCCCCCCGCCCCCCACATCCACTGGGATCCTAAAAACATAAGCTCCTCTTGCTGGCTCTCTCAGCTTAGCCAGCAGCCTGGCCATGTGGGCAATTTCCCATCCGGAATTTGCTGTGAATGGGAAACCGAGCCAGGAGGGGACCCCGAAACACAGGTGGGAGGGGAGCACCCCAAGCCCTTGAGAGAGCATCCCTGTATTTCCTTGGCCTTCCCCTGGCCTGAGAATTCATTCACCCTGTACATCCTCATTCCTTTTACCTTAAAAATAGAGCAGAGCTTCTAGGTACTCACCCCAAAGAATCAAAAACAGGGACTCGGATGTTACCCCTGTGTTCCCAGCAGCACTACTCACAAGAGCTGCAAACAGACAGCCCACATGTCCCTGGATGCATGACGGATATACAAAATGGGGTCTCCGTGAACACTATGTTACTGTAATACGATGTAGGATGTGGAATTCTGACATGTGCTCCCCCGTGAATGAATCTGGAAAACATTATCCTAAGCGAAAGAAACCAGTCACAAAAGAATGAATGTTGTATGATTCCGCGTCCATGAGGTCTTCGGAACAGACAGATCTGAGGAGCCAGAAGGGAAAGCCCCGGTTGCCAGGGCCTGAGATGAGGGGAGTGGGAGTGGGAGTTGAATAGGCACAGAGTTTCTGCTTGGGATGCTGGAGAGTTCTGTAAATACAGGGATGATGCTTCTCCAACATTGTGAATACACTTAATGCCACAGAACTGTGCGCTTAAAAATGGTTGCAGTGGTATGTTCATGTTATGTGTATTTTACCACCATTTTAAAAAAATGGAGTGTGGGTGTCTGACTGAACGCTATATCCCGAGAGCTGAGGAGATGGAGAAGGTGGACAGCACCCCCTTCCCGTTCCCTCCTCCCTCTTCTCTGCTAAGGAGGTAAAGTGCCCTAGTTGGAACTCATTCTGGAGTATACAGATGAGCCCGGGGGATATGTTAGCCTGGTTCCCTCTCGGGAAGTAGAGTTCCTGGACGGATGAGAATGGGTGTCCCCTGGGGAGAGTGACACAGGAGGAAGGAGGGCCCGGCAAAGGGGTGTTATGGATCTTGTCCCCACTGTGGGCAGCTGGGCTCCATCCCCTGGGACCTGCTGAGGGACCACAAAGGACACACCTCAGTGGTTGTGAGAGACCGAGGAGGGAGTGTCTGTCGGGGGGCTGCCCCAGGAGCCGTTAGCACCTCACGCTCTGCCAGGGCACAGGGGCCAGGCACCAGGGGGGCCCTGCTGGTTTCTGCCGGAGTGTGTCCGAGGAACCCTGGGCAGATGCGTTTGGGGCCTCTGAGGGAAGATGCTGTCGACCTCACCGTGTGACTCTGAGGGGAACAGGAGGGCCACCACGAGGATTTGAGGACACACAAGGCATCCAAAAGTGACCAATGGGTAGTCCTCTGTTTCCCTCTGGGCACCCAACTTGGGCAGACTGGGAATGGGTCTCATGGCCTGTCCCTTTCTGCAGTGATCACGGATCCCAGGATTCCTCACAGGACTGTGGTGTGGCCTGGTGCGGGGCCTGCGGGAGCCTGGGAGAGCCCAGCAGAGCAGGCCAGAGCGGCTGCTATTGCAGGCAGAACCAGGCCCTTGATCCTCCTGGAAACACTCCCGTCTAGTTCTTGCAAAGTCCAGTCCTCCACCTGTCCCTGGAAAGTATGCCAGGAGGCCCTTGATAAGATCTTAAGTCTTCGAGGAATAATGGGCATGGCCTTAGACACTGGCTTTTCCTGTGGGCAGCTCCTTTTTCAACCCTCTCTGGACAACAGCCTTATCTCCCCTACCCCCCGGAGGCCGGCCATCTGCCCAGCGCCGGACAGAGAGCTAGGCACAGAGCCTAGCCCGCTAGAGCCGGTAGCCCGGTGGGGAGTAAGAGGCACACACCCGGCTTGAAGCATCCACTGGGCTTTGAAGGGTAGTGGAGAATGGGAAGTGGGAGACATCCTGAGGGCCTGAGCAGGCTGCCAGGAGGAGGGATGAAGAGGCAGTGGGGGGTAGGGGCGCCTGGACCTGTGCTGTGCAAACTTGAGCCAGTTACCTAACCTCTCTGAACCTCAGTTTTCACTTTTAAGTAGTGTATTTATACCAGTTTCATGGCATTATCGTGAGGGGTAAGTGGCAAAAGGCATATAAATTGCTGAGAACAGTGGCTGGCACATGATATGGGCCCAGGGCACTTGAGCCATTCCTGTTATTAGAAATCAGAGTATCCATGCCCATGGGCCAAGGTGGGGTGGATCCTTTGTCCAGTAGCCCAGTCTGAGAGCAGGGGCTTGTGCTGGTTGCCAGATGGCCTCTGAGACACTGTTCTAACATTGTGTGAGTGTAAGGACGTCTAGATTTTGTAGGCAGAGGGAAGGGAACATGTCTCTGGGTGAGGGGCACGGTGTGAGCAAAAGCAGAGGCCAAGAGAACATCATATGTTCGTTTTCTATGACCTTGTAACAAACTGCTACAAACTTGGCGTCTTAAACCAATACCTGCTTATTATCTCACAGTTCTAAAAGTCAGAAGGCCCGCTCAGTAAGTCATGAGACAACCCCAAGTGTCAGCCAGGCGGAGTTCTCATTTGGAGAATGGCGGGCCAAGTCTGCTCCCAGGCTCATCGATTGCTGGCAGAAATCACTTGCTTGTAGTTGTAGGACTGGGGTGCCCTTCTCCTTGCTGGTCATTGACCCGGGATTTCTTCTCCTGATCCCGGGATGCTGCGTGCTTTCTTTGCACGCACTCCTTCTTCAAACCAGCAACAGTGTGTTGCGCCTTTCTCATGCTTTGAATCTCTGTCTCTACCTCCCATCCCAGTTTTAAGAATCTCATGGCACTGCATGAGGCCTTCCTGAATAGTCATTTTAAGGTCTGCTGATTGGGAATTTAATTATATTTGCAAAATCCCTTCCCAGGAGTAGCTAGATTAGTGTTTGATTGAGTAACTGGGAGAAGGTGTACACCCAGAACCTTCTTAGGGTTCTGCCTACCACATGTGGCATGTGGCCAGGAGAAGAAGTAGGGTAGGAGGGGGTCGTGGGCAACGTGGGAGCAGGAGGGGTAAGGTGGGCCTTGGTGGTAGGAAGGATGTAAGCCTGCTGTAGGCCTTGAATGGCAGGTGGATGAAGGGGCCTCCTGGGACATCCCCACCTTCACCTCCCCTCATGGCGCTACACCACTTGGCGTGCTTCTCCCTAGTCCGAGCCGACTCCCTGTAGACCTGCCGCCACCCTCTGAGGAGGGCCCCCAGGCCGGAAACTTTGGACTCTTCCTTCTGGGTCAGGTGGACATACCCCAGGAGCCTCCGGGCTGCAGAGCTCAGGAACCCAGAATCAGCACTACACGGTTCCTCGGCAACAGACCTGGCGCCCTGCGGAGGCTGGGAAACGCAGCCGAATGCCAAAATATGAGCCAGGAAATCAGTTGAGGAATGTGTGTGTCCCCCTGGGCAGCTCTTCTTCCCCACCACCAGCACCAACTTCAGAAAAGCCCAGAGATGGTCCTGGGGAGTCCATATTCATGGTCTCAGCAGCATTTCTGGAGCCCAGTGCCCTCTTCTGGATCCATTACAGTTGAAAACTCAACAAACCCTTGATAGCTGGTGAATAGCTATGTTCCCAAAAAGTTCTCAGTAATCTAAGGTCTTGAAATTCAAATGCTCCTTTCAATATTTGAGGACCTTGCCTTTATTATGCACAGTCACTTCCTGGATACATGCAGTCCCTTGTGGTCCCAGAGCCCTGTGCGCTCCTTGTGTATCTACTGGGGGTTGTTTGGTAGACCACTCTACTTGTTCTGATGATGAAACCCCACGCAGGCTGGGCTTCCTCCTGCTTGAATGCAGTCCCCCAGGGAAAGCAGCGATTTTCTGATGATGAAAGGGACACCAGATAAGCCTTGAAACCGTTACTTCCCATCTGGCCTAGAGCCTGTCAGAAGGAAGGGGAGGGTCTCTGATGGGAAAGGACCTAGAGGTGAGAAGGGTTCCAGTTCTCCCCACTTCGAGGTGGGTCCGGTGGGGGCTTTGAGAGATAGGAGTGGGCTCCTGCGATGGCTGGGTTGACCCAGTCCGGTTAGGGAAGGACGGCAATTCTTCGGGTGGCCGTCAGTGGGTAACCCTGGAATGCCAGACACGTTATGCCAGGCCAGCACGGAGAGAGGGCCCGAGGGCTCATGGGAGAGCCACGTGCCTATGAGGGGTGACCAGATGGCGCCGTTGGCTGGCCCATGCTCTCCCAGACTCTTCATACTCTGTCATTAAAAACCAGTCATGTCCTTCCGTGACCGAGCGTGGTGTGTCGTGAGGAGCCGCAGCATACCAAGGCTGCAAAGTTATGTGTAGACCATCAAGGCCTGCAGGCCTCACCTGATTTAGGGGGCTGTGTGGTGTCCCAAGAGAAAGCATCTCTTTAGAAGGAGGCCCCGTAGGGGGTTTGTGTCTGGAGACCCTGGTACGTCCCAGTGCTTGGGTCCGGGCTGTCAAAGCCTATGGTCTGTTTCTTTCTGCTTTGTGGTAGACTTGGCTAACCCCAGGTGGGGAAGCGGGGCCTGGTGGGAAGGCTGGGTCGGCCTCCTACAGAACCCCAGGTGGTAAGACCCAGGTGTGGACTAACGCCCAACGCTGCACAAGTACTGCGTGGGCCCCTTAGGCGCGCTGCCTGCCTTCTCTGGGCCTCAGCTTCCTTCCACGTGCAGGGGGAGTTGTAGCACAGTCTTCACCCTGAAGACAAGCTGGCGCCCCACTGACATCTGTGGGTTGCTGGGAGGCTGGGAGGCTGGGACGGAGGAGAGGATGTCCCAGGAGCGCCCCGGGGAGTGGTTCTCAACTGGGCGTCATCCGCACCTCCCTCCAGCTGCGTCTCACCCCATCCGCTCTTCTGTCTCCTGCAGCCCCCCGCGCGGCCCCTGAGCTGGAGGGATGGAGAACTCCTCCGCTGCGTCCGCCTCATCCGAGGCTGGGAGCAGCCGCTCCCAGGAGATCGAGGAGCTGGAGCGCTTCATTGACAGCTACGTGCTCGAGTACCAGGTGCAGGGGCTGCTGGCCGACAAGACGGAGGGGGATGGCGAGAGCGAGCAGACGCAGTCGCACATCTCCCAGGTGAGTGCCGGCGGGGCCTGGGCAGGTGCAGGGTCCAGTGCGGGGGCTGGGGGACCCTAAATCCAGGGAGCGTCTAGCTGCCTGGCCCTTGATTGCTGAGGCACGGCTGGCCCCGGGTGGCAGAGCCTGGGATCCAGGCAGGGAGTCCCTCGGCTCCACTGCGCCTCCATCCTGCCCCACTGGGCCGCTGGGGCCCGGCCAGACTCAAAATTCATTGGACACAGATTTATTGAGAGCCTGCTATATGCCAGGCACAGGTCCCTGTCCTCCACAAGCTTGTGTTCTAGGAGACGTCTGGAGATTGTGGCTTCTCCAGCATGCACATCACAAAAGGCTGTAACTTGGGAACATTTTCTCTGATTTCAAATACAGGCCGTTGTTGGCAGCCAAAGAGCTGGTCTCAGGCACTCATGGGGGGCTCTGTGTGCCGGCCCTACGTAGGTGCCTGAGGCATTCTGAGCAGAGTGTCAGGTTGATGCCATCTGGCCATGGGCTAGTCTGCGGCAGCCCTGGGCTTGGGTGGAAAACAGACTTGCTGACTGTGGGCCAAGATTTGGAAACCTTGAGTTTTCAAGAGTAAAGTGTGAGCCATTAGGAGTCGTGGTGATGTCACATTCATCTTTCCTTAATACTGCAAATCCCCAGGAGATATTGCTTCAAGAGTTGGTTCCAAAGGTCCTTCTAGCTGTCTGTGTGACTTCGGGCAAAACTCTCAGCTTCTCTGAGTCTTGATTTTCTTAGCGGGTGAATAGGGATTATCCTGTTGCCTCAGGAATATTAGAAGGTAAAAGGTGATCAGAGGCTCCCAAAGTTACAGAAAAGCAGGGTATTTTCTGCACAAGAAGACCCAGGATGCATTTCTTCTCCTGTTTAGGATCTGGATCTTGGGTGTCCATGTCTTGCTCTTGTTGTCCTACCTCAAGCTGGGTCTCCTCTGACCAATAGAGGGGACCACCTGGGTACCCTGCTTTGGAGAAAAAGCCAAGTGCAACTAGTGGGCTCACTGTCTGGGTGGGCAGAAGACCCAGACCCTCTGGCCATTCAGAAAGCCAGAGGAAACCCGGAACTCGTGACCGGGGGTCAACTTGGGACATTTGGAAGGCATAATGATCCTACACCTTACCCCACAAGGGCAGGGAAGAGAAAAACTGGCCCTGAGAGAGAAGTGATGCTTTCCTCTGTGTCTTTAAAGTTCTAAATTTGCTCTACAAGCATGTATCTAACATCGCCCATGTGTCCGACACCGTTCTGGGGCTGGGTATCTGCGGGCAAGCAAAAGACGCATAAAATTCTGACCTCATGGGCCTTACATTCTAGGGATGGGTGACAATTGCTGTGCAGAAAAATAAATTAAGAAAACAAAATAGGGAGTGATGAGCGCAAGGAGGGGTTTGTAGTTTTAAGTAGGAATATAAGGGAAGATGTCACCGAAGTAGGTGAGGGGCTAGCAAAGGCACAGCTGGAGGAGTATCCAGGGGCAGCAAGGCGACCAAGGTGCAGAGCAAAAGGGAGAGCCAGAGGGGATGAGTCAGGGAGAAAAGGGGGTCACGTTGATAACAAGTGCAGGCGCTGAACCAGGGGGTCTGCTGGCACTGAGCAAGCCGGGTTGGGAGGAGGGACCCATCAGAGACCAGGAGGGAGGCGGAAGGAAAACCAGGTGGGATGGAGTGCTGGGAGCCCCAGCGAGGATGTGTTCAAGGAGATGGGGGGCGGGTTAGCTGTGTCGACAGCAGCTGCTGGGCCATGGAAGAGGAAGACCGAGAAGGACCTGACAAGTTATGGGGGCTCATGAGGGGACCCTGCCTAGAGAGGTGCCCATCAAGGGGCAGGGGCTAACGTTCAGGAGATGGGTTGCAGATGGGGAGGGTAATACGGATCCTCTATGTATTACAGGGGTGTCTCTCTAAAGGGGAGAGATCTGGTATTTGGGGAAGCGAGGTCAAAACGGGAGCATCTACAATATGTAGTGCATGGATGGGAGTGGTCTGGGGCAGAGGAAGGCTCCGTGGAGCTGTGGCCTTGAGTAGAGGAGAAAGCTTGACCTTGGCTCAGGTCCCCAGCGGCTCACCCACAATCACAGAGGGGGGCTTTTCCAGGCTTGTAGCTGTGCTTCCAGAATGACCTCCCATTGTGCAACATAGCCGTGAGTTTCTCCAGCTATTTTCAGCCGCGATGGCGCAGGTGCAGGTGCAGAGTTTCAGAACTGAATTTAACTGGGGCTGAGGTTTCTCTGGGCAGTGATGCTGGAGGGAAAGAAGGGCGGGGGGCAGGGGTGGAAGGAGTCAGGACAGTGCATTCCCTGACACTGAGCCAGGCGAGGACAGGAGTGAGGACCCAAGGCAGAGAGAGCTGCTGAAGGGTGGTGGGTCAGTGGACTGGGGGTCCCAGGGAGTTGGTGAGTGGCTGGAGTCCTGCAGGAGTGAACAGAAAAGGGGGGTGCCCAGGAGTGAGCGTTTGGAGTCCACGGCAGGAGGTACAACAGCTGACAGTGAAAGGCTGGGCACAAGCGTGGAGGTGTTGAGCGGAGAAGAGATCAAGAGGAGGACTGGGGAGCTGATTGGCAGGGCAGAGAAGCCACGGTCACTGATATCGACATGTGTCAGAAAAGGTGGCCGCCATCCAGAAGAACAGCCTTAAGGAGTACAGAAACTGAGGCGGGGGTGGGTGACCGGGCGTCTACAGGTGATTGCACGGAGCGGGTGCCTTGCCTGAGGATGTGTTAGTTTCAACCTCCTTTATCGTACACTTAGCAGTATCATCCCCTGGAGTGGCTGGGAGGGGGGACGGGCTCAGACTAGACTGGACCATTTCCAAGGGAAATGGAATCTCTTTGGGTCGTGGAGGGCAGGAAGGGGAGGGAATTAGGTGGATGGACTCTTGCATACTCCAAGCCCCGTGGATGGGGCGCGGGGCTGGCTGGCCCATGCTGCCTGCCTCCCAGACCGTTGTGGCCTCCCGCGGCCTACAGCGGGGTCCCCTTTGGAGACTCCTCCTCCTGAGGTAGGCTCCTCTCATAGGAGGAGTGTCCAAAGATGCCATAAAGCTTTACCCCAGAGGAATACCTGACCCACGGTAGAATTTCTGTTCCCACAGTAGCCACTGGGGAGAAAATTCTGGAGGCAGGGCCCCTCCTGGTATCTCTGGCCTCCCTGTGCTCTCTCACTCTGGGCCTTACCCTTGTGGCTCCTGCTTCTGGGAGAGGTCGGGCCTGACCATGCTTGGATGTCCACATCTGCAGGGGCCTTCAAACAGATGTTTGTTGGGAGGCTGTGTGGAAAACATGGCCACTTGCAACATTCGATATGTTCCTTAAACTTCCTGCGATCTCTGAAATTCCCTGGAAGAATGGGAACACCTGGCAAGAGCCCGGGGTCTGCCTGTGTGCTGATGGGCAAGGAGGGATGTTTTAACCCGATGCCCACCAAACCCACTACCAGATGCTCGCAGACACAGCTGGGGCGCGGACTCCAGAGGAAGAACAGCAGTGGACAGCTCTCGGCAAGGCTGGGGTTAGATGTATTTATATAGCACACTCTTTAAAAAAAAAAAAATAAAGTCTCTGTTGACACAGCTTTAAGGGAAGTCTTTTTGCTAGAGCCTTTTTGCTTTTTCTTATTTAACCTGATGACTATTTTAAATGGAAGTGAAGAACCAAAAAAAAAAAAAAACCCTCAGAGAATGTCCCCATCTGCCTGTCTGCGGTGGTGTTTTGATGTCTCTGGGAGAGGAAAATTGTGAAGAATCTTGGAAACGTTGAGAAAACTTGAGAGAGTGGAGAATAATGTTGCTTTTCAGTTGGTGAGATCATTTTTTTTAGGATATGAGAGATGATGGTTGGCCCTCAGAAGAAAATGCCTCATGAAGCTTGTACAGTTGTGTTCTCCCCCTCTCCTCCTTTAGCAAGAAGTAGGAAGAAAGATGGATGGACAGATGGAAAGATCGATGGATGAATGGAAAGAGATTAGATAGAGAAGATAGATAGATAGATAGATAGATAGATAGATAGATAGATAGAGTGAGCCAATGAACTTCCTTTTCTTTAGATGAGTAACCAAGAGAATGTATGTTCTACATTTCCCAATGCTTTTGGGATACCATATTTAAAATTATGGGGCGCCTGGGTGGCTCAGTGGGTTAAGCCTCTGCCTTCGGCTCAGGTCATGATCCCAGGGTCCTGGGATTGAGCCCCGCATCAGGCTCTCTGCACAGTGGGGAGACTGCTTCCCCCGCCCCCTCTGTCTACTTGTGATCTCTGTCAAATAAATAAATAAAATCTTAAAAAATAAAAAAATAAAATAAAATAAAATTACATGCCCCCCCATATACATATCAGGAGTGCCTGCCCTCCAGTGGATTCCAAGTCCATAAGGCACGTCCTGAAAGTTGTCTTCCCTCTGTCTTTGAGAGAACGGAGGATAATAGCCCTGTTCCACAGGAGAGAAGCCTGCTGGAGGACAGAGGTGGGAAGGGACCAAACCACACTGCTTCGTGGTGCCTGAGCTGGGCCGCAACCCTTCCCTCCCCACTTCTGGCCACCTGCCTCGAGCTCCACTGTCGAATGCATAGAACGTAAGAACATTGTAAAGAGCAGATACATTTAATGAAAGCATATTTCCCCATAAATTCTTGGTCACAGGTGAAATGAACCAGTGAGGGTGAAAAGAACTTCCTGTGGTCCTTTTTGAGGATGTCAGGCACTTAAGGCTCCTAGGCTTTGTCTAAAATGCTGAGTGTCCTTCACAAGACCAGTGTAACCATGCGGATAAGAAGAATGGGATACAAATATTCCGGTTGGCATGACTTCTCTCACTCACAGTGTTTTTCCTTCTCTTTCTCTTTGTGTTTTTCCTCCACTCTGCCTTCCCTGTTCGCTGTTCCCTCATCCCCCTTCTATCCCATTCCTTCGTTGCCTCCTGCCCTTTGCACCCACTCCCCTGCTGACTTTGTTCGGAGGAGGAAGCCCTCAGTGGTGGACCACCCATGAAAGGCTTAACTGAAGGAGTGAGTTGAAGGGGAATTGTGGGATGCTTGAGCATGGGGGCCTCAACTTCTTAGAGAGATGATTCATTTTTACTTACATGAGTACTCTACGCATAGTTCTTAGGATATACAAGAATTCTAATATTAGCAATAAAATCTCCCTTAGCTGCTACCTCTTACCACCGGCTTGATTGGTGAGTGAACTTCATCTTTTTTCATGCTTTTACCAACCTATATATAACATAGGACTTATAGAAGTACATTATTTCAAAATCATAAGTCAGGGATGCCGGGGTGGCTCAGTCGGTTAAGCGTCTGCCTTCGGCTCAGGCCATGATCTCAGGGTCCTGGGATCGGGTCCCGCATCAGGCTCCTTGCTCAGCAGGGAGCCTGCTTCTCCCTCTCCCTCTGCCTGCTGCTCCCTCTGCTTGTGTGCTCTCTCTCCCTGACAAATAAATAAAATTTTTTTAAAAAATCACTAATCATAGCCAATAAATATATTGTTCAATAACCTACATCTTTTACCTTGCTGTATGCCCCACGGATTCTTCCAGCCTTGTACACCCACGGTATTCTGTTTAATGTCTACATTGTAGTCTGTGCCATGGATGTCCCATAGTTACATGCACCTGCTTAGGGGGATTCAGGGAACTTCTGAGTTTTCCCCTGGAAATGTAAGATATGTCAACGAATGTTACAGAACGTGCCTCCTCCTGCACATGTAAGAGTGTTTATTTAGGTAGATGCTGAGAAATAGAATCATTTTTTTTAAGATTTTATTTATTTATTTGACAGAGAGAGAGAGAGATCACAAGCAGGCAGAGAGGCAGGCGGGGGGGGGGTGGGGAGCAGGCTCCCCGCTGAGCAGAGAGCCCGATACGGGGCTCGATCCCAGGACCCTGAGACCATGACCTGAGCCGAAGGCAGAGGCTTAACCCACTGAGCCACCCAGGCGCCCCAGAAATAGAATCATTTTTAATAGCTATTGTCAGATTGTTTCCTAGAATGTTCTGTTTCTCACCGCTGGTGTATTGAGACAGATCATCTCTTGGCCTCTTAATTTGCATTTTCTTGGTGTCTAGTGAAGTTGCGCCATTTTTAGTCTGATTATCTGTCATTTTTTAATGAGTTGGAATTTTATTTTACCTTTAAAACAACAATTGGAAAAACAGAGGTAATCAGGAAACAGAGGAAGAAACCCAGCATGACTTTGTGATACAACTAATGTTATTTTGGGTACTGTTTTTTCTTTATGTACCCTTTACAATGTTGAACTCGCATACCTGTAATTTATAGCATAGTCACTTTTTTAGCATGATCTAGACATCGTTTGGTGGGTTGTGACACAAAGTATGATTGTTTTAAATCTGCCTCTGCGAATCATTATTGGTTTAAGAGTGAAGTATAATTAGAGCTAAGGTTTTGTTCATTCAAGCCCTGTTCTAGGCTCTGGGGGTAAACTCAAGAACACAATGAACCATAATCCCTGCCCCCCGCAATCTCCCAGGCTTCCTTTCGAATGGAGAAAGACCAATGACAGACCAAGAAGGAAATAGGATGGTAGAAGATGTTCTACACCTGAGTGGGCAGGAGAGGGGATAGCGCTGGGCTGTCCCAGGGAGCTTACTCAGACTTTAGAGCAAAGACTTGAAAAAGTAAGAAAATGAGGGCATGTGGGAACCAGTGTTCCAGGCAAAGGGAATGTTGAGGGCCCAGCTCTGGTGTGGGAGTGTGTCCTGCTTCGAGGAACAGCTTGGGGTCCATTCTGGCTGGAGCAGAGTGAGCAAGGGAGAGTGTCATAGAAGAGGCAGATCTGCAGGGCCTTTCTCTCCCTGGTGTGGACTCTGGCATTTTCTCTAGTGAGATGGGATGGTGCTAAAGGGTTTTGAGCAGAGGACAGGTATGGTATGACTGACTACATAGGGCCACTCGGGAGGCTGTGAGGAGAAGAGGCTATGGAAGGAGCTGGTAGTGGGGAGTGGCCAGGAAAGGAAGTGGGGAGACCAGGAAGCTGTTAGGCTTGTGCAGGCAAGAGGTGATGGTGGCTTCGAGCAGTGGGGTCACTGTGCAGGTGGTAAGGGGCAGTCTTGTTATACCTTAAAAGTACAGATAACATGATTTTCTGATGAATAACCTTGAGGATTTTAGCCTGAGTAACTGGAGGAATAGACTTTGCAGAAATGAGAGATATATAGGAGACCCCAAGAATAGCTTTGGGGAGCAAAGGTCAAGAGTCGAGTTTTGGAACATGAAAGGTTTAAGATAGCATTAACGTCTTTGTGGAGATGCCAGTGAAGCAGGTGGGTGTGCAGAGGTGGTGTTCAGAGGAGAGGAATGACCTGGAGACTTATATCTGTCAATAGCAGCATACAGATGGCATCTTCATCCAAGCCCAGGAATGAGCTTAGAGAAGAGGGTCTAAGATTGAGCCCTAGGAGACCGAGGAGATGAGCAGTAACTAACAGAGACACTGAAATACGTCCCTGTTAACTCATTTGCTCTTCGCAACAATTCTGTGAAGATACTGTTATTGTTGGGGCGCCTGGGTGGCTCAGCGGGTTAAAGCCTTTGCCTTCGGCTCGGGTCATGATCCCAGGGTCCTGGGATCGAGCCCCACATCAGGCTCTCTGCTCAGCAGGGAGCCTGCTTCCCTTCCTCTCTCTGCCTGCCTCTCTGCCTGCCTGTGATCTCTGTCAAATAAATAAATAAAATCTAAAAAAAAAAAAAAAAGATACTGTTATTGTTACCAGTTTACAGGGGAGGAAACTAAGGCACAGAGAGGTT
The DNA here is from genome assembly GCF_002288905.1 of Enhydra lutris kenyoni. Lineage (NCBI taxonomy): Eukaryota > Metazoa > Chordata > Mammalia > Carnivora > Mustelidae > Enhydra > Enhydra lutris. Next base: position 41,306,502 of record NW_019154092.1, read on the forward strand.
GAATAAGCAGACCAAGGCCACACAGCAAGTGTGTGGCCAGTCTGAGGTCTGAACCAGGTGGTCTTACTCCAGTTGTCATCCACTTAACCTCTCTCCTATTAGTAGTTCCTGTTCATTATTGTGGGGAGGGGGGACAGGAATTGAGTCTTAGGGATAAGGTGGCTTGTCCAAGTTCAGAGAGTAATAGAATCAGGAGTGAGAACTCAAGATTCACTGCGTCAAGAACTCGAGCTCCTAATCACTACATTATGCTGCCTCTACAACAGGAAAGGTTTTTTTTGTTTTTTTTTTTCCCCTTTTTAAGACACGTGCATAAAGCCTTTGTTCCTCTCTCAAATCTCAGCCCTAGGGCAGTGCCTCCTCCCTCTCACACACAAGGCTTTCCTGGAGCATCACAGGGATGGAGAGTGGGCTGCCCACCAGTCTCTGCTCCCACCTCCCCTTCTTGTTTCTCCTCTCCATGCACAAGGAGCCCTCAAACTCTTCCCTGGGTGGTCCTACCACCCCCTTGATTAAGAAACCCTGAATAAGATGACTTTTTAAAAGATTTTTCACTTTGAAATAAATACAGACATAAATAAAAATGTCAACAATAGTACCAAGAATCCCTGACTATCCTTCACCCGGAGTATCCGATTTTCATATTTTACCACTTTGCTTTCTGCCTCTCACTTCTCTCAAGAGAAAGAGAGAGAAAGAGATTCTCTAAAGGGATTCTTTTTTTATGTATTTGAGAGTAAGATGCAGACTCTCCTTTATTGCTAAACACTTCAATGTGTATTTTCTAGGAACAGGGACATTCTCTTACATAGTCATAGTATAGGAAATAAACACTGAAATAGTATTATTATTTAATGCGTAGACTTTATATTTCACCAGTTTTCCCAGTAATATCTTTTATAGCAAAAAAAGAAGGAAGGAAGGGAAGGAAGGAAGAAAGGAAAGGAGGAAACAAGGGAAAGGAAAAAAGGAAGGGAAGAAGGAAGAAATTGTAGGTTCCTCAAAAATTAAACATAGAATTACCATGTGATGCTGCAATTCTACTTCTGGATATATACCTCAAAGAATTCAAAACAAGGACATGGACAGATATTTATACACCCATATTCATAGCAGCATTATTCACAATAGCCAAAAGGTGGAAATAACCCAAGTGCCCATCAGTAGATGACTGGATAAACCAACTGTGGTCTGTCCATACAATGAAAGAGTATTGAGGCTCAAGAAGAACAGGAAATCCTGTGACATGTGCAACATGGATGAACCTTGAGGACTTTATGCTCAGTGAAATAAGCCACACACAAAAGGACAACTAATATGATTCCACTTGATGAGACACTGAGAATAGCAAAGCTCGCAGAGAATGAAATGGGTGGCAGGGGTTGGGAGGGCAAGAGTAGGGCGTTAGGGTTTGATGGGGACAGAGTTTCAGGTTGAGATGATAAAGTTAAGTCCTGGAGATGGGGCACCTGGGTGGCTCAGTCGGTTGAGCGTCTGCCTTTGGCTCAGATCATGATCCCAGGGTCCTGGGATTGAGTCCCACATGGGGCTCCCTGCTCACCGGGGAGTCTGCTTCTCCCTCTGCACACCCCCCCCCCCCCGCTCCTGCTCGCTCTCTCTCAAAAAATAAATAAAATCTTCAAAAAAAAAGGAAAGAAAAAGTCCTGGAGATAGATGGTGGTGACAGCTGCAGGATAATGTGAATGAACTTAATGCCACTGAAATACATTCTTGAAAATGGTACATTTTATGTTCTGTATATTTTTCTATAATAAAAAAAATTTCTGGTTCAGTGTCTAATCCAAAATCACACATTACATTTAGTATCCAACACTTTTATTGGCTCTTTGAATTAAAAGCTATTTATGCCTTTACTCATTCTGCCACTTTTTGGCTGTGTAACCCTGGGCAAGTTATCAGCCATGCTATGCCTCAAATCCTGTATTTGCAAAGTGGGTATACGAAAGGTGTCTCGATGGCTCTGAGGAGTAGATGTTAACATTTGTCATAGGCTAGATGTAAATGAAATCTAGATACATTGTGACAAACTCATTTTTGTTATACACGCGCTCGCCACACGTAGCCTTTCACTTGCCTTTCATTTTGCCCAGGATTCCTTTTGTCACACCAAGTATAGTCTAAAACTCCTATCTTGGCATTTGATCAACTTGGAATGTGCTGTTGACAGTGTGAGGCAGACATCAAAGGTACTTTTTCCTCACTTTCCTCCAGTTGTCTCAATCCCAGTGTTTATTGATGATCTCTCCTTTCCCCTGACTGGAAACACTAGCTCATCATAATATAATCTAGGATCTGAATTCCCATTTGTACATCTGTAGGTGCATGGATGCAGTTTTGCCATTTGTCTCTTTGTCTCGTCCTGTACTGAGTCAACTTGCTGGTTTGGCTCAAGCCTTGTAATGTACTTGGATATCGGGAAGTACAGTCCCTGGGGGGCTTCATACCCCTGAAAAGTATACCCTCAGCACCCCCCCACTCTGTGCTTTTCCTCCCCCAGGGCCCCATGGGTACCCCCTGTCTTTTACCAAGTCGGATCCTAAAATACTGTCCCTCCTGGGATACAGAAGACAAGACAGCAGGTTATATTTTTTTTATTATGAATTTTTTTAATTTATTGCTTAAGATTAGTAAGTGATCTCTACACCCAATGTGGAGTTTGATCTTGTAACCCTGAAATGAAGAGTCACCTGCCCCCCCCAGCCGAGCCAGCCAGGTGCCCCTGCTGTGAGATAATTTAATTGTGCCGATAAGAGCGAAGAGTAACAGAATAAGCATCTATTTTGAGTATAGAATAAGCATCTGTACTCCCCTGTTTATGAAGTCTTCACCCTGTGCCATCTGTGTTTCAGGTATTTAAAGTAAGAAATAAATCATAGCAGCGGGCTGGAGGCCCCACACCACTCTTACGATTTCGATGATCATCGTTTCCATATAGGAAAATGTCCCACTTTTCCTGCCTCCTTGTGTTCAGTGACCTTCTCAGGAGGACACCACCTCTTTCCCCAGAGGACTTGCTCCTAGCAGTAAACCGGTTTTCCTTGAAGGAGAAACTCTCTAGTGTGGAATCAGGCGGCGGGGGATGGGCCAGCTGGGCCTGCTCTCCAGGCAGAATCTTTTCTCTGTTCTAGAATCATCTCAGACAGATAAGGACAAACTTGGGGAAGGTCTGCGTCTGGGGATTTTTCTAGGTGATGGTTCCGAAAAGGCGAGGGGGAGGCAGTGGGTTGGGGCTAGGGCCTAGGAGCAATCCCAGCAGAGGTGGGGAGGAGCTTTGGAGTGGGAAAGGGAGAGTTCCCAATGGGCTTTAGGGAGCGAGGAAGGAGCCCTCATCCCTGCTGGTGGTGATCCCAGCCGTCCCGGGACTGCTGCTCCTTCAGGCGCTGGAGCTGGGTGCCTGCTGGAGCTGGGTGCTTTGTGAGCCCAGCCCCGTGGGCACAGCTTTGTGGGATAAGTGCAGGGATTCACGCTGAATTCCTTCCGGGGCAAGGGGCTGGGGGCAGGAAAGCTATGCCCAGCTGGACCACAGTCCCTTCCGCAACCACTTTGCCCAGGGACCTGCCTCTGTCCAGCCCTGACTGGGTCTCTGGGGTGGGTTTCTGCAGGCTTGACCACCTTGCTTGCTCTCCTTCACACGGAGCAGCCCCTCCGCTTGCTGCTTGTCTGTACCACACTCCCAGATCCATTTCTTCATTTCCGTCTTTGCCTCCACTGCCAGTGGGAACCTGGATGCTGGACCCAAGCCTCCTGCCCCGCTTCCCACCCTGCCCCCACCCGGGCTAGTTAGCCTTCCCTGACACGGCTCTGATGACGTCCTTCCCTAGCAAGGTCACCCCCCTTCTTCTGACCCTGTCTACCGGAAAAGTCTCCGAGTGCCTTGACCAGAGAGTCGTGCTTGCTGCCATCAGCCTCTGAGCTGGCGGCTGTCCCACTGCTTATGTCCATGTCCAGGCTCGTGCTTCTCCGGGAATCCCCACTTGCCCATTTTCCTTCCCTGCACCCACCCCTCAGCCGCCTGCCAAGGGCACGCTCTTCCTCCTCTCAGTCTCGCCGTCCACGTGGCATTGCTGTTATCGGAGGGAGGGCTCGCTTCTCCTGGGAAGGGAGGTGTTTATTGCAGGTCCCCCTCCAAAAGCGCCTGAGAAATGGCTTCTGGTGGGCGGATACTGAGTTAAGGATGGCTTTGACAAAGAAGGGACATCTCTCAGGAGCTCGGGACCCCTCTCCGATAGCCTAACCGGAGGGCCGAGTTTGCCTCTAGCAGTGAGTGAAACCTTAGCCTTTTCTCTGCTTGCTTGGCAAGAGGAGCCATCGTCCCCACCCTGCTTGCTCACCCCAGCAGTGTGCCCACCAACAAGTCACTATTCCAGGAGATGTCACCCAGGTGCTCTGCAGCTGGGGATGAGGTGTTGGGGACACCTGGGTTGGGGGAAGCCTTTCTCCACAAGGCTGTCCTAGGATGGCGTGGAGGGCACGTGGTCCCAGCCTATAGTTGCTGCATGCCTTGGCCATCCCAGCCAGGAAAGGAGAAGCCACTGCAAGTATATAAAAACTGTCTTTATAATAGTTTAAGTACTTTATGCACATATGTACGTACATATGTGTGTCTATATATATCATTCAAAAATATGTGTGTATAAATACAGGTACGTATTACTTATTATTTTGAATTTATTTTAACTAAACTTAAAGGTGTAAACATAGTACAGCATGTTCCCACGGACCTGTCCAGCTTCCCCTAATATGAACACCTTATATCACCATAGTACCGTCATGAGAACTCAGGAATTAACATTGGTATCATGAGACTTTATCTGAATTTTACTGGTTCTCCCACGAACGTCTGATTTTCTGTTCCAGGATCCAGACTGGCAACAAGTTGCCATGTCTCCTTATTCTCCTCTTATCTGTGTACCCTTCCTGGGTCTGGTTTTCCATGACCTTGACTCGAGGACTGCTGGTTACCTGTTTCCCAGAAAGTTGTTCTATTTGGGTTGCCTGGTATTTCCTCCTGATTAGATGGAGGTTGTGCATTCTTGGCAAGAATGCTTCAGAAGGGATGGGCCGTCTTCGACACATCATACTGGGGAGTCCACGAAGCTGACAGGCTTCATATGGCCAGTGTTATCCCCCATCTCTCGGTTAAGGTGGTGTCCGGCAGATTTCTCACTTTCCTTCGCATAATTAATAAATATATTTATTATAATTAATAATTAATACAACTAGTAACTATCTTGGGGGAGATGCTTTGAGACTGCAAATATCCAGACAGAGGAAATTTATTCCAGGCAGTTGGTTACCCAGGTGATAGAACTGAGAAGCAAAAAAGAGCCAGAGATCAGCAATCCCACCTCCAGGCCTGAGGCACAGAAGGAGGAGAGATGGGTTGCAAAAGTCCAGGAGTCAAGATCATGACTCTTCACCTCTGGTGAGGTCTAGAGCCATGAAGGAGACACAGTCCCTGCCGGTAGGGCCCCCTGAAGCATAGAGGGAAGGGAGAAACGCCTTCTTCCTGCCTCCTAGTGGCCGAGCGGAGCTGGAAGCCAGCCAACGCAGGAGTCTGGGAATCGCAGTCTGCAGGGGTCAGCTCCTCTGCAGTGCCCAGCTGGACATGTGCTCTAAGTGGATTTCAAAAACTTGGTATGGAAAGAATATAAAAGATCTCATTAATAATGTTTTAGGAGCACCTGCGTGGCTCAGTCGGTTAAGGGCCCAGCCCTTGATTTTGGCACAGGTCATGATCTCAGGGTGGTGAGATCGAGCCCCACCTGGGGCTCCACACTCAGCAGGGAATTGCTTGAGATTCTCTCTCCCTCTCCCCCTCCCCCCAACACATATGCGTGCGTGCATGTTCTCGCTCGCTCTCTCTCAAATAAATAAATAAATATTTTTTTAAAATAATGTTTTATATTAATTACCCGTTGAAGGGATCTTATTTTGGGTATATTGAGAGAAATAAAATATATTATTAAATTTAAGTTAACCTTTTCCTTTGTAAAATCTGGCTGCTAAATCATTTAAAATTACCTCTGTGGCTCCTATGCTTGTGGCTCTCATGTTATTTTGTTTGGATAGCTAAGAGTATACTGGTACCCGTAATAAAGGTCATGCCCTTGACCTGCAGTCAGGAGGGTGTGGCCAGCTAAGGTTTTCCAACACCCAGACCGCACTGGCCTTGAGCCATTCACGCTCACTCTGTTTTGACCAAGTATGTCAAATATCGATATTGGACTCCTCTGTTCTTTGTGTATCACACAGGGTGTAGGTCAAGGTCAGTGTTCAACATTAGCCTAAGGGGCTAGCTAGCATTTAACACAATAATAAAAACACCACCACATAGCTCCATGGCACCTTACAGAGGAAAAGCTGTGCTGTTACTACTATTTCACATCTCTACGGTGTCTTTATAGTTTTACAGAAATCCTTCATTTCAGCCTTGCAGTCAGCCAGCCTTGCTGGCTGCATTTTGTAGGTGACCAGACAAAGCCTGGGAAATCCATGATTTCAGTGGCTCTCAAGCCTCCGGTGCATCACGAGGGCAGCTTGTCAAAATGCCGCAGCTCAGCCCCACCCTCACCGAGGGTGGAGGGTAGGACCCAGGGACTTCTGAGTGGCAGGTTTCGGGGAATCTCAAGCAAGTGGTCATCAGACCACTTTGGGGCACCCCCGGTCTCTGAGCTCTTGAGGAGTGAGTGCTGGGACTGAGCTGGAGCCAGGCTTCTGATGGCCAGTCTGGGGCTCTTCCTGTCAGCCCACGGGCCCCTTGTCCTCTGGAGCTGAGTGCATGGGAAGTTCCACACGTCTGTGCTCCCCTCCAGCTCAGGCAGTCAGATACACTGCTGGTTGTTCAAAGTAAATAAATTTTGTCCTATGTGGTTGACTCTGCAAGGCAGCTGGTCTCGATCCCTCTGGTGGGCTTAGGTTAAGGGAAGGAACTTTGCCTTCCCCAAGCATACACCAGAGGGGTCACCTCAAGGTGGAATTTGGAGATGCCAAAGTGAACCTGCTGGTAGGGAAGGATTTGTCTTTGAAAATGGCCAAGTAGGATGTTATCCCGGTTCTCCTGCAGAAGGGCAGGGCTGTCCCAGGAAGGCCCCGGTAGGGTGAGGACGAGCCTACATGTCCAGCCATCACTGACCACTCCTTTCTCTCCTGCAGTGGACAACAGACTGCAGTGAGCAGCTGGACAGCAGCTGTTCCTTCTCCCGAGGCCGAGCTCCCCCACAGCAGGTAGGGAACCAGCTTTGTGCGCCTTCTGGGGGTGGTCACGTGTCTTGTCTGTCCGCGTTCCTGGGCTGGCTTTGTGATGGCTCTCCTGGGCTGGGTGATGTGGAGAGAGCAGGAAATAAGAGAGGGGAGTGTGTGGTCCGCTCTCTGGAAGGTTCTCCCCGAATACCCAGCCCACAGTGAAGCACGCTCTCCTTAAAACACATAGATTCTTGAGGTTTTTTGGTTTGATTTTTTTTTTTTTTGGTCATTTGACGATTTTTGCATCAATACCTGCAAACAACTGCACGTCCGTTGAGAGGGGAGTGGATAAATGAGGTGTTGAGTTGTATACAGTCGTAGCCTGAATGAACTTGGAGGTTTGCACATCAGCATTGGTGATAGATCTCGCAAACAGTGGGATTCCTAAGGTTCGGGTGCTGGTGGGGCATTTGAGATCACTTCTGGTCCAGGTGAGCAGAGGACCTAGAGGGGCAGAATGTGGGGGTGAGCTGTCAGTGCTCCCTGCCCCCCAGCCATCCAGCTTCCTGTTCCCTGCTGGAGCCCGCTGCTTCTCTCCCTGCTGCTTTCCTGTGAGATCCCAAGGGGGCACCCACACAGGTGTGGGGTTTGTGGCTGGTAGGAAAGAGACAGCTGCTCTGGTAACCCTCAGGCATCCTATATCCCCTGGTTGTCCATCTGTTTTTGCTGATACCTTATTCCTGGAAGACCATGGGATTGGAGGCTGAAAGGAACCACAAGCCCAGGTCCGTGCTGTACCTGTCCAGAGAGACATGGGCTCCTGCACTCACTTGTTCGAAATTTCAGAGCAGCTGCGTTCACACATTGCCCTGAGCCTGCTTGCTTGTGTCTGACTTCAGTCCCATGGCACCAGTTAAATAAACTCCTCTCTCTTCTGTCCTAAGTGAAGATGGTCGGTGGCCTCAGTTCTAGATCTTTCTTAGACTGCAGGGCTTTGTCCTCCATGGTGTGGGGGGATGGCTGCCCTCTCACACTACAGGTTGTTGTGTGTGTTTCGTTGTTTCTTGGGCAGGAGGCCGGACAAGAGCCCTGGGTTGGGGTGGTGGGGAGGGGAGGAGGCAAGAGACCCAGGTTCTCCAGTTTGCTCTGCCACAAACTGGGTAGAAATTCTTCTCATCCTCAGCTTCCTCCTATAAAACTCAGGGAACTCAGTGACCTCTGGGGGACTGTCTAGCTTCTCCACTCCACTTTGTAACTGAAGTCCATGGAGGTGTCATGACTCACCCAGCTGGGACTTGAACCCAGGTCTCTCACCTGCCGCTCCCCCCATTTGGCCATTTACTTTGCTTTACTGTAATAGGTATCCTTCCATGGAGGACTGTTGTCCCTGCCACTAGAATGCTAGTACTTGGTCAGGAACCCTGTGTTATCCTCCCTGAATCCCTCTAGCTATGGCCTGAGGCCTGGCACATCAGAGCACTGCCTGCCAATTGCCCTGGGATTTCCTACCTGAAGACTCCCTTAACTCTTCAGGGGCAATAGTGAGCTTGGGTCTGGAGACTCAAGAACCAGAGGGTTCCAGGGAAGGGTTAAATTCTTGGATAGGGGACATAAATGGCTGATAAATGAAAGACCAAAATACTAGCTCTCTATTATTTGGTTAGTAGGTGTCTGGCTCTGGAATCTTCCAGAATCTTCCTTTTTTTTCCCCCTCTCCCCTTAATCACCTTTTCTGGGCCCCCTCTTCCCACCCATTCCCTCCGGTCTCATTCACCTGTCATTCCAAACAGGATTCCAGGGGGCAGAGAACGACTTATGCTCCCACTTCCCCTTCACCTGCCTCCCTCACCCCATGGCATCCTTTCATGGCCAGGTTCACGCCCCTGGAGGATGGTGGGTGGGGAGTCGGCCAGACCCTAGGCTGATGGAGCAGGACTGGGAGGCCTGTGGGAGGGGGCACCCTAGTACCACAAGCACCCCAATCCCACCTCCAGAAAGCAGTTGAACAGTTGGCTTGGGTACGTGGAGTTAGACAAAATGAATGCAAGTGACTTTAAAGAAGAAATCATAAAAGGCTCATATTTGATTCTTTCCTGGAAAGTAGAACTGAGACATAGGCTCATTATGAAGAAGAGCCCCAGAAGGGTGGAAATGGGGTCTGGTTAAAATAAACCTGCCTTGGGGCATCCAGGTGGCTCAGTTGGTTGAGCGTCCAACTCTTGATTTTGGATCAAGTCGTGATCTCAGGTCATGGAATCAAGCCCAGCGTTAGGCTCTGCACTGAGCACAGAGCCTACTTGGGATCGCTCCCTCTCCCTCTGCCCCTTCCTCCCTACTTGCTTTCTCTCTCTCTCTCTCTCTAAAAAAAAAAAAAAAACAAAAAACACTGAAATTAAAATTTTAAATACACATGTAAACCTGACTCTCTTCCCTAATAAGCCCAGAGGACGAAGCCTTTTTGGGAGGGGGCTCCTGGGGCACAAATTCATGCCGAATCAAACTCTTCCACGTACATTTGACTGTCCCCTCAGCCAGCTGGTCGACCTTGAGATGAGCGCTAGGGATGCTTCTCTATCCCTGACCACTCCTGCCCTAGGGCTTTGCACACAGTAGTCACTCAGTTAAGACTCCCGAGACGGCACTGAGTTAGCCCAGGCCCAGTCCATACAGTCGGTCCCTGGTGGGCCCTGTTCCTCTGGCCACCAACTTTGCTGAGCTTTTTGAGGTCATTGGGATGGTGGACCAGCTCTGCCACCCCACATTCACCCACAGGGGAGAATTTCAGAGGGAACTAAAGGTAGATTGAAACTAGGGTGGCTGGCTGAGCTGGCATTCCCCCTTAGCCACTTGGGCCCAGGAGAGTGGGAGCCGCTGGAGGATGCTGAGGTTCTATACTCTGCCTGGGGAGCTCTGTGTGGCAGGTCACCGACCCTGCCCTGAAGGAATAGCCCCGGTGCAGGTTCCATTTGGGGGTTAGCCATGCACTGGATTATTTATTTTGTTATTTCAACTAATATGAGGAGAAGAGGAAGGGGAAAACCCTTGCCTTCTCTGAGCCCTACAAAGTGGGGATAACCTAGGGCAGGCTGAGTCCCATGAGATGGGAGGAAGGGGCTCAGAGGAAATTGGGCTCTCTAACCGTCCACAACTGGGATTCAGCCATATTAGGGATTATTTGGCGTCCTGGCGGCCTCTTTCCGAGAGAACTCATCTATCATCTTGTCCCTTAGGAAGCTGTAGTCGTTTCCAGCTTTTCACTGTAGTGGGGGAATCATTGTGGAGATGATTTACAGGAGAGTAGCTGATAGGAGAGAGTGCAACCTGGTGCATTTAGAAAACGTCTCTGGGTGCCAGCATGGGATTTAGTATTCAGGGAAGAAAGCCAAAGGTATATGAAAGGTTGTATGAGGTCAGGAGCTAGCCACTCTTCTCTGTCTGCACAGAAGTGCCAAGGGAGGAAAATTAATGTGCACAACAGCAGCAACAGAGCGTCTGATTAGTCCTTGAGAAGGACTTCCTGTCTGAAGAACTTGTTGGCCCGCAGTGCTGGCTGTTGAGCAAGGTGATGAAATCGTCACTGGAACCCTAATGGGCACACCTTCTTATGGGGCAGTTTCCTGCGGAGCCTGGGAAAGGTGGGGATGTGTTAGAAGTGATGTCTTTGAGTCCTAGCCGATGGTCTGGGATCCCACATTCCCTGAAATGATGAGAGGAGGGCACTCCCCTGTGCCATCCTGATGTCTGCTAGCAAACAAAGCCTCAGGAAGGAGTGAGCAGATTCTTGTGTCAAGGGTCCAGAGAATCAGATGTTGACCCAGGTGTGGCACGTGTTTCAGTGCCTTTACTGCAAAATGATAGACTTCTCTGAACCTCTTTGGAAATCTCTTTCATTGTTTTCTGGGTCTCTAGAAAAGACCAGTGGGATATAGATAGCCGCTAAAAGTAGCAGCAAGTCTGGATTTTCCTGATTTCTCCACTGTTCCCTTACCCTCCCTGACACCTTTGCTAACCAGCAGCTAGGTTCATTCTAGGTGCCGACACTGACCCTGACCCAAGGGACGGCAGGTGGTAGGCAGAGGTGAGCCTCAAATACACGCTCACCTCTGACCCAGGAAAAGGTAAAAGGGTAGAAGGGTAAAAGGAAAGGGCAAAAGGAGTTTTCTGCCAGTCATCTTGTTGCCCTCCAGTGATCATAGTATTTGGTTATGAATTGGTTAATCTCATTAGTACAAATGATATCTTAGTAGAAGTACCTGAATTTTTACTCAGCCTCTGTGGATACTCAAGAAATATTACGTTCATGGCACTTCTCTCTATTTATTCGGTATTTATGGAGTATCTGCTATGAGCTTGCCAGACACAGAGGAACTGGAGCCTTTGGCCTCATCACCGCTCTATGGAGTAGAGGCTTCTTAACATGGAAGAGGCTAAAGGCACCCAGTTAAGTCCCAAAGACGCCTCCTGACCACAGACACTGCGGTCATTCCAGAGTGTTTCTGCTGATCTCTGTGGGTAGAGAGATGCCTTGCAGGACATGGGGCCTTATCTGTGCCCTCAGGAATGGTTAAGATGCTTGACCAGATGGAAGGGAAGAGAGAAGAAATCGTAGTCACAAGGCTTGAAGTTGGGTGCTATATGGCAGTGTGAGGGCATCAGGAGGGTGTACACCGGAGTGGGTGGTGTGTGTTGGGTGTTACAGGAGTGGTGGGAATGAGGGCAGCAGACACGGAGGTGTCTATGTGCTAAGCTGAGATGCCAGAACTGCTGTGCAGCCCCATCCCTACACCTTGTGTATCTTCTCTGGTCTCTGCTGCCCCACCCAGGTAAAGTCCATCCCCTTGTATCAGTCAGGATAGCCCAGGTCATGCTGCAGCAACAAACAGCCTTGAATCTTGGTAACTTTATTTTTTTTTTTAAGATTTTATTTATTTATTTGACAGAGAGAGAGAGAGAGAGGGGGAACATAAGCAGGGGGAGGGGAAAGGGGAGAAGCAGGCTTCCCACCGAGTAGAGAGCCTGATGCGGGGCTCGATCCCAGGACTCTGGGATCATGACCTGAGCCGAAGGCAGATGCTTACCCACTGAGCCACCCAGGTTCCCCGAAACTTGGTAACTTTAAACAACTCATCCAGGACCCAACTTGATGGGGCAGTTGTCCTTCTCACCAGTCCCCAGGATAAAGGGAAAAGGACCACTGGAGGATCTTGCATTGGCAAGTCAATACTGCAACCCAGATATAATACACATCACTTCCTTTCTTAGCCTGTGGCCCAGAACTGCCCACATGAGCCCACCCAACCATAAGGGGTAAGCACCCTACAAAGTATAATCCTACTATGTGCCCGGCATTCTGGAAGCCAGAACTGTCTGGTGGCTGGCTAGAATGACCATCACATGCGCCACCTCTGGTAGCAGCTCACCAGGAGCTGGGGCCGACCTCTTCCTCCCACATCAGACCCAGAGCTAAGCAGGTCTCTACCCTAAAATACTGTGGGCTCTCAGGATGACCAGAGGGTCAGAGGCTACCTGATCCAACCCCCAACCCTGCAGTGCAGGAGCCCCCTCATGTGGCTGTTGAGCTGTGGGACATTTCCAGTAATGGGGAGTTCACGCCTTCAAAAGGCAGCTCAGAATGTTGTTGGGCAGCTCCATGGCTGTTCGCTCTCCCATGGCAGTCCAGTGTGGAGAGTCTGTGTTTTAAGCTAAATATCCTCATTCCTGGAAACAAGTGCAGGTTCAAGGAACAAGTTCGTTCCTCTATTTATCTGTTTTTTCACACCTCGATTTAATCAGCACGTCATCACAGAGGGCAGCTTGCTGGGAAATGGGATGCCAAAGGTGATGGGCGCTGTCTCTGTTTACACAAAGGTTAGAGAGGAGAAGACAGACACTTACACTGAAGTGCTGAGATGTCTGGGACATGACCTGATGGTTCATGGGTCCTGTCCCATCCTGGGTTACCCTCCTAGGAGCACTGCAACTATGGACTATGATTCCACCCACTCCTCCCTGAACCGAACACAGTCCTGCTGGCATGATCTGATTCTGCAGACTCTGGTGTTCCCAGCATGTAAGCCTCTATTTTCCAGAAGGTACCACCTATCCCTGTCCTCCAGGTGCCTTCTGACTCCAGCTCACTTGAAGGAACCAGGCTACCACATTTGTAACAGTATCAGTGGTTGACTTGTTAGGGAAACAGTCAGCAGCCATCCACTGAGCCTCCGCTGTCAGTTTCATGAGCCATGTGGCCTGGTCTCTATCCTCAGAGAACCTGGAGTCTGCTTAGAGAAATAAGACTTTCTCTAGTGGGAAAGCAACAGTCCAGAGCAGCATGAGATTACAGGCAGGAGAGGGGCTGGTGCCTGTGGGGGACCTTGCAGAGGGCAGAGGAGGTCAGATGCACAGCAAGAGGAAGGAGGCACCGTGCTGTCATGGTAACAGCACTGGACTGAGAGCAAGGAGACATGAGTTCTAACCCCCTTACCTCTGACTGACTATTTGATCATGGGTGAGACACATTGTCTTGCAGTAACCTGTTTCCCTCTGAAAAAGGAGATGATCTAGACATAAGGCCATCAAAATATTTTGTTAAAAATACAGACCTAGATTTCTGCTTTGGGGAAGATGGAGTAGATGTTCTTTTTTATATTCCTTCTGCTAAGGAAAACTAAAATCCTGGTCATTCTGTATAAAACAGACATAAGATTCTGAAAGGTAGAGATAAGAAGGCAGACCAGCTAGGGTTTGGGGGACCCGAGCAAGGACAGAGTCATGATTTTCCTGGGTTTCCTTTTTACCTCTAACATCCCAGACTTAGGGCCAAAGAAAGAGGTAACCAGAACATGGCAGGGGACACAGATTTTTAAAGTCCCAATAAAAGTGTGATCTCTGTAAGCAAAGGTCCAGGCAAAGGGCAACCTATCAAGATAGAAAAGTTTTAGACAATGATTGCTCTAATCCAGCCAAATAGCACAGAACAAAGTGTGGGTCCACCCTCACCCACACCAGCAAAACCCACTGAGAGTCTAGACTGCCCCTCTCAGAGAGTTCTATAAGCCCTCCTACCCCTACTGGGGTGGTGTCAGAGAAGGCCAGGCAGGAAGCTGAGCCCTTCATCCCTGCCAGCTCATAAGAAGGGCCCCTGGCCACCGCATTGTATTATTGGAGACCTGTGGGGGCCTGGACTTCCACCCCCACTCAGCAGTACTGAGGCACCCCTTCTCTCCCTGCTGGGTTGTGTCAGAGGAAGTTCTAACAGGAAGATGAGACTTCCAGTATTGCCAAGTGGTAATGAGACCACCCCCATGGCAGGGTACACTGGGGACTCTGTAGAGTCCTGGAACTCTCGCCTCCATGGAGCAGTAACAAGTGCACCCCAATACTGAGGCTGTGCCCCCCGCCTTTCCCTGCCACAGTGTTATCACAAACAGCCAGGTAACACAGAAGACTTAATATGATTCAGTGTCTCATAACATAACATGGAAGTGCCCTCATTGCAATAAAAAAACATATGTCTTACTAAGAACCAGAAATATTTCATATGGAAAAAAAGACAATCACTAGATGTCAACACTGAGATGAGAATTTGAACTTCATCAACATTAAAAACTTTGCTCTGGAAAAACCCCTGTTTAGAGGTTGAAGAGACAAATTACAGAGAGGGAGAAAATTTTGTAAAACACATATCTGGCAGAAGGACTAGTATCCAGAATATATAAAGAATTCCCCAGACTCAGCATGTGAAACAGCGCAGTTAGAAAATGGACAAAAGATATGAAGAGACATTTTTTCCCTGTAGAAAGAGGATGTACAGATGGCAAATAAGCCCGCAAAAAAAAAAAAAAAAAAAAAAAAAAAAAAGATGTGCCACATCATTAGCTGTAAGGGAAATGCAAATTAAAGCCACAGTGAGAGATTTCACACCTATCAAAATAGCTAATAAAAAAAATAGTGACAACACCGAGTACTGGTGAAGATACAGAGCCACTGGATCACTCATACTTAGCTGGTAGGAGTGTAAAGTGGTTCTGCCATTCTGGAAAACAATTTGGCAGTTTCTTAAAAGACTAAACCTGCAAATACCATCTGATCCAGCAGTTTCACTCCCGGGTGTTTATCCCAGAGAAATGAAAACTTATGTTCACACACAAACCTGTACTCAAATGTTTATAGCAGCTTTATTCATAAAGCCCCAAACTGGAAACCACCCAGCTGTCCTTCAACAGGTGAACAGTTGGAACAAGCTGTGGCGATCAACAGTAAAAAGAATCAGCTGGTGACACATGCAGGAACCTGTGTGAATCCCCAGGGAATTATGCCGAGTAAAAAAAGCCAATCCCCCAAAGCTACGTACTCTGATTCCGTATATATAACATTCCTGAAATGACAAGAGGATAGGAATGGGGACTAGGTGAGCAGTTCAAGGATTAGAGAAGGGAGGGGCAGAATGAAGTGGGTTGGTGACAAAAGGGCATCAGGTGGGAACCTTGTGCTGATGGAAATGTTCTGCATCTTGACCGTATCAACATCAATATCCTGACTTTACTATTGAGCTGTACTTTTACCAGTGTCCCCATGGGGGAAACTGAGTAAAGCGTACAGGGTGTCTCTGTGTTATTTCTTAGAGCAGGATGTGAATCTACAATTCTCTAAAATAAAAGTAAACTTTTTTAAAGAACAGAACATTTTGTTTCATCAGAATCTTTCTGCAAAATCCCATAAGGAAAAGAAAAGGGACAAAACTGCTTGATGAGGTAGAGGAAGGAATAGCCCATCTGCTGTCTCTCCCATTCTATCTACCTCATTGCTCTGGCAACACCTCTGTAGAAGCCCCGGGTCACCTCTTGGACCCGATGAACTCTCAGTTCCTTTCCTCTCTGGTCTTCTGTGGTTCTGAGTCTGGGGCTGACAGGTAGGGAATATCCCTGGAGCTTGGGGAGCTTCAAGAAGGCCTAGTGGGGAGCCTTGGAGGTTGGGGTCCTTTCCCTGCAGAGGGGCATGGGACAGTGTGGACAACTGAGAACACCTGAACGGCCCCCCATTATTTTAGCAGATGCTGAATAGGAAGCCAGCCAGAAGGGCCCTGTCATGGGGCCCAGACCAGGACAAGTTCAAGTAACGTGGCCTTTTAAATCTGAAAGCACAAAGTTAGTTAGCCAAAGAGAGTGGGGAGAATGGATTGGATTCAGAGAAGTATACTTGGTCACAGGCTTCAGTCATTATCGCCTACATCTCCCTTTGGGTTTTAAACTCAAAGACAGTGGGGTCTAGTAAAGAGGGAAGGGACAGAATGAATGTATAGATGAGAAAGTTCCAGAATGAAAGGAATGCCCTTTCCTGCTCCTGAACTCCGTTCTGGTGCCACCAGGAGGCCCTCTATGCTGGTCTTTGTTCTGCCATTCCCCTGCCTCAAAGATCCTTCTATTGTAGGGGCATTAAAATATTGGGGGAGGGGGGGTCTATCATTGTCTTTCCCACCAGCATGTGGGATTCTGTCCTTGGTGCTGAACACACACATGCATAAACGCGCGCGCACACACACTCACACTCACACATGGAGTTACTAGGACAGGACTGTTTGTCAGATTCAGGTTTAATTGGAGCCTCAGGGGAGTTTGAGACCTGACCTATAGGAAAGCCCTGCTTAGGTCTGGGAGATGCCTTTAGGGGCCTTTGGTCCCAGTGTCTCTTATGGTGCACCTACTCTACCCATCCCAAGTGGGGAGTCCCTGGTCCCGTTCAAAGGCTCATGGTGCAGAGGGGGCAGCACAGGTCCAAGGAGCCGAGTGACTCTTCTGAGCCCTCCAGGGTGCAGCTTGCAGGCCTGGAGTCCTCCTTTCCCCACTTTGAGTCCAAACCATGTTGCTACTCGCCCAAAGTTTTCCTGGAGTCTTAGAAGCCCTCTGGTCTCGCCCCCAAAGCCAGCAGCAGAGGTGGCAGGCATCGTGTCATGTGCTGCTTGACCACATGCCATCTTCCATTGTTCTTTTTGTTTCTGTGACTTCTGGTTGGGTGGTGAGACCTTTGAGGGCAGGGATGATAGCCTCAGGACTAGGACTATGCTAGTCCACTTCTGTGGGTAATAGATCAGGGCTAAGGCAGGGGAGTTGGGGCAGGGTCCTTGGAGAGGAAGGAGAGAAGTTACATCTGTTGTCTACAAGGATGACCCTCCCCGTCAGCCACTCCAGGAACCCGTGTCCCTGAAGTAAGGGGACCCATGTGAGGGTCAGGCTTGCTGTTGGCCCTCATGATGCACAGAATCTGTGGAAGAACATTCTACACTGAGAAGGGAGATGGACTGGGATAGTGAGCCTTCTGAGGGTGTCCAGAACCAGGCTGTGCATACACAGCTGCTCCCCTACTGGACTGTCAGCTGTGGGAGGCCAAGACCAAAGGCTGGCCACCCCTGCCTCTGTGTCCCCTGGCAGAGCGGACAAATAGCAGGGATACTGGGGAAGTCCAGACCAACATGTCCCAGCTTCCTCTAGCTGGAGCTTCACCTGCGACCCTCCTGGCAATGCGGGTAGTCCTACTCCTGCCGGGTATCTGATTCAGTCAAGTTCTGCTTAGTCTCTAAACCCTCATAGCCAGAAATTGTCGACACCTACATACACACACACATGCACAAGCAAAAACCACTCCGTGGTTGTGCACTAATACAGCAAAGAGGAGTGTTTATTTTCCCACTGCTCCTGACTTAGCACGTTTTTCTAGCGTACAGTGATTCACTCCCACCAAGTTTCATTCACTCAGACACAGAGCCCTGTGCCCCCCACCATCTTTACACAGCCTGGCTCACACCCCCAGATTCCCTCTTTACTTCACTGCTGGCGGTTTACTCCCTCCGCCCGCACTGCCTTCCCAGTCGTGGGCAGAGATGGACTCGGAGAACCCAGCTGTCTGTGGGGGATGGATACCTTACTGCCTTACAGCCATCTGCCATGAGGTCACAGTTTATTCGGGTCATGGAACTGCATGGTGCCACGGAACTGCACGGTGCCACCGGTAAGAGCATAAACTCCGAGCCATGCTGTCTACATTCCCCTCCTGGGAACTAGCTCTCTGAACACAGGCAAGTTCTATGAGCCTTCGTTTTCTCATCCGTGAAATGGGGCTTCCTAAGGTTGTCACCAGGTTGAAATGCTCAGAGGATGGCCGGTGTTTGGCCAGTGCTGCCTCAGTGCCTTTGCTGTTGTCATCGTCCAGCGTCCAGGCTCCCCGCCACAACTGCTCGGCCCTGCCTGAGCTGGGGGGAGCCGTGCACACCTGTGGGCCCCTCAGAGGTGGCTCCAGCCTCCCTGCCCACGGGAAAGCTGTTTCCTTTTCTTTTCCACAGGGTTTAAAGTGCTCATTATCTCTTTGTGCTCTGTTCTGAGAGCAGCACGGTTCACCCTGGCATGAGGCCCCCTAATTGCCAGGGAAAGGGACTGTTGTGAAGGATTCGGCGGCATTTAAGTGCTAAAAACCATCCACTGAAAAGGGTGGTTGCTTCTGATTAGGCTTCTCCAAACCTCAGCCTTGCAGCAACCTGGGGTGGGCAGGGGCTGGCCGAGCCCCTGGGCTGGGGCAGGGATGGGTCTCAGAGAAAAGCCGCGGCCACAGGAATGGCAAACTGGGAGACGTTCTTGAGGAAGCCTGTGCGGTTTTGTGGGGGGCTCTCAGTGCCTGGACACCCCGGATTCTTGCTCAAAAGTATTTAATGAATGAAGCTGGGTCCCACAGCTAGGATGAGGGGTAAGTGGGCAGAGGGATGCAACAAAATTGAAGCCAGAGTTCCCAGTTGAGAGGCTGAAGAATCACTAGGGAAGAATATTAGAAGACTGTTCCCCAAAGTAGGTTCTGTGGAACCTGGTCCTGAAAAAAAAAAAAAAAATTGCTCTGTGGAATAAAGAGGCAGAATGGGGTGGTTTTCGGCCAAAGGAATTTGGGGAATACTGCGTACTATATGGCTACCTACTTGAAGGGTCAACATCCATCCAAGGCCGATAAAAGCACTGAGTAGTTTTGCAATAAAGTGATTTATTTAACAATCTTTTAACTCAGTGTATCCCAAATGTTTGATGAGGGAACCTTTTTTTTTTTTTTTCTGTGGCCCACAAAACCCTTCTAATCTCCAGTGTTTCTAAAAGTGTGTTTCGTGGACCACCCCAGCTGCACTCAATTTAACCTAGCACTGCTCCTCTCTCTACATGACTCTGATGCATACTGACATCTGAGACCCAGTGGGCTTGTGTTTCTAGAACACCACCGGGAAGCCATGCAGTCAGAGTCGGGAAGCGCTGGACGTGCTGTGGGCTCCTGGGGCACAAGCTTTAAGGACACTGCCGAGAGGCAGAGAGGAGGGGTCTCGAGCTGGTTCCTGTCAGAGACAAAGACGGGGGACAGGTAGGACCTTTGTTTCTCTGAGTCCAGGAAAAGCACAGTGGTCCAAAGAGGAATAGAATCCTGTATCTTGGGCAGCACAGTGTGACATCAGAGCCCTTCCCACTGACACCACGCATTACTAGTGCACCGGGGAAGCCGAGGCTTGAGAGTGCAGGGAGGGCCTGGGAACAAGCCAGGCCCCGGTCACCCTCTGCTCTGTCCTCTGCTTGTCCTCGCCGCTCACGTGGCTCCTCAGTGTAAGGGGTGATTTAGAGAGTGAGGTGGGTCTGGCTGCAGGTGTGAGGTTCCAGAAATCAGACTGCTCTCTGCCTGTCTGTGGGTCTCTCTGGAAGGCCCCGCCCCGAGGTAACCTACAAGCTCCTTGGGCGGACGGATGAACCCATCTGCAGTCGTAAGAGGGTTTTGTGGGGCAGGTGGCGTGTAGGTTGGGGGTGTTGTGAGTTTGAGGATTGGTGTCTGGAACTCAAGAAAGGGGGACTATCTGGACACTTCACGGGCTTAGATGGGATCTGAAGCCTCCCGGTCAGCTTGGATGTTGCCAGCGCACGGCTGGGACGCTGGGGATGGGCGTGTGAAGCTCTTGGTTCCTGGTGGTCTGGTTTTTGCTGCGGCTCCGCCCGGTGAGGCCCGGCCCCTCTGGGTAGGGCCGGGGCCGCTACCTCAACACTGACAAGAAACAGCATAGGAAGGCTCAGCAGGTGCGGTTCTGCCCTCTCTGGGCTGATTTGGTGGAGATTGATTTTGCTTCCAAGTGCCAGGCAATGGCTAGTCCCAGCCCCTGCTGAGAATTGGTTGTGTGCATCATTATATGCCTGTCATATTCCATTGCAACAGCTCTGAGGAAACGTCCAGATTCATGTTATATGCTGTGCATATTGTGTCAAATAGAGTGACAATAAATAGGTCAGCTCCTGGGACCCAGACTTCCATCAAGAGCTTCTCCAGGCTTGCCCTCTCACCTGTTAATGGGCTTACCTTCCTGTCCCATTTGGCACAGACCAGACAAACCGCTGGCCCACAGCCCTTGGCACCTCCAGCTCAGCGGCCCAAGGACCCTCCTTCTTGCCCAGGGCCATCACACCTCCTGGGCTGCCAAGTGGCACAGCCCCGGGGTCTTGTCCACATTATTCTTTTCCTGGCTATGACCTTCCCATCCCTTTATCATAGTCATTCTCTCTCCTGCCCTCGTGCCTCACTCTTCAGTGGCCTTGAATCCTAGTTTGGTAGATCAATCTTGACATCCCAGTCTGTGACTCCGTCATTTAGGCTCGAAAGCAGCAGGTAGAATCTGTTTAATCGGTTGGCAGCATTGGAGGCAGACTGTATGCCTAGCTTGGCCACTGTGGAGGGCCAAGAAGAGAGGGTAGGTGCTCTAGTCAAGGGGCTTACAACCTACTTGGGCTCGTGGATGGGCTTCAGGGACATTATGCTAAGTGAAGTCAGCTGGTCACAAAAAGACAAATCCCGTGTGATTCCATTCAGGTGAGGTATCAGAGTGGTACAAATCATGGAGACAGAAAGTAGGAAGGTGGGGGTGGGGTTCGGGAGAGGGGAGATGGGGAGCTAGCATCCATTGGGATTGGAGGTCCAGTTTTGCGGGGTGAGAGGAGTTCTGGAGAACGATGGCAATGAGGACTGCACAACCACGTGAACGTGCTTAACGCCGCTGGACTGTGCACTTGGAAATGGATAAGATGGTAAACTTTATGTTATCTGCATTTTACTGCAGGAAAACAATTTGGGGGGATAAACTTGCCTTGAGTACCATTCTTTTTTTTTTTATTAATTTATTTGAAAGAGAGAGAATGTGTGTGCAAGTTGGAGAAAGGGCAGAGGGAGAGGGAGGGAGAAAATCTCCAGCAGGCTCCCCGCCAAGCGTGGAGCCTGACCCAGGACTCGATCTCATGACCTGACATCATGACATCTCAGCTGAAATTACAAGTCAGATGCTTAACTAACTGAGCCACCCAGGCACCCCAAGATTTAATATTCTTCTAAGGGAACCATTGACAAGCAATGGTCTTAAGCTGAATTTGTAGGCGCCATCAGTTGGGTATTTAAAGCATAGGGGATCAGGGAAAGAGACTTTGTGTGCTACTCTGAAGGACAAGGAACTTCGCTCTGGGTGAGGTCTCAGACACATACTTCAGAAGCAGAATTTATTTATTTGATTTTGTTGTTTTTTGACCTTTGCATTTGAAATGCTCTACTACCCACAGGGGCTGGCTAGGATAATAGAGTGTGTGACTCTTGATCTCAGGGTCACAAGTTCAAGCCCCATGTTGGGCATGCAGCCTACTTAAAAAAAAAAAAAATGTGAAATGCGCCTAGATTATGAGGTTTGAGGCCTGGAAAGGGTGTTGTGGACATGCCAGATAACATCTCAGGAGGCCTGGGAGCTGTCTCCTTGTGGGGGTTGATTGTGTGTCTCTAGCCATGTGCAATTTCAGAGTTGCATTTGAAGCAAGCCAGACACCAGGAGTTGGGATGGGGAGGATGATGAAACAACTCAAGAAGGGAGGAGGGGGGGGTGATCTGGAACATTAGCAGTCAGCTGATTGGAAGGCTATAAATGATGCCAGAACTGATTAGCGATGTCTGCCTCTGGTGGGAAGGGGCTTGGCGGCAGCGTGTGTGCCAGAAGAAACCCATCTGGAGCACACAGCATTGCACTCTCAGAGACCACTTTACTTAAATACAAAGAATCTCAAGTCCAGACTTCACTGAGGTCACAAGGCAAGGTCACTGTGGCAGGAGGAAAACATAAGCTTAGGGAAGACAACCGAAGTTTACTGAGGTGAAAGTCAGTTCAGCAGACACGTTGTAGGCAGTGAGCAAAGAGCCATGGGGGTCCAGTGAGGTGCCTGCCAGCCAGTGTCTCTGATCTAGAACGAGAGAGGGGTCTCTACAAGCAGATGGAGTGAAAACTGCCACAGGTGAGCTCTGTGGCCGCACCTCAGCTCCACGGGTGGTACATTCAGGACAGAGCATGGTGACTGCAGTTTGGGAGGTCAGATGAGCTTCCTGGAGGAGGCAAGCTTTGAAGGAGATGGACAGGCGAGGACCAAGATGGGAATGGTAGGACACTATCAGTAATGAAAGGGATCGTGGGACCACAGGACTAGACAGGTGTGGGTAGGAAGGATCCAGGTGCACAGAGCTGCCATCTGGCACCATACGGAGAGGCTTATGGCCCGAGTAAATGTGGTTGATTGACAAGAGGATTGTGGCACAGTGGAAAGAGAAGGAGCTCTCAGGGCATGGGGAGGGAGGAGAAAGCTTTGTCACTTAGAACCTAGGGCTTCTGTCTGGTGATGCCGCCAAGAGAGGCCAGTCCTGATTTTACTGATGAGGTATGAGGTCATGCCCACTCCCCTTTGTTCCCTCAGCCACCCCTCTCCCCCGTTTACTGCTCTCCCTTTTCCCCACAGCCCCTTATTGTCTCCTGCCGGTGTCTGCGAGGAGCCCAGCGCTTGGGCCCCTCTGCTGGGAGGCTGGGCTACTCAACCTCTCCACTGGCCAGTGTGTTCCCTCTCCTTTTGATTGATTAAAGGCTGAAATGCACCTGCAAACTGCTTGCTCTCCCTGGAAACTAGGCTGGTTTCCACGTGAGGAGCCAGGGAGTCGGGCATGCTGAGTACAGTATAGTAAGGGAGGAGAACGTGCTTACCAGCTCTGGCCAATGTGAAGTAAATGAGAAGAATCCAAAACAAAACCAACCCCCCCCCCCCCATCATGGGCCTTCTCTGTCAAGATGCTGGTGTCTGCAGTCGCTGGGAGAGGTAGGGGTGGGGTTACTGAGCCCACTTCAGGTTCTTTTCTAGTCCACAGGGGCTTTGTTCAACAGGCTCTGGGGTGACGTTGGCCGCTGTCTGCAGGGGAGTGGCCACCAGGGAAAATAGCACGTGGGACTTTTCAGGGGCTGGCCCCTTGGGAGGTGGATGTTGGGAGTCAGAAACCAGCCTGAGCCAGCATGGGTCTGGACTTGTCTACCCAGGCTGGTGTGTTTGTAGGCTTTGGGAAACCCTAGGCCTCAGGTGTTGGGCATGGCTGTGAGGACAGGAGAAGGTCACAGGGTTGGGGTAACTGGTAACTGCGGGAGGAAGGGACATGACTGACCACCCTCACAAAGGGCGTTTGTAGACAGGTGGATGGTTGATTGCCATATTAGTTTGCTAGGGCTGCTTGATTTTACATTTCTGATCCCCAAACTGGGTCGACCTAGTGAAAGGTGTAGTCATCCCACAGTTCTGGAGTCCAGAAATCTGAAATCAGGGAGTTGGCAGAGCCATGATCCCTGTGAAGGCACCAAGGAAGGATCTGGTCCAGGCCTCTCTCCCAGCTCCCAGTGGTTCCTCGGCTTGTGGCAGCATGACTCCAGTTTCCCCATGGAGTCCTCCCTCTGTGCGTGTCTGTCTCTGTGTCCAAATTTCCTCTTTTTATAATGAGACCAGGCATACTGCGTTAGGGCCCACCCGTGTGATGTCATCTTAACTAATTCCATCTGCAACCACCTATTCCTAAATAGAGTTACATTCTGAGGTACTGGGGGTTAGAACTTCAACATACGAATTGGAGAGGGCCACCATGCAACCCCAGCAGTCACTGAGGCGCACTTGTGGGGCCTCTAGGAAGTCCTGGCCAGGACAGAGTGGGTCATGTTGGAGATCACCAACTCACCTAGGGCTTGGGATCCCTGGCCACTCTCCAGGCTGCTGTGCTCCACAGAGCCCCTAAAGTTATCTAGAATACCCTGTGTGTCCTACTGTTTCTACACGCCAACCCCTTTACGAGGATGACTCTGTCCCTGCTTTTCCCTCTGCTTGCATGACCCTCATGAATACTTGCATCCCCTGTTCAAGGGGAGTCCCCAGGAAACTTGCCTGTGCTACTGTGGCCCCTTGAATCAGTGTACATATCACACTGTCTTATAATTTTTTATTACATGTGTGTCATCACACACCATTCTTTGCAGTCAGGGCCTGTGACTTTTCCACTTCTGTGTCTTCAGTGTCTGGCCAGGCCTAGCTTCATGGCAAGGTCTCAAAAGAAGCTTGTCCAGTGTTGGAGCTAAAGGACCTGAGATGTGGCAGGTTTGGGGAGAGATTGGTCATAAAGACAGGGGATGCTACCAGGAATCTAACCAGGAGGTCCTAAAACACATGGAAAATCTGCACATATCACATGTGTATGGTTCAGTGGGTTTTCACAAGCTGAACACATTTATATAACCAGCACCCAGATTGAGAAACAGAACATTACCAGCTCCCCCATGGCCCCCACCCTACCCCCGGCTTCTATGTAAACTCTATCTTCTCAGGTTAATTTGCCTATCCTTGAACTTGATATAAATTAAGTCATAGAGTTGGTACTTTTTTGTGTCTGGGTTCTTTTGTTCTACTTTGTGTTTTGGGGGATTGACTTCTGCTGTTGTATGTTGCTCTAATTTGTTCATTCTCACTGCCGTGTAATATTCTAGTATGTGAATATACTGCAGTTTACGCGTCTGGTCAACTTCCGGTAAGCGTGGATGTATTATGCATAGGGCTGTTCTGTAGCTCTGTGCTTCATGCTGCTGGGGAACATCTGTGCATATTTCACTGGTGTTTGTACCTGGGCATGACTTCTGGGTCTTGAGGCGTGCACACTCCCAGATGTACTGGAGGTGGAAGTATTGATGATGAGAGCGGACTGTAGGGGTAACGAGGGATGGATGACATCAGGAGTGAAGGCAAGTTGCCAGAGAACTTGGAGAGATCATTAGCCAAGGGGCAGAGAAGTCAAATTGTAGAGACTGGATGGAATAAAGTGCTTTCTGTCTACGGGATAGATCATATATGGGACGTTGGAGGACAAAGACTGGAGGGGGTTGACTTAGAGAATTTAATTGCTGGTGTAACCTTGGTCAATGGGGGCCTCTCTGTGCTGCCTGGTTTGGGGAAGTGGGGGCTTAACCCTAGAGGAAGTCAGCCCCTCAACATGGACCTGCCGCCATGTCTGGCTTTGCAGAATCTCCATGCCTGGGAAGAAGCCACTGCTATCAGGCTGGCGATGGTGGCAGCAGCTCATTAGTGTGGCAGCTTTGAGTAGAGAGTGATGGACTGAGGGCAGCAGAGACCCACGCTATTCCTATACATGCCTGCGCAGTTGTCAGACACCATCGAAGTGAGGGCCTATGCCTGGGGGGACACCAGGGGTCCTTGTGACTCTTACGGGGTGCACCAGCCAGGATGCTCACTCTAGTGGCTCTCTCAAGCCCTCAGGCTGCCCAGAATGACCAACCGAGGCGGGAGAGGGAAGTCCTCTGCAGCCCTCTCTGTGAATGGGCCTTTGCCTACTTGTTCTCAGTGTCCTGAACTAGGAAATGACGCCACCCTTTTCATCCCCCGTCTTTTCCAGAATGGCAGCAAAGACAACTCTCTGGACATGCTGGGCACAGATATCTGGGCAGCCAACACCTTTGATTCCTTCAGGTAAGCTCCCCTTCCTCTTGCCTGTGGCGTATGCCCCTGGCTGGGATGCCAGCTTCTTGTCCTTATAGAAGCCCCATGGGGTCTTTGGAAGTTGAGTAAATGTTGAGCGTTCACTGATCAAGAAGTAGAGAGAAACAAAGAGGGGGTGAAGTAGAAAGGATGAGACCACTGAGGAAGGAAGTCAGAGAGAGAGAATGGAGATCGAAGGAAGGCAAATGAGGGGAAAGGAGAAATCCAAGGGAAAGAGTGAAAGAGAAGGAAAGGGAGGCTGAGAGAGGGTTGAGGGGGAAGAGAAGACAGATGCTAATAGTTCAACCACAGGGAAGAGGGAGAGAAGACAGAGGGGTGGACTGGTGGTTGGAAGAGCAAAGGAAAATGGTATATAGCAGACGATGGAGGCTATGGCTGCAGGGAGGTCCGGAGGAGGGAAGGGCTTTCAGTAGTTCAGACTCTGGAAGGTTCCTGATAGACCAAGTTGGAAGAACAGGTATTGGCCAGGACTACCTCAGTATGTGGGGACGGTGCCCTTGAAAGGTTTGCTAGTGGGTACATACCATATGTTCATTCCTCTGGGGAGGGATGGCTTCAGACTGTGGATGGTAGTTACCCTTTAGCTCCACTCTGCCGCTGGCTTGGAGCTGGCCAACACTGGGCATGCTTCAGGCCTATCCCTGGCTCAGACTCCAGTTTGCACAGAATGGAAGCACCATGGTCTCCTGGGACTGGGGCTGATGGCACCTGGCCTCCTGGCACTTGCCTTATCTCCTCAGAGCCGCCTTGCCGCCATTTTGAGCTTCTGTCAGAAGCTTCTTTTGGCCTCCTTTCTCTCCAGCCTTCCTCACATGTAGATGTGAAAGCAAACTCTGGAGTGTTTTAGAGGGACCACTCACTGTAGGATAGGCCGCAGACCGACACTTGTGTTTTACCGGCACACATTATGGCATAGCGAGGTTGAAGAGAGGTGAGGGCTTGGCACGCAGCCTCCTGCCCCCATGTCTGTGAGCAGAGCTGACACCACAGGCCTCATTCTGAGTGAGTGGTCTCTGTCAACCCTGCCCTTGGCTGGTGGATGCCCTCCCCGCCCTGCCCCCCTCTTTGTGAGGACATTCCCTGCCAGGCTTGTGCCTACTTGTCTGGTGCCCATCAGTAACTGGGCTGGTCGCCCACTTACCTCCCTTCCTTACCTTTTCTCATCCTCCAGTGGTGCCACCTGGGACCTGCAGCCCGAAAAGCTAGACTTCACCCAGTTCCACCGGAAGCTGAGACATACGCCCAAGCAGCCCCTGCCGCATATCGACCGGGAAGGGTAAGCGGTGACCAGGGGCTCTTACACAGGGGTGGGAGGGGTTGCAGCCATCCGGGGGTCAACAGGGGCCTTTCCCTGGGTGGGCAGACAGACATCTCTGCTGCACTGGGGACACACAGGTGGCTGATGTCCAGAGAGGCTCTCTGCCTAGAACCGCAGACTCACTGGCCTCTCTCCACCCTTCCCTGTCCAGCCTCCTCCACCCGCACCACCCGCTCCTCTTCCTGACCACCGCGGCTCTGCTTGTCGGCAGTCGAGTGCAGTGGGTCACAGTTTTGATCGGGGCCACTGGGAAACTTGTTAAAACAGCCAGAACATCCTGAACTCTGATTCGGGAGGTCTGGGGTGGGGCCCGAGAATGGGCATTCCTAACAAGTTCCCAGGGGATGCTGGTCCCGCTGGACCAGGGACCCCCACTTTGAGAACCACTCTGGTGTCCCATCCTCTGCTTTTATCATGTATCACTGTTGCTTCTTCTCTTAATGATACGTCCGGGCCTGGGCTCACCTCAGGACAGCAATGTGACTGACCCAGGGGAATAAGACAGATGGGGTTTTTGTTTTGTTTTGTTTTTTTGCCCTTTCTTTTTTAAAAAATTAATTGTTATTCATTTAGAATTCCCATAACAATGCATTCACCATTTTAAAGTGTCCAGTTTCATTTTGTTTCGTATTTTCATAATATGGAATAACTACCACCTCCCTGTAGTTTCAGAACATTTTCAACACCCCAGAATAGAATCAAATCTGCTAAGCAGTTATGCCCCAGCCCTCTCTTACACCTGGTGACCACCAGTGTGCTTTCTGTTTCTGTGAATTTACCTCTTCTAGAAGTTTCTAGAAATGGGATCATATGAGGTCTTTGCACTCAGGTTTCTTTCCCTCAGCATAATTTTTTGAGGTTCATCCACATTATGGAGCATCTATCAGCCCTTTGTTCATTTTCATGGCTGCATAATATTCCATCCCGTGTCTCTGTCCCTGTTTGTCCATTCATCTGCTAATGGGGATTTGTGTTCTCTCCATGTCCTGGCTATTGTGAAAGATTCGGCCATGAACCTTTGTGTCCAAGTACTTGTTTCAGTCCCTGTTTTCAGTTCTTTTGGGTATGGGCCTGGGGATGAAATTGCTGAGTCACGTGGTCCAATTCTGACACCAGTTTTGTCGTGTGTGTGTTTTTTTCCCCAACACCACCAAGCAGTTTTCTGATACCAGCTGAGTGTCCACAATTTGGCTCAATGCTAACCCAGTCTACCTTGAAACACCATCAGACCCCACAAGCTTAGGTTGAGAGCTCAGTCCTACATACTGTCCCTTTCCCCCATTGCAGATGCTAGTCAAAAGGCCAGGCTGTCACCTGTGCTTCAGATCTCTGACTCTAGGTTGGGGGTCCAGCGACCCCCTCCCTGGCTTCTATGGATTTGCTGGGGCGTGGGGGCACGGGAGTTGGGAAAACACTGTACTCACTAGATGACTGGTTGATATGAAGGCATATAACTCAGGAACAGCCAGATGGAAGAGATGCATAGGAGAGGGATGGGGAAAGCTGCCAAGCTTCGTGCCCTGTCCAGAGTGCCAGTCTCCCAGAATCCCTGCGTGAGCTCCTCCCCGAGGCCCTCCAAAGCCTCTCCTTTGGGGCTTTTTGGGGGACTTCATTACACAGTCATGACTGATCGAATCACTGGCCATTCGCCATTGATTACACCTCCAGCCCCTCTCCCCTCCCTGGAAGTCAGAGTTAGGACTGGAAATCACAAAGTTAGGTCCCCTGTCAAATAGGCCCCTCCCTTAGGTTCCCTAAGTGTTTTCTCGAGAGCCGTCACATTAACATAACAAAAAACACCATTATCTCTGTCTTGGCTTAAGGAATTCCAAGGATTTTAGGAGCTCTGTACCAGGACTGGGGAAGAAGACCAAATATATCTTCTATAAATCACAATACCACACATAGTAATTCCTTGTTTTAAGTTTGTGAGGAACTGCCAAACGATTTTCCACTGAGGCTGTATATTTTCCCACCAGCAATACTCAGGGCTTCTGATTTTTCCACATCTTTGCCAACACTGGTTGTTCTCTTTTTTTTTTTTTTTTATTATGCTGATGACTTTTACTTTTCCTTCCAATACCTTCCTGTCCACTCCTGGCTCCTGTCACTGCAGATCTGAACATAACTGAGATTATTGGTTATGTTAAACGTAACTGCCTCTCACCTGCTCCCCACCCCACCCTAGCAGGCACCCCTTCTCTGACCACTCTGGTCTCACCAGGGTCATGAGCAACAGCCTGGGGAGGGAGATGCTTTTGTCCCTATTCCAGATATGAGAGAAATGTAGCTCAGAGAGTCAGACTAACTTGCCCAAGTAGACAAGCCATGATTTAAGGCCTTCTGATGCCATCCAGTGCCCAGGTCACCACACCAGAGTATCTGCAAAGCAGCTTAAGCCCCTTAAAATTCCATGCAAACTCATGTGCTTGTGGAAATTTTTCTGGGGAGAGACCCATCACTTGCCTGTACTCTCCCAGGGGACCCCAGGCTCTCACAACGGCTCCTTTTTCCATTGTCCCCCCGTGTGGGTTCCATAAGAACTCCCTAGAGCATTTTTGCTTGGGTAGAGAGTAGAGGTGGCCTTTAGCATGGAGGTGCCCTATTAGAATGGGATAGAGCAGAGGTGAGACCTGGGCCCCGAGGGGTCGGGGACCCTGAGTCTAACGTCCAGTGGCCACCTTGTGGCAGGAACTGTGTCGCCCTTAGAGGCCAGCCATACTGGGGACAGATGCCACATGCCCAGCCACTGCAGCGTCCCTCAGAAGCAGGGGACCAAGGTTGGTTGCCAAGGCTTCCTGCAGACCATGTTTCCATGGAGGGACAGAAATCAGAGAAGGCTGTTGCCTTGGAAACCCTGTTGGCAGCGGTGACTCAGCTGGTCTGTGGCAACCTTCTGCCCTCCGAACCTGCAGTCCCTCCGGGGAGTTCCGAACCCCAGAGAGGATGGGTCTAAGGGGACAGCAGCCCTACCTTGCACAGGGTCCCCTTCTGCCCCCAGGGGCCACTGAGGTGAGGATGAAAGACCGCGCCTGTGCTGAGCCAAGCTGGTGTCTAGCGTGTGCTTGGAGCCTGGGGCAGCTGGGAGTCCAGAGGTGGGGGGTGGCACACATGACCTGGGGGAGAGGGTGTCAGCCATTGCAGTCAGCCAATGGTCCCCAACTTCCTCCCTCCCACTGCCACGCTGTGTATGAAATACAGAGGCAAGCCATCGGTACCTCCACCGGCCAGCCTGTAGTGAGAAGGTAGCCGGATGTTTCCAGACCTCTTTCCACCTCCCTGTCTGCTTGCAGCCCAGGGCATCAGGAGGCTGCAGTCGGGGTGACGTGCCCCTCACACCTTCCTTACACCCCTCCCACCCCAGATCCACCTCCCAGAACCGAGCTGTCCTTCAGGCCCCAGCCCTCTTAGCACCATCTTGCCCCCTTACCCACCCCCATCCGCCACACTCCGCTGACAGGAACGTGGACATCCCATACTTGGGCTTTGCTCCAGGCCACTGCCTTGCCGCCCTCTGCCCAGGACATTCTCCCGCGTTCTCTGCTTGGCCAGCTTAGGACCTGCCTCCCTCCCTCTGCCCCAGACCATTCTGGATGCCTCTGGACGGTCTGGGCAGCATTCCTCGTGGTTCCCGTACTGCCCTCTGTTGCCCTGAGAGGCCCAGTCTATGCACTCTTTACACTGGGGCCCAACCCGAGCCGGAGCCCACACAGAAACACTTGTTGAATGAGGGGCGTAGATCATGTCCTCCTACCCTCTTCCACCCAAGCCTTTCTGGGATATGCCCCCACTGGGCTCCTCTGTCTGTAAGGCTTTCAAGATGCTTATCACATGCTGCCCCCTACTGGTGATGGGGCTCTGCCCTGTCAGATGAGTTGAGTGTGTGTTTCCGAAGAGCTGTGAGTTGTGGAGGGCAGGAACTACACCAGATTTCTTTTCCATGACTCCAAGGGAAGTTGACAGGGCCAGAAAAACAGACACTCGGTAAATATTGAACAAATACATGCTCTGAAATTTGAGAGTTGCATTAATTCTGCAGCTGGAAAATTCTGTGGCTATCACACCGGACAGCCCTCAGGGTGCCTGGGTCCCTAATAATAACAATGAGAACAGTGGTCACTAATCCGTCCTGGGCACCGTTCCAAGTGTTCGCCTCACGTCATTTAAAACTCACCCAACCTATGGAGGCGGGAGCATTATTATCCTCACTTCGACAGATTGCGGGAACTAGGAGGCACGGAGAAGCGAGTAACTTGCGTGGGTTGAGGTCAGCTCCAGAGTCTAGGCTCTTAATCAGTCTCCATGCTGGCGCTCTTCCCACCACAGCAGCCAAGACAGTGGCAGTGAAATAGTAGCAAAACGGTAATAGTAGGAATAGTAGTAAGATAGTTGTAAATCATATTAGTACTAGGAGTAGTAGCCCTAGTGGGAATAATGTATTTGCCGTATTTATCTTATTAGAATTTGATGTAATTATTGCCCGTAGTTACCATAATAATATGCATACCATTGAATATGGTATATAAATACAGATGTGTGTATATGGGGGCATACGGGTGTGCACGTACATGAGTACCAGGCATGATTCTAAGTGCTTAGATACATGAACTGATTTAATCCTCCTGCCACTACTCTTGATCCCCAGAACCTCCGGAGAGGTTAAGTGAGTCACATAGGATCACCCAGTTAGTAAGGGATGCAGCTGGGGTTCCAGCCTGGCAGTCCGGTCCCAGAGTCTTTCAATCGCAGGAGACGTGGGTGATGGGTAGCAAACCGAGGCCAGTGTCTGCGGCCTGATGGTAGGGCTGCCTGCAGGGGGCATGAAGACAAAGCATCAGCATCTGAGAGTGCTTGCTGGATTGGCCCAGAGGCAGGCCGAGGAAGGAGAAATCCCTGTTGCAGGCCTGTGTGACCTCAAGAAAGTTGCTTAGTCTTTCTGTTCATTCGTTGTCCCTCTGGTATAATGGGGGAGATGATGGGCTTTGCAGGAGCTGTGAGAGGTTTGGGGGTATTCATCAGCAAGGAACTTAGCATCTTTGCCTGGAAGGATCAAAGGGAGCTCTGGGACCTCTGTTAACCTCCCCGTTGGATGTCACATTAGTGCTCCCTGCCCCTGGACTCATCCCAGCACTCCCACCTGTACAACGTCCTTCATTCTCGAGGCAGGGCCCATGTTGCCAGGCCTGGGGAAGGAGGGCATGCTTCTCCAGGGCTGTTTCCTTGGGATGGGACTGACCAGTCCTGCAGGCCTTCGGGAAGCAGGGCCAGGTGTCTGCTCTTTCTGCTTGCTGGGCCGGGATAGGATGCAGAAACCTGCCAACTTTTCAGTGCCTTTCTGTCTTTTCTGGTCCAGGTGTGGAAAAGGGAAGCTAGAAGACGGGGATAGCATCAACCTGAACGACATCGAGAAGGTTCTCCCAGCCTGGCAGGTAGGTACAGGAGCAGAGTCTCCAACCCCTCCAGCCAGGTCCGGATCCTCAGTCTGGGCTGAGCCTACATGTTCTTTTGGCCCCTTGCTCCAGCAGGGTGGAACTGGGTGTCCCTGCAGCAGTAGGTGGGTAGAGGTAGGTGCCCGCCGATGGCCAGGCTGTCTCATGATGATGCGTATGGCGGCACACTCTTGGCTGTGCTGTAGGCATCGGTGGCAGGCCTGAGAGCCCCCATAGGTGAAATGGGGCCATGCTATGGCAACTCAGAGCACTTGGAAATTTTTTGTCCCTTGACCTGAAGTCTCTGCAGGCGAGGCGTCCTGCAGTGTGTTCTAGTGGGACTGGTGGGACTGCTGGGATTTCCAGCATGGTCGGGGCATATTTTTAGGCTTTTGAAAAGTGGAGTTGTCCTGCCAGCCTCTAGGTGTCCTCTGTGCTTGCTGATATTATCATCGATTGGGCTCCTTTCCCTGAATTAAGCCAGGCTCTGGGACAATAGGATCCACTCAGCAAAGAGCAGATCTGAGTTCTCTAGATGTTTCTGGTGCAGAAATAGTAGGAATCTGCATCCGGGCATGGCACTGGGACCTGCCATAGCCGAGTGAGAACCAGTCTCCAAGGTGACTGAACCCACCCCACCAGTGATCTGCCACCACACTCACCACATCCCGCTTTCCTTCCCACCTGAATCTCATGCCACTTCACCTTCGCCCATTCTCTCCCTGCTCCCTTTGTGCTTGTCCCATTTTGTGGGTTCAGTGTCCATGCCTCGGGCCCATTAATGGGAGACGATCAAATGCCCAGTCAAGGTCTCAGCAATCTGAAGAGGATGGGCCTTGAGCTGGTTTTTTCTTTGTTTCTTCTACTTGGCGTTTATTGTCTTTCTTAGATCTTAGATCTATTAACCAAATTTGGATAAACTTCAGCCACCATCTCCTCCCACTGCTGGGATTCCAGTGATATGTCTGCTGTGTTTCTTCCTATTTTCCCATGGCTCCTCAAACTCTGCTAATTTTTTTTTAAGTCTTTCTTCTCAAGTGTGCTTCGTTTTGAATAGTTCCCATTGCTGTGTCTTCAGGTTCATTAGTCTTTTTTTGCAAAGCCTAACCTAGCATTAATACCGTCTAGGATATTGTTCATTTCGGATATTGTGTTGTTCATGTCTAGAAGTTCCGTTTAGATCTTTTTTTCTCTGTCTTCCATGTCTCTCTTCTTCATGCCCATGCTTTCCCCAATCTTCTTGAGCATAAGGAATATATTGATAATAACTGTTTTAAGGTTCTTCTCTACTGCTTCTGCCATCCATGTCATCTCAGTGTCTGTTTGTATTCATTGATTTTTCTCCTGGAAATATTTTTGTATGCGTCCTGGTGATTTTAGATTAGTTGCGGTATTATGAATTTTACATTGTTGGGTACTGGATTTTTGTTAGTATTCATTTACATATCTGGGGGATTGTTCTGGAACACAGTTAAGTTACTTCAGAAGAGCTTGATCTTTTCAAGGCTTGTTTTTAAAGCCTTGTTAGGTGGAAGGCCTTTAGTCTACGATACCTCTTACTCCACTACTGAGTCAATACCCTTCTGAGATTGCTTCCCAGTAGAAGTGTTTCAACCTCATCCACTGGGAACACAGAATGTTTCTAGCCCTGTGTGATCTCAGGGGATTTTTCTGTCCATTCCTTTTAGGAAGCCTTCTACTGGCTCTGGAAGTTTCCCCACACACATGCACAAATTAGTGCTCAGCCAGAGACCCGATGGTCTGCAGATTTCTGGATTTCTCTCTCTGGTGCTCTGCCTTGCAAATTCTAGTTGCCTCAGACTCCCTGAATTTTGAACTCTGTCCCCATAACTCACTGAGACCACTTGGCTCTGTGTAGACTACTCCCCCTGTGTTGCAGTCTAGAAATTCTCTTCCAGGCACCAGACTGGAGCACAGATAGGACTCACCTTATTACAAAGGGAAATGTGTGACCTTCAGGTGGAGAAACCTGCCAGAGTCTAATTTGACCATATGACTGAGGTTAACATCATTAGTGACGGGATGGGTAGCCACCATGTGCTGTCTGGTGTGCTGCATGGGAAGCACCCACAGCATTTCCGAGGGGTCTCCTGCTAAGAAAGCATGGCCCGAGTCTGATCATAAAGAAACAAATGTAAGGACCATTCCCTTGAACCACTTGTATATGAAAGACAGGAAAAGACCAAGGAATCTTCCAGGTCAGAGGGGCCTAAAGAGGCAGACTGAAAGCCATGTGTGTTCTTTGCTGAGATCCTGGACCAGAAGACTTTATCGGACAGTTGGAGAATGTGAATGGGGATCTGGGGAAGGGGACAGTAGTGACGCCTGGGTGTTGGTGTCCTGACCTGAAGGGCTAGATGACGGCTCTATAGTGAAGTGTCCTTGTTTCTGAGAAATACACAGTAGAGGATTTGAGGGATATGGGGCTTCCTGTCTGCAGCTTGTCCTCAAATGTTTAGAGAAAGAAAAAATAATGGGTGTGTAGATGCACAGATGAACTGAAGAGCAAATGGTGAGCTTTAACAGTCGGGGACTCTGAGTGAGGAGCATAGGGAAGTTCTTTGTATCGTCCTTATAACTTTCCTGTAAGTTTGGGAGACAAAAAGAATCCGTATCTTCAGCCATGGTGTGTAGGTCAATGGCATGGAGTATCCCAGTGCACGGAGCATCCTCTGAGCTGGATCTGTGTTCAGTTATCACTGCTAATATAAAGCTAGCTTTGGTGCAAAAGACAAAAGGATAAAGTACTCAGAAATTACTATTTTATTGCTCCATTCCTAAATGCTTACAGCATTCGTGGTTGATAGAAAAAATTGTTTGAGAGACACAGATCCAAGTGAGAATCCACATTCCCCTGCCCTAGGTGAGGTGTTCACCTTTTGGTGGCCTTTGAGCCAGAAGTGGGGGACATCCTGGCCAGGAAGTTAACTGGTATGACCTCTTTCTCCTATTTGGTGCCTGTCTCCTAGCTCCCTGGGGAGCAGAGCAGAGTGGAGGGGCTTTCATTTCTGTTTGAAGGTCAGGAAGAGCTGTGCCCCTGGCTGGGGGAGGCAGCAGAGCTCAGGAGGTAAGGGCTTAGTGTCTGGACCGCAGACATAGACTTTATGGCATCCTGGCCCTGCCACTGACTAAGCCAAGGAACTGGGCTAATTACTTATCCTTGCTGTGCCCCAGTTTCCGCCTATATAAAATGAAGATAATGGCAGGCCCTACTTGAGAAGGGCGTTGGTGAAGACTGAGTACCGAGTTCATGTGGAGCATTGAGAACAATGCCTGGTGCTCCCTCCCACTGATGGTGGGCTCCCCTGGCCTGGTTCGGAGGTGGGAGAGGGAGCAGTTCCCTGTGTCCCACCCTGGGCACTTTTCCTAAGTGACCTCCCAGGCAGTGCAGAAAGATTGCACTAGAAGTCAGGAGAATCAAGCTGCAGACTTCCACCCCAGAAATGCTGTCACCTCCCCTCCCTCCACCTCAGTTTACTCATCGGTAGAATGACTCAGTTGGACTAGATCACAGGTCTGCAAACTGTGAAGCCCTCGGATTTTTCAGAGCTGCCTTGGGAGTCCTACTAGGAGTGGGGAGGCTGGAGAAGCAGTTTCAGCGGCCCCTACTTGGGCTCACCCAGAACTGCTCTGCTGACATCTCTAAACCAGTCTACTGTGAATTGTTTCATTGGAGGAAATGGTTCTACTACTAATCCGATGGTGAGAATCATCAGGCCAGCACATATTCCACCTTTTCTCTCTTTCTTCCAGGGAACAATAAGTCAGCAAGCACTCCTGATTCTCTGGGGCCGTGTCTGACACAGTCTTAG
This sequence comes from Enhydra lutris kenyoni, assembly GCF_002288905.1. Taxonomy (NCBI): domain Eukaryota; kingdom Metazoa; phylum Chordata; class Mammalia; order Carnivora; family Mustelidae; genus Enhydra; species Enhydra lutris. The sequence goes on from NW_019154092.1 coordinate 41,343,175, forward strand.
GGGCTTCTGGTTGTGGAGGTCTCCCCCACCCTCATCTCTATGCAGTGGGGGTCCACACAGCCATCCGGGCTTTGGTGCTCCCATGCACACATGCCACTATGAGTCAGCTTTGCCACCGGAAAACTCGGAGCAGTTAGGTCCCTAAACCCATGGTACTGAACCTGGGCTGCACATGAGATCTGTCTGGGAAGCTTTTAAGTCTACAGCTTTCTGGTCTTACCCTAGACCCACTGCATGAATTATCTCCTGCTGCATAATAAATGGTTCAACATCTAACAGCTTAAAGAAAAAAAAAAAAACAGACATTTGCCATCCCACATACATTCATGGGGCCAGGAATCTGGGAACTGCTCGGCTGGGGGTTCTGGCTCAAGGGGTCTCTCCTGAAGCTGTCGTCAGGCTGATGGCCAAGGCTGCAGCCATCTGAAGGCTTGACTGGGGCCAGAGGGCCTCCTTCCATCATGGCCCCTCACCCACCTCCCTCAGTTCCACCTTGTTTGTTGGCTCAAGGCCTCATTTCCTTGCCCCGCGGGCCTCTTCCTAAACTGCCAAGTGTCCTCACAAACATGGCCGCAGTCTTCCTCCAAAGCAAGTGATCTGAGAGAGAGAGAGAGCATCCAGCATGGAAGTCCCGATCTTTCGTACCGGAGTCTCAGAAGTGACATGCTCTCCCTCTGCCACATGCCGTATGTCAGTTGCAAACACACCAAGCCTGGCCCAGTGCAGAAGGGACCGCACAAAGGTGTGACTGTCAGCAGGCAGGGGTCACTGGGGCCGGAGACCACACCCACTGACTCATACCCAGGAATGTATATTTTTTTAAAGCATCACAGGGCATTCTGCCATTTTATCAAAATTACCAGTAAGAGTCGAACTCCTAGAATTATAACTGGTATCACTCGTGACACCTTTTCTCGGGCTTTTGTACTTCATATGGACACTGTTAGGGCGAGGCTGACAGGCTTCCTGATCCCCAAACCCAGCTGTGGCAGTGGCATTTGAGGCCCTAGGAGAGCACGTTGGGATGATCTCTCCAAGTTTTCCTAGCATTCTTCAGAGCCCCCCACAGGCAGGGCTGGCTGGCTGAGTCGTCCAGCTTTGGGTCCTCAGGGTCAGCTAGCCTGGCTATTGGCCTTTGGGTCGGGACAGATCTTAACCGGATGAAAGTGTCCCATGTAATATAGGATATTCCGTGTTCCTGGCCTCAGCGGCTGAAATCTGGTCACTGGGGAGGGGTGAGCAGCCATGGTGACCGCCAGAAGGATTTCCAAATACACCAAAGAGACACTGTGCACCCAGCTGAAGACTGCTGAAGGGGAGAGAAAGCACACCCATATAGAGTCCTGGGCCCAAGCAGAAATGAATGGGCTTCAACAGAAGTCCGAGTTTAAGGAGTAGAAAGACACCTACGCTAGTTAACCACAGTTAGTTAACCTCCTCTGCAGGTTAGTGGTTAATTTCAGTAGTTAACCGCATCTGAAGTTTCTCTTTCCCTGGTCTCGGTTACCTGAGGTAAGCTGAGGTGCAGGAGCAGATCTCAGTGACAGCTTAACCCGATGTCACAGGGCCGCGTCCTCCACCTCACTGCCTCTCCTCACGCAGGCCTGTTACCACCTCACACAGTCACGGGAAGGGGTGAGTACGGTACAGTGAGATTTTGAGAGAGAGACCACATCCCTATAACTTTAATTACAGTATAATTGTTCTATCTTATTGTTGTTGATCTCTTACTGTGCCTGATTTATAAATTAAACTTAATCATAGTCTGTGTGTCCAGGAAAATACAGTGTGTGTGTGTGTGTGTGTGTGCGCGCGCGCGTGTGTGTGTGTACACAGTTCAGTACTGTGTGAGGTTTTAAGGCTTTAAAAGGCATCCACTGAGGTCTTGGAATGTGCCCAGGTCCCAGTCCTCGTGGGTGAGGTCTGGGCCCTCTCCCTGCAGACTTCGCCTGCCTCCTCCATGCTGCTACAGAAGCTGTTCTCTGGGACTTGAATGAATGGCTAAGTAGGGAGCATTGACTCCAGTGACCCGCAGACTTAACGACTATTCGAAGGAGCTCTGGCTTATCTCTCACTGGGAGTCGCACATGGGGTACACGTCACAGGGAGTGGTCCTAGGTAGCAGTGCCCCGGTCAGGTCAGATGCTGTCATCTGGGTACCTGACCAAACTCCCCTCCAGTCAAAGCTGACGACCCCTATCCCCGACGGCCCTGCCTGGTTGTATTTCCACAGAGGGATCCCCGGGGACCCCTATCACTGGGACTGCTGGGGCCAAGTCCCTGGAAGCACCCAAGGACCTGGGAACAGGGCAGATAGGTGCCCTGTCTTCTGGGTATAGTTCTTCACCCATAACAGGTGTTTAGGTGGCTAATAAGGGCTGCTGCCGGTGGTGTTGACTGTCCCCGAGGTCTGCCTGCCTGTCGTGGTAACTGAGGGCCTGGGTAACAGCAGCATCTTAGCATCTGCGAATACTCAGCCGCCTCCAGTGAGCTTGGGCGAGCACTGTTCCCCCACACTGCTGACAGGGGGAGGGCAGCTGGAGGCTCTGAGTGCGGTGACACAGACTTAGGGGCTCATCAGTCATGGTTCCAGGCAGTGAAGCCACAGAACGGGGCCGAAGCTGAGGCCCATACAGTTGGACCTAGAATGGAATCCCAGGGGTCCCGCCTGCACTTTGGGCATCTCTGTTGGGAGCTGTGTGAAGGTGGACTGGGGTTAGCCAGCCCGCCACGTCCCAGGGATGTGGTCACTGCCGTCCTCATTGCTTGTTAACCATGGCAGTGGGTCCCAGCTCCACAGAGCCTGGTGCAGCGGCCACATGGGGGACGCTGGCTGCACTGTGATCTGCTCCCGCTAGAGGGCACCAGCGCGCCCCTCTGGAGGGAGGCTCCTTAGGCAGGCATTTGCCTCACAAGTCCCTTATCCCCAGTAGCCAAAGATATCCTGGCCTCCCTACTGGTGCTCAGTGTGCCAAAAAAAAAAAAAAGGCTCAGGCCCTTGCCGGCCAGAACAAGGAACAGGATGAGGTGGGAACGGAGGTGGTCACATAGAGGTTTTAGGGACATATCTATCTGACCTAAATGTGCCCCACTGTGCAAAGGCCTGACATCCCTCCAGCAGTCCTCCCCCCACCGCCCCGGGGAAGGCACACCCCTTAAGCCTCTATCAGCCGCATAGATGAGGAGGGTGCCTTCCCATGGAGGGAGGGCTGCAGGCAGCATTCCCCACACGAGACTTGACCTGGGCCTGCAGGGGAGGTGCCCACTGGCGTGGGGTCTGGGGGCCTGGGGCCTCAGGAGCCTTGGCTTCTGCCCTTGAAAAGAACAGGCACTATGTGAGGCCAAAGATGGAGTGCCATAATCCAGACCAAGCTAAATTTGGCTAAGTTCATGTGAAGCCAAGGGAATAGACTCTGAAGAAGTCAGATTCCTGCCCAGACACCACCCCAAGGCTCCTTCCCCTGAGAGGGGGTCACTCGCTGAGCAGCTTCTCACCCATGTCCCCTCAGGCTCTGGAGGGCAGGGGACCACACAGCCTTAGGGCCCTGTAGAGAGGCTGCCTCCCTGTTCCCCACGCGGCCCCAGATGCTACTATGTCTTGTACAAAACCCGAGCTGAGAAACCTTGTTCTTAAATTATCCTGCGTCTTGCCCAAGGCTTTCTATAAGGACGTATTTTGATCATTTTTCTTGAATTCTGTCAGACAAACGTGAGGTCCGCTGCCTGTTGTCTGACAAGAGGAACTTCATAACCCAACTGATTTCCCTTTTTGCCTTCCTGTGAGGAAATTTTGAAACTGAATTCTGTGCCTGCCTGCAGTTAATTATGAGCTCCCTGTGACCTGGTCGGGTCCCTCGCTTTGATCCTCTGGTGACTGACCTAGTTTGGTTGTAGATGCTGTATAATCCCACTGTCTTGTGGGTGAATAACGAGGGTCACTACGTTACGCGGGATTTCGGGCCTCATGCGTGCTCCTAAGATTCTCTCCACTGAGGGGCCCAGCAGAGCCAGGGAAGGTGGAGTGGGAGTTCACACCTCATGAGAGTGTACATGGCCATCTCTTCACACAGGACCCACAGAGGGGACAGACCAGCTAAAGCAGGGGACAGTGAGGCCTGGAGTTAAGCACCCCATCCCCCTGCTTGGCCCGGAATAAAGACAGGATGACAGTCTCTCCCATCCCACCTCTCTGAGGGGCAAATGAGCTTTGAGAATGAAAATCACTGCTCTCCTGAATGATGACCAGCCCCCTCCTCCCACCCGTTCCAGGTGGAAGAAAAATAGTGGCCTGTGCACGAGCTGCCTTGTTCCTCCAGCAGGTGGCGCTGTTGCCATTCAGAAACAGGGTTGGTGGGCCTGGGCCGCCCCATGGGATTGAAGCTGTCCTAGCCCAGTTCCCAGCTGTCCAGATGGGAAGGAGTGACTTTATTGTTCCCTAGAGCTATGCCAGCTCTAAGGCTTCTGGAAACTTCTAGGATATGCTCATTCACAGGCATCAGGAATATTAAAATAACCCAAGATGCCGAGGAACAGTCATATGAAAACCAAGCCCCACCTGGAACGCCCAGGCCTGTCATCTTCTCCAAGCACTATTTCATGTCCCCTCTTGGTCTCACGGGAGGTACGGTCTGGCGTCATTCACTCCGCCCACAGGTACTGATTGAGCACCTTTCCGGGGAGAGGCACTGTCTCAACCATGATGGACTGAGTTAGAGTGCCGGGGCTGGCTTCCTTTCCCACGGTCGGGGACATGGGGTTCTCCCACTGTTCCTTCAGAGACCACGCAACGACTGTCCCGCGCCCATAGGAACACTGCAAACCCTTGCCAAGTGCTTTCCACGCTTCAGGAGCTGTGACCATGCTTCCTCTTTCTTATCTTGCTTATCCTTGCGTGGTCCCTGGGGAGCAGGTTGTCTCTGGTCAGATGTCACCTTCTCAGTAGGCCTTTTGAACACCTCGCCCCCCCCCCCGACTTTATTCTTCTTCATCCCATTCATCATGCATTTGCTTTATTTATTTCATGGTCTTCGTGCTCCCACTGGAATGTAAGCTCCACACACGGGCACATACGGGTGCTCATGAAATACTCGGCCAATGACTGAATGAGCCCTGAATGAGGGACTCACTCCCAGTACCCTAGTCCCGAGCCTTGGCCTCCTTCACAGGGGCTTGAGCACTGTCTGAGCTAGGGTCTGCATACCATCCTTTCCGAGTTCATGGAACAGCCCTGTAGGGTAGAGTTATTACTGTTGTTGCCATGAGAGATATTAACGTGAATGAGAGAATTGAGATCAAATACTTTGCCCCAGGTCACATGGCTGATAGATGGGGAGTGGAAATTGGAATTCAGGCAGCCCAACTCCGCTGAAACCCCTTTGTAAGGAATGTCGGAGAGGAGGAGTTGCTGGAAAACCATTTTCTGTATTCTAGGTGACCATAGTCACGTATGGCAAGTTAAGGGTGAATGTCATTTCCTTAATAAGCAAGAACAAGAAAATGGATATATATTTTTTTTCCTCTCTTGCTGAAGGCACTAAAAATGGAAAGAGAGAGAGGAGCCCCATAGACACTTTTAAAAGAGGAAGAGATATGGTTTTTACTTTTTTTTTAAGTCAGTTTCTAATGCCCTCCCCCACATTCCCTGCTAACCCAAGATCGTGCATCAGCTATCAAAGAGGAATGCTTACCTAGGACACCCCCCTCCCTCTGCCTCTCTGGCCACCTCCCCCCACTCCCCCGAGTGCTTCCTCCCTCAGGACAAAAATAAGTGCCCCGTACAATAAAGGAGGATACCAGGAGTTCTTCATTCCATGGTTTCCTGTCCGAGGCCGCCAGGTAGCAAGGCCCATTGGGAATGGGGCAACGTGCTCTGTGAGGCAAGCCTGTTTTTATTTTTGTTGTTTGTAAGTCTTTTTACAAGAAGTCATCACTTTGGGGGTGAAGACTTTTGTTGGTGACAGCTAGGAAAGTTCCTAGGGAGCAGACTACGGCCAAGTCTGGAGTGGGTTCCCATGCAGTCTCAAGTTGCTGGGACAACAGGTAGCAAGTGCTTTCTGGCTCTAGGGGGCCCAGGAGACTACCGTCTCCCTGCCCCAACCACTTTGATGATCCAGAACATGGCTAGGGTCTTTGATAGGGATGGCAAACTGGCCACAGACCAAGTCCAGCCCTCCAGCCTGTTTCTGCAAATAAAGTTTTGTTGGCACATAGTGCGCCCAGCTGTTTGTTCACTGTGGCTACACTTGTGCTACAAGGTAGAGCTGAGTAGTTACAGTGGGACCCTACAGCCTGCAAAGCCCACTTAAAAAAAAATTTTTTTAAGTGTTAAAAAAATGACCGAAATCCTGAGGTTCATTCAACTTCTGTTGTCCGAGAACCCTTCAGTTTAACTCACAGATCATTGTCAAGTTCACCCAAAATCATTCTCTTCCAGCTTCCATTTCTCCAGCTATAAAATGGGATCATGGGGCATCTGGGTGGCTCAGTGGGTTAAGCCTCTGCCTTTGGCTGAGGTCATGATGTCAGGGTCCTGGGATGAAATTCCACATCGGGTTCTCTACTCAGCGGGAAGTCTTCTTCCTCCTTTCTCTCTGCCTGTCTCTCTGCCTACTTGTGATCTCTCTCTCTCTCTCTCTCTCTATCAAATAAATAAATAAAATCTTTTAAAAAAAATAAAAATAAAATAAAATGGGATCATACACCTGTTTGACTGACATTGCAAAGCTATCCTAAGGGTCAAAATACAAACCAAGTTACATAATGACAGCTCTTTATAAACTGAAAAACTGTTCTACGTACATGAAATGGCCTTACTAAGTAGCATAGTGATAACTAGAAGCAGGGACAGAATCATTGAGCTTAACAGGCAAGAAACGAGCTTGGGAAGCATCCCATGGGGCCCTTCTGTGATTTGGGGAGCACAGGGGTACAGATTGTGTTGACTTTCCCCAGCTCCTTCCAAGACTGAGCTCTCGGAGAACAACCATCAGCCTGTGTAGGACTCGGGCCAAGTAGAGAGCAGAGCCTCACCAGCTGCGCCCACCCCAATCCTTACATCTGCTCTGTCCTTACTATCCCGCTGGCCCAGATCTCCGCCTCTTTCATGGCCCCATTCACACTTTCCCTCCTTCTTGGAACTGTCCTCATAAAGCAGACCACCCCCCCCAGGCCTCACAGAGTTCCTGGACGCTTGATTCTAAGCCAGTTGTGAGGTTCTCCGGTTGTTTCCCACCTTTCCTCGTGTTTGTGCTTCCTGGAGGAAGTGGACCTTGAACTGTATCATGGGGAGGTGGCTAGGGGGGTTCTCTAGAGAGGAAAGAAAAGGTCTGGGATTTGGAGCTCTGGAAGTAAGTGAGTAGTGGTTCAGAAGCAGTAGAGGCCGTGGACAATGGGGGTCTCCAGCTGCCAGAAGGGACATTTTTATAAGTAGAGAGAGCCATTGGTGTGGGTCCTTGAGGCCTTAGGACTTGACCAAAAGGGACTCAGTCTAATGTTCTTGTGCAAAGAAATGCATGATGGAAGGAGGATTTAGGAGGTCAAGGGCCAGGGGCCAGGGCCTAACCAATCCTTATGTCCTCTTCTTGGAACCCATAGGGAATTCCTAGGACCATACACATCTTCCCTCAGTGGCCAGGAAATGAAGTTTTGTGACTTCATTAGAGACAGGCCAGTGTCCCTTAGAAACAGGACTTGCCCCCAGTAGAGAGGTCATTTGGTCTATGCCCTGCTTTGGGCCAGAGTCCTTGGCTGAGTGCCTACAGGCTTGATCCTTGAGGTGGGAGGGAGCACCTGGGGGCAAGGGTGGCCAGCCCAAGCAAGGCCAGACTGAACGCTGCCTCCACTGAGGCCACGGCTGGGCCCAGGCCATCTCCCAAAGAACAAGAGCTGCCCTACCCAGCCCTGCTCTGGAATGACGTGGGCTTGGGATGAGGAGGCCAGCAAAGCTGTGAGGAGGCCCTAAGCTGACCTATGGGGACCCTGGCTACCAGTGCCCAGAGAGTCCTACACACACACCCCCACCCACTGATGATGCCACAGTCCTATAGGAGAGGCCCTGAGCATGAGACGAATGGTATCACCCCACCTGCAGCCCAACTGACCATCCTAGGGCTGGCCTTACCCCCCATCCCCCACCACCCAGCCATCTTGGTGATGGCCTGCTGACTTGAACCCATCCTTGTTAGACCAGGCTGCATTCTGGTCCAGCACCTTTCCTCCTCTGTCCTTGGCCTGTGCAAGGAGCAGCTGAGGCTAGAGGAAGAGGAAGGTGTTGCTAAGGGTGTGAAGCATCCATTATTCCTTTATTAGCCAGTGTGCCATTTCTGGTCGCGTTCCCCTTCCTGGCGGCGGTGAGCTTGGGGGCGGAGAAGCCCAGTTATTTTCGTTTACCCCAGCTTCTCACTGGGAGTAGTCAGAGGCTGCAGGCAGAGGGGGTGGGAGCGGACAGGGCTACGTGCTCTCCAGCAGGCCTTTGTGAATGGGCCCCGGCTCCCAGGCCACCCGACGGCAGGCGGCCCCCCCCAGGACGCGCTGACTCTCACTGGCTGGACATCGTCATTTCTAGCATTGCAACGGCCAGGCGGGAGGAAGCTTTCTTCTGGCCCAAGAACAATACCAGGGTCAGCCCGGGGACCTCCCTCCTACACCCTCTTCCTTCCATTGTGAGCTGCAGCACAATCCCAGGCTCTGCACAGCCTGGGGGAGGGAGGACTTGCCCAGGAGAGATTAGCAATGTGATACCTCAAGTCATCGGCCTCCCCTTCCCAGGCTGGGCCAGGGTTCTGGAGGCAGCAGATGGACAGACAGACCAAGCATGTTTGAATGGCTCTCAAATCCCTATGCTTGGCGAAGGGGCTGCTAGCAGGGTGAGGCCACTAGCTGGGGGTCCCAATCCCTCCCGCTGTCCCCACCGAATCACAGCATGTCCGGGCTGCAAAGGCCTACTTAGACCTTCTGCCCATCACCCCATTACACAGACAAGGAAAGTGAGACCCAGAAAGGTAAAGGTTTTACCCAACTTCTGATTGCCCTGCTGAAAAATTCTTTCTTTTCCTGAGGCCTATGGGAATACCCCAGACTTCCCATTCTGCCCAGTATCTGCCAGCCTTCCAGGCTTCTCTCCTGTCACTCACCAACTTGGGCTTTAGCCATGTGACTAACTGATAGGCCGTTGATCTAATGGCACCGGTCCCTCTGCCTTAAATGTCCTTCCGGCTTCTTTTGCATGCCTACCTGCCTGCCATATCCCTGTTCTTCAAAGACTCTGCCTGAAGGTCACGTCCTCTGTGTACCCCTCCTGGACAAGCGTTTCCTTGCTGATTCACCTGGGCTTCTCCAGTGCTTAATATAGACCTAGAGAAGGGCTGCCCACCCCCATGTCATTGGTAAACCTGTGTGTCTCCCACATGTCCCCCTTACAACACACACTCCAGATCCCAAGGGCTGAAAACATCCCATTTGCCTTTGCAACCTTTAGGACAGTGGTTCTCCAAGTGGGGTGCTCAGTCTAGCAGCATTGATACCACCTGAGAACGTGCTAGAGACGCAAATTCTTGGGGGTCCCTTCTTTTCCACTGAACCACAAACTCTGGGGGTAGGGCCCAGCGATCTGTATGTTCCCATCCTGACAGGTGATCCTGATGCCTGTTCCCGATTGAAAACCAGTGATTTACAACCTGCTTACAGGCAGCTGGTTCTTAATTATGTCTTCTTTTCCTGCTCTTTTTTCTTTTTTTTAATACCAAGATATGTTTGACGTATGAGTTTAAGTGTGAGTTTAAGATGTGTGACTTGTTGATTTTAATACATTTATATCATGCAGTTCATCCCACATCTCTGGCATCAGAGTCACCACTTCTGGTGTGGGGAACAGGTGACGTCAGGTCTCCTCGCAAGTTTAATATTTATAGTACAGATTTGTTGTCTGTCTTCGTGATTTCTTGATAGCTTCATGGGTAATTGACCTCACCCATCTCCTTCGATTCACTGCCAAAATCTTTGGGGTTTTTTTTGTTCCTTATCATTATTTTGCTCCAATGAAAGACCAAGAATCTTGCCCTCTTGGACAATCAAGGATATGGATTCACAGAGGGTTGAGTGATTCAAGGTGGAAACAGTGCTCCAGATTCCAGCATCTGGTCCTGTCACTGGCCATACCCCAGATGGGTGACCCTTTGGCCCCGACAGTGCCAGGTGAGCCCCTGCAGGTTGTTGGGGGGGGGTCTCATTACCTTCCTGACTATGAAAGGTAGAAGCCTCAGAAGAGCCCCCAGAGACACTGCACACTTACACGGGGTCGAAGCCACCCCCTGGGATGGAGATGTGGGGGCAACTTCTGTGTTCAGAGAGGAAAAGGAAGCCCTGGGCTAATCATTCTGTCTCTTCTCTTCGGATCCCATTGCTGCATGGGGGGCTGATTCGCCGGCCCCGTGTGTGGGGTGGTGGCCGGTCTTGAAGGGAGTTTGTCCCTGAGCTCAGAGACTCTGCCAACAGCAGGCAGTGACCCTGACGCATTGTTGGTGGCAGGAGGAAGCTGACCTGGGGATAAAACAAGAAACATTAACTTCGGCCTACAAAGGGAGTAATCAAAAGTTGCTATTAAATAGACTATAAATAATAACAGTAATGTAATCGTGGGCCCAGCCAAACAGACTAGGGGGAGGCCAAACATTGAGATCATGTCCAGAAAACAGCCCTGGTCTTTCCCTCTGAGGTTCAGTGCTCTGACTTTTGGAGCAGAGGGGCTGAGGATCTGGGTTTCCAGTGGAGGAGGAGGCCAGTACCCTGACCCAGGGATGGGTGATCCTATCCCACCTCGGAGCCTCCTCATACCATTTCCTGTGAAATAAGAGAAGTGAAGCCTGTGCCACCCTCTGGGCCCAACCCTGTACGCCCTCTTACCCACGCGCTTTACCACTCCCTCTACATAATTTTATTTTCGTCTTGATGGTTTGAAGAACAAGTTGTGGACATGTTGTCACTTTACCCCTAAATACCTCCATGTGTTTTCCTAAACACAGGGACAAATCTCTTACATAATCAGAGTTTCAGGGTCAAAATCAGGAAGTCCACATTGATAGAATCCTATTACATAATCTGCAGACCTTGTTTCCATTTTGCCAGTCGTCCTGCTGATCGCTTAGCTAAAGAAAAGGTTGTTGGGTTGTGTTTTCGGATTTAGAGCTCAGGGGAAAGCCACACTTTGCTTTTCGTTGTCGTGTCTCCTGAGGTTCCTCTATCTTTCTGTCTTTCATGATCGTGACATTTTTTTGAAGAGGACAGACCAGTCATTTTGTAGAATGTCCCTCGAGTTGGGTTTGTCTGATGACTCCTAGGAAGTGAGTATGCACTTCCGGAAGGAACGCCACAGAAGAGGCAAGGTCCTCGGTGCAGGGTATCGGGAGGCCCAAGATGTTGATTTGATGACCGTACCATGGACCACCAGGTGGGAACTTCTAGAAAGTTCCCCTTTACAATTAAGAACTGTCTTGCAGGGAGCTATTTGAGACGGTGTCAATATACTGTTTCTGATAACACTTCTGTCCACTCACTTTAGCATTCATTGATGATTCTTGCCTGAAATAGCTTCATGTTTGTGGGCAAATGGTAATTTTTCTAATTCCATCTATATATTTTAGTTGACTTTCTACTGTAAGGAAGATCATTCCTTTCTCTTATTTATTTACTCATTCATTCATTCATTCATTCATGCATTTACTTACATGTCTTGACCTAATAGATTTTTACATTTCTAATGGTTATAATCTGTGACTATTGGATGTCTAATGGTTATGGATTTGACAAAGAGGAGCCCCTTCAGATCACTTCTGTGTATTTCTGAAGTGCCCTGAATGATTATTCTTTGCATACTTCTTCACTTGCTGACACAAGAAGTGGTTCTGGGTTTATTGGTGCTTTCCCAGCCCAGCCCTGGGAGCCATTACCCATGGAACCCAGTTCCTTCTTACTGGACAGTTTTTAGAAACTCAGATCCAAGTGCTAGGTGTACTCACTGCAGCTGAATCCCTGACTTTTGATCCATGTCTCTCTCCCATTTTCTGAGTCCCCAGATCAGAGCTTCTCTCAAAAATAAAATCTCTTGTCTGGAGGTAGGGATGAAAGGACATTGCATGGCTCTGTGGAGTGGGGAAAGACACTTGGGGAGTCCATATCCAGACTCTTCTCAGCACCTTGAACACCTCCCCCCCGCCTTTCGTGGTCCCTAGTCCCTCCAAACACCTCCCCCGCCTTTCGTGGTCCCTGGTCCCTCTGAGCTCTGAGCTCCCTGGGGGTTTGGCACATCTCTCTTTCATGTTCCCTTCTGCGGAGTTACCCGCCACTCTGCTCACGTTCTGTCTTCCCTAATTGGTGGAAATCTCTTTCCTCATTCTCTGTGTTTTTGTAGGTTTACAGTTATTATTATTATTATTATTAATTAGAGAGGAAAATTTGAAATAAGTGCATGGAGTCCATTTATTATGTGAGGTGGAAGTCCAGTTGGTTGGATTTAAGTCATCAGGGAAAGAGGGAGATCATTGAAGGGGACACTGAGCTACACATACTTGTCGGGAGCAGCAGTGGGAGAAGATTCTTGTGTCTGAGAGGAGAGGGATGAAGTGACCTGTCCTCTGAGTCTATGCGGAGAACAAGTATGTGGCAGAGGCCCTAGACACATAGTCGTTGGAATCAGAATATAAGCGGGGGGGCAGCAGAATGTACCTGAATGTGAGTAAATAGATTCTTCCCTTTGCTGTTGTTCAAAGAACTATGAGAAGGACACACACACACACACACACACACACACACACACACACCCTGTGTGAGGTCCCTGAGAAAATCTGTTTGGATTCAGACCTTACAGAGAGGCTTACTCCCACCCGAGAGCCAGGAGCCATCAGGGCAGAAGCTCCCCATGGAGGACCCAAGGATAAGTCTCTGCGGCCCAGCCATGTAGGACTCCAACAACACTCTGCCTCACTGTCCGTTGCCCAGTGCGAAAGACGTTCCTCCAGCAAGTCTCCAGGGTCCTTGGGAGCAAGGCTCTTATCTGGTACCTCACCTGGGCCAGGGTTGGACACATGGTGGGGGCTCAGGAAGTCCCAGAACCATAGATAGTTGCTAAATGCCAGAGCGATGTGTGAGCCAGCTGTGCCAAGGAGGGGAGCAAGGCGGCCTCTTCCCCGGAAAAGCTGCAGGTCCTTTGCTCATTGCTGGGCTCTCTTCTTCCACAGCTGCCCGAGTCTCTCCCCTTTGGCATTACTAAGAAGCCTGACCCCCACCCACCCCCAGGGGCACACTGGCTCCCGGAAGCCCTCCCATAAAGTACAAGCTGTCCCTGCCTCTTGCCAGTCTGCATGTCAACAATCCACGCATTCTGCGGTTCCTGAAAACCATTTTTGTAGAACTTCTGGTAGCTTGAGTCTCCTTACTTGGGACTTCCTGCTCATTTCTGGAAGTGTTGAAATAAGCAAGTACGCCCTTAAGGGCAGGCAGGCTCGTTGTGCTGGCACAACTAGCATTGTACCCTCGTGAGGAAGGATGGCGCCCCAAAGAGCCAACCCTAGTGTCTAGTGGGCCCTTCTGTGTGCTGTTCTCGTCTCAGGAACACAGAGCCCTGAAGGGCAGGGACTCTGGGTACATCCTATTTCCTGGAAGCCCTCCCTTTCTAGCTGGTCACTGGCAGGGATCCGTTCTGTGGGCAGGTTGTCACCTCGGGCCCCCAGGAGCAGGGTAAAGCTGGGGCATACTTGGAATGGGGCTGGTGGTGGGGGGAGGGTCAGATATGAGCAGACCCAGGAGCAGGGGACACGGAGAATGAGTACCGAGATGCGCTGAGAGTGTGCAAGCCGCTTGGCCGCCTCGGCCTGGTGCCCGGGGCAAGGAGCAGCCCGCGTGCATCCATGGGGCAAGAGCTGAAACATGTCTCTGGGCGTCCAGCTTAGACACCCAACTCCTCAATTTGAAGCCATAAGGAAAGCATTCTGAACACATCCTGCTCCCCAAGGAAACGAAGGTGTCCCCCCCACCCACGCTGGGAAAGGGCTGCGCCCAAGGGCATGCAGCCCCTCCAGCCACAGATCCGGGGCCGCAGATGCACAGGTCACTGCTCTTGCCCACACTTCCCGCAGTTTCATTAGAACGAATTCTCAGAAGTGGTCCTCGCAGAAGGCTCACAGGCTGTCTGTTTAATCATTCAGTCTGAAGTCTCACTAGGGATCTGATTCAATAGGTGTTTTTGAAACGGCCTCATCACCAAACTGCATGTAAAATGTTCCACGGAAGGGAAATTTGAATTCCCAGCTGCAACAGGCTCTGCCTCTCCCACACCCAGAACCAGCCCAGCAAGGCCATCGGAGCGGCCACCAGCAGCACTGATCCCACACAGCGCTCCTGGAGGCCCACAGCTCAGCCCTGCTGGGTCCAGGCCATGGAGAGACGGAGGGTTAGCCACAAGGATGCCACAAGAACCGGGCCTTTGTGAATACCACGCAGGAAAAGGATTTTCTGCCATGGCATCCGGACATCCCATGTCCATCCCCCCATTGGTTCCTGTTCTAGATACTGAGCCGTGGGGTGGGCTTCTGAGTCCTTTTCTGGCCCTTAAAGAAGTGAAAGATGTTCTAGAACCTGGACCAGCCTGCCACTGGCCAGAATGGCCATTTGTGCAAATTAGAAGGAGAAGCTCCTTCCTCACACTGGACAGCCTCTGCCCAAAATTGTCAAAAACCATCCAGATCCACAGTGACTGAGGTGAGGACCATCTCCTGGAGTGGCACAGAGCCAGCGTTGGCCGCAGGTTGTTCCTCTTTGTAAGCAAACGTCACCAACGGGCTTGAGTTGAAAACCTAGGCCACTAGCTCATGTTCTAGAAGGCCGGGCTTTGAGTGTAGAGTATTTCCAGCTAAAGAGAGTCCCCCTTAGAGGTTAATATCTCACAGCCTAGAAGGCTGAGTAACGCATTCTGTTTCCTCAGGTGGAAGCAGCCACAAGGCCATAGCAGGTTATGGGTTTCCAGGCCTGAGAGGAGCCTCAGTGTCACTGAGGGCAGCTCCTTTCCTTTTGCACCTGGGAACTCTGAGGCCCACACAGACATCCCTGCCCTGAGGATAGGCCCCTGCCTGTCCCTGGTATGGGGCTGAGGAGCTCTTCTAGTTGTGAGTTGGGTGTTGTGAGTCAGAGGTCCTCGTACCCGAGAGACCCCTGCAGTCCCGGAAGGGCTGGGTGCAGAGATAATGTGCAGAGAAGAAACGCTGCTGCCAGATGCCCCCACATTCTTCCAAGGCCTGAATGAGACACTAGTGCCTGACCTCCTTTACCTGCCGTGGTCGCCGACCAGGCACGCACACTGGATTGCTCTTACGGCAATGTCAGGGAGCCTCTGTAGTGCGTGCCAGTTGTGGGGGATTCTCATTGTAAGGACCCTCAGCAAAGTTGGCCATGAAAAGCAGGCATTCTGAAAGCAGATCCTTCCTAGTCCTTGCCCATACACCGTACCCAGCCCAGCCAGGGCCCAGCAGCCGGTCAGGGGTGCTCATGTGAGGAGCAGTTGTCCCTCTTCCAACTGTCCCAATGGGCCATGCGTGCTCATGTACACACGCATGCGCACACGCGCGCGCACACACACACACACACACACACACATTCTCTCAACATGTTAAAAATGTTGGAACAATTCAGCCTAGTTCTTGACCCATGACCTCTAGGGCAGCTCAGCGGCCTCTGGATCATTATTTGGCTTCAAAGAGTCCCCTCCAGGTCAAAGCAGAAACATTTGCTTGGCAAGAAAAGAGAAGATGTTCCTTTATGTGGCTTTTCCTGGCGGCAAGAAAAAGGGACATTGTTCCAGCAGGCTGGCGTGTGGTGTGGTCAAGGAAATGTCATCATACCCCCTCAGCAAGGTCTTCTCAGGACACCCCAAAGGGCAACAGCACCAGCGGCTGGTCACGTGGCCCAGGCTGGTCACTCAGGTTGGCCGGCCGGCACAGGATGTCCACGCACAGGAAGACCTGATTGGTGGAAGACGGGCGGGCAGACAGACGGCGCCTGCGGGTGAGGACTGGGGAGGAACCTTCCCGGGTCTCTGGGGACCCCGGGCAGGGGGGACCTCTCCATCCCACAAGAAGAGAGATGCCCTAAAGACCTCGGGGTGATTCAGAGTCAGATGTTGGTGACCAAAAAGAACAACTTCTTTTGGTCCTGCCATTGGCGTGGTGAGGAAACAGGAGCTTCCCTCCGCGAAGCTGAGAAGACCTTGTTTCAAGGTCTCTGGAATGAGTATCACGCGCACCCCCCCCCCCGCAATTCCTTGCTGCATGTTAGAGTTGGCTGGGAGCTCTTGAAAAATATCTGTGCCTGGACCCCACCCCACCGGCAGGTCAGGCCCCTATAAAGGTCCCAGGTAAATCTGACCTGCAGCCAGAGCCGAGACCCTTTGTGCTCAGGTCCTAGAGATTTCTCCTGCTGTGCCCTCCTGGAAGGTGTTTGCACCAGAGGAAAGCAAGGGGTTAGCCAGCATTTGATCCAAACTTACAAAATGTTAGCGTAGTGACCTCTGCCTTCTTGATATGAATTACATTTTACCAGGCTTAATCCTCCTTCATTTTCGATCTGTCTTGCAAGGATGTACTATTCCTTCAGAACTAGGACTGTGTCTTATTTGCCATTTCTCACGGATGGTGCTCTATCCCCCATCCCCACCCCCATCCTTCACCAAAACTAGCCCATTTTATTCTTAGATGTTCACAGACTCTCCCGTCCCTCTGCCACTTCCCCAATCCTTACATTAGCCGTTGACATCTCTTGACCTTGGGATGCCTTCTTAACGGCCCTGCCCTGTGCTGCCCTTCGAAAGCCCTTTGAAACTGTCCTCCACACCACATCGGCACGATCCACCAAATCCACAATCTAGCTGTTTTACGAACATGCTTCTCCCGTCCCTTGCTTCCCCATCACACGTAGAATGTAGCTCCTGCCCTGGAAGGCCTCCCGCATCCTGCCCCTGCTCTCCTTCCAGACTTGGATCCCACATTTCATGCCCCGTGCGTAACAGCCACACCAACGTGTAGTGGGGCCCTGAGTACAGAAGGGCCAGGCCTCCATCTTTGGCCGGCATGGGATTGGCAATGGCGAGAAGACCATGGGCAGGCAGTGAACCCAATCACAGTGGCTCTTTCTCCTCTCCGTTTCCTCATAACTAGAGTAGGGATGATGAAATCTATCCCTCCCACCACCATCTCAGGAGGAGAATCCAGCGAGATGATCATGAGGGAGTCCTTGGACAACCATGAAGCACTCGACATATTTAAGAGCTTCTACAAGGACATGAAGAAATAGGTGTTGCATGGGAGTTCACGGGGCCCGCGGGGAGTCATTCGCACGAAACACTGTGCACGTGCTGGTGAGCAGGGCAAGCATGTCGGTGGCGACACTGGCTTCTGCCCTTAGTGTTTTCATAAAGAGAATCGGGTGAAGGAAATGTCTTGGAAAAGACAATCTTCCTAAACTCCCCCGAAATAACTTCAGTGGAAACAATTGTGGTACCGTCCACTGTGCAGTTATTGTTCCAATCTACCGCAACATGGGAAAAATCTCCCGGCATTTCCAACTCAACTGGGAATCAGCTTGACTTCCAGAGGCCTGGAAACAAAGGGATTGTGCACAAGGGCTGCTCTGGGTCTTCATGGCCTACTGGAGCTGAGGACAATCCCAGGGCTTGTGTACAGCTTAGCTTTTCCTCTCCACTTCCCTTTGGGAGTCATGTTTGCTAGAGACTTTTGTATTTTCCCATAGATAACTTTTGGGGGTCATGACCAAAAGGCTTTATTACAACAATACTTGAGATTCTAGATTTCCTTCCAGTCAGTTCTATAACACAGCATGGAGATTTGAGACCTCAGAATGCTCCCTTGCCCACACCCACCAAATGGAATCAGAATAGAATAGAATAGAATAGAATAGAATAGAATAGAATAGAATAGGATAGAATAGAATAGAATTCCCTCCTTTGAAAGGTCTTCCTTGGTGCTCTATTCTTCTACCTTCTCAAAGGCTCTGTCTTCTAGACATGATTAGAACCTCCTGTCTGCTCATCCTGTCTCCCCGCTGTTTCTCACACTAATCTGTCCTCTTCAAAGAAACTGTCAGAGCACCTTTGCCCAGTGCCTTCTCCTGTTATCTCCCTCCTTGACTCAAAAGGCAACATGTAGCTCCCCAGTGCCCCATGAGACAAAACCAGGAGCCCTCTCCTGGGCACCCACAGTTCCTGGAATCTTCCTTTATGACCCCACCCATGCTGATCACCCACCGGCCCTTCATTGCTGCCCCCACTTGACCAAGATCAACCTGACTTTCCTGTCATTTTATCCTTTTAAAAATCTCAAGCGTGTTAAATGTGTAACTAAGTGTGATTTGATTTTCTTTTGTAAAAAAAAATGCATTTTGACTTCTTCCTGCTGGCTCTCCCTTCCAGAAGACCAGTCTCCTCTTGCTTCTGTATGTGGAGTCCTTCCCACCACCTCTCTGCCTCTAATTCTCCCATCCTTTAGAATCCTTCCTCTCTTCCTTCCTCTAAGAAGTGTTCCCCAATTACCGTGTGGGGACATTCTAGAGCCTTCTCTTTCTCAGAACATGGTACCTTAGAACAGCCCTTCTGACATCTGAATGAGCTTGCAGGTACCAGGCTGAAGCAGTTCCTACAGAGATTCTGACTCTGTGGAACAGGGCTGAATTCCTGCATCCCTAACCAGCTCCCAGGAGATGCTGAGGGTGCTGGACCATGGACCGCATAAGAGCAGCAGGATCTTACAACTATGGTTCCCGATTTTGTGGCACATTGGAATCACCTGAGAATTTTAAAAGAGACGCATGCCAGTCTTCCACCCTTAGACATTCTGATTTTCTTGGCATAGGATGCAACACAGGCATTGAGATTTTTCAAATCTTCCCAGGTGATTGGGAATAGATAGGGTACACTCAGGTGTTGGAACAACTGCCTCATCAGATAGTGTGAATATAGCTAAGCCTCGTGTATATTTCATCTGTGCTGACCTTATCTCCCTGCCTTAGACAACAGTCCCTTTTAAGGCAGGACATGGTTCCCCCCCCCCTTTTTTTTTAATGAGGCGTGATTGATTGGCTGGTGATTAACTATTAGGCTGTTTGCACTTTTTGATGATAAACCAGTGTTCACAGAGCATATATTGCCAGTAGAGAACCATACTAGACGTCAAAAGGGAGACAAAGGAGATGGTCTTGGATTTTGCCAGAGCGTGGTGAAATCCACACACAGTGCCAGCCTTGGCTGAGGGGGACTGCCTGTGTGACATGGTGTCCAGGGCTCTGGACATGTTTCCTCCTCATCCCCACCCCTTAGGAGAAAAAAACCAACAATACCTGCCTGGCTCATTTATTCCTAAAACACTACCACTACTTTTTTTTTCCCCTTTTGACCTAAGGCTGTGGTTCTCAACTTGACCACCCTTAGAATCCCCTAAAGAGCTCTTAAAATCTCCCCTGCCTGGGCTGCAGCCCAGACCACCTGCCTCGAGGCTCCTCAGGGACGCCTGGCCCCCTGGATGTTTGGGAGCTCCCCTGGGGCTGTCAGTGAGTTGCTCTGGGCTGAGAGCCATGGACCTTAGCTTTTTATTGATTGAAATGTAAATAAAACCCGTTTATTCTCCTCTCAGGGGATTGAGATTATCAGGGCCTTCCCTGAAGACAGGTTCAAATAGCAGTAAAGGGAGACTGTGAGGAACCTGGGTGTCTGTCAAGCTCAAGAAATCACCACTGGGGCAGGGTGGGGGGAAAGGCCCAGAGGGAGGACAAAGTGCTGCAAAATACACTTGGCCTCCAAGAATTCTTTAGTGCAGGGGTCAGCAAATGACAGCTTATGGGCCAAATCTGGCCCACCACCTATTTTTATAAATAAAGTTTTATTAGAACACAGCTATGCTCCTATGGCTTCTTCTGCTGTACAATGACATTTGAGACCACATGGCATGCAGATTCTAAAATATTTACTATCTGGCTCTTTTTTTTTTTTTTTTTAAGATTTTGTTTATTTATTTGTGAGAGAGAGGGCAAAAGAGCACAAGCAGGGAGAGCAGCAGGCAGAGCAGGGAGCCTGATGTGGGGCTCGATCCCAGAACCCTGGGATCATGACCCGAGCTGAAGGCAGACACTTAACCGACTGAGCCACCCAGGCGTCCCTATCTGGCTCTTTATAGAAAACGTTTGCCCACTCCTCTTCTGGGGGGTTGACCCTGCACAGACTCCCTAGCCGCAATTTGTGCATCAACGCACACGCTCAGAATTTTTAATACCGCTTCTTTGTCTATTTTTACGCTCAGAATTTTTTTTTTAATTTATTTATTTGGCAGACAGAGATCACAAGTAGGCAGAGAAGCAGGCAGAGAGAGAGGAGGAAGCAGGCTTCCTGCCGAACAGAGAGCCTGATACGGGGCTTAATCCCAGGACCCTGAGATCATGACCCGAGCTGAAGGCAGAGGCTTTAACCCACTGAGCCATCCAGGCGCCCCTACGCTCGGAATTTTTAAAACCGCTTCTTTGTCATTTTTTTAGTTACTTTTTAAAATAGAACAGAGCGTCCCGATAGATGTTTGAGACTAAGTCCTGGTCGGGATAAGGTATGGCTGTCACTCAGCCTGGAGGAGCAGACTGCCACCCTCTGGCCCCAAGAAGCCTCATTGCGTTTCCCCCACGTGCTGCGGCGATGTCACCGTCCTCCTTATAGGCTGCAAAATGGGAAGACTGGAGCCCCCCCCATCAGAACCTGATCGATGGTAGGAGGTTGGAAAGGCTACCCAGGGACGATGGAGTCAGGAGAGGAGCTATAGGAAGCAAAGACCGCAGATGGAAAGAGGTGGCAGGGATGGGCGCTGTGCTTGACCAGCGCGGGAGGGTGTCAGGAAGTGCCCAGAGCCTGTACTTCCAAGTCCTGTGTCCAGGCTGTCCTGTTCCCTTCCATTCCTTCTTGAGCCACTGCTGTGCCCCTGAAAGTAGGTCATATCACTGTCTGCTACAGAGACATGGAGGGAAATAGACACCAACTAGGTCATCGTAGCTGCTGGGGCCTGGTGAGCCAGCCGAGACCAACGGCTACCGGATTGAAGACAACCCGAAAAGACTCTTTGATGTGTCAGGGAATCCTGAATGGCCACATCCACACCACAAAAGGTCAGCCCTGCTTTCTGGGAATGGAACAAGTAATTGAATTTCTGAAATGGTACATTTCCTGTAGTCAGAGAGAGGTACAGCCCATGTCCTTAAAGTATTCCCTTACAAAATTAACAAGTTGAAGGCGGTTATTTCTTTTACCAAAGATATTTGCGATAGGACTAATGATTTCTGACTCCAGTTAAAGCAGAGTTGCGTGTAGGAAGTTCTTGCAAGCACGCAGCTTTGAAGGAATTCATCTTTATCTACTCATGTCCCATCTTTCTTCCTCATTGGAAACATTCGCCAGGATAAGAGCATGTTCCTTCTAGTTTTCAGGTTGGACAACACACGGGTCGGAATCCATTATTTTCCCATGGTGCTCATCACATGAATATTAAGCTTGGCACCTTAGCTGTTAGTTTTAACGTGGAAGGAGGGAAAAGGAGGAAGCAAGGTACCCCCTGCATAGATCAAATATGGCAAATATGGGAATGTATGCTTTTGACACTGCCAACTGTCCACAGTGCGAATCCAAGGGAAACCATGAGTGGGCTAACCTTTTACTTGGCTTGTTGTAAATCACGCTTATCATTTGTTCATTCGTTTTCTCATTCTACCAACAAACATCGTGGAGTACCTGCTATGTGACAGTCGCCACGCAAAGTGCATTGTGGTGGAAACCAGGGGTCCATTGCCCAAGAGATGCAACCCCAGCGAATTCTGGGTTGGTGCGTGCTATGGTTGGGGCTGGGTCTTTGATCCACCGCTCTCCTGGGCACTGTGTAAGATTCCATCCTGGGCCTGAGTTAATGTACCCGCTCTACTGCGCATTGCTTTGGGTCTGGTATTTAATTGAATCCAACCTCCCTTACCTCTCCTGTCGAGAATGGGTAATAAGAGTACCTCCCTCTCTGATGTGAGGTTTAAATTAATTGATACGTGTAAAACTCTTTGCTCCGTGCCCATTCCGTAAGTGATAGAAGCTCTTGTTATCCTTATCACAGCTCACAATCCTTGCAGACATAATTTAGTTCCTTCTTTGGTAAGGAGACCTTCTGAATACCTTCCAGGGAAACGGAATTGCTCACTCAGTGGAAGGGAGTGTATTTATGGGGCAGGACTGGAGGGGAAGGAAAGCCTTTGCAGGCTAGCTTCCCCCCATTGTTGGGCTAGCTTATCCGTGCGGGACTCAGCTCAGGGATGCCCTAGCCTCACCTTGCCATCTTCTTTGTCATCTCTGGCTGCCCAAGGTGGCCTAGGAGGTAGCCTAGAGAAGCTACTACAAACAGACAAGGAGTGCACAGGCAGTGTTTCCGCGTAGACAAGCTGCCTTGACCTCTTCCCCAGCTCTCAGTGTTCTCATTCTAGTGGAAGAGTCTCACTGAGCGTGGGCAACATGGGAGATGCTCTTTGGGAGGTCAGACTTTGACAGGGAAGGTAGGACTCTGAGGAGTCTCCTAGCCTTTGCCTACTCTGTGGTCCCAGCCATGACCCGGAATTCAACTCCATCCCCCCACCCCCCAACCAAGTGCTTCACACCAAGCAAAGAGCACAGACCCAGGGCAGGGAGCAGGGGCCAAATGCTGTTTTGGAGTCAGTGACCGTAGCCCAGGAGGGGCCTTTGGGTGGGACCTTCCTTGTGGGTGCCTGACCCCCGGTCCCAGTTGGAGCCAGCCCACCTTCCAACGGGAGCCTTGTTTTGAGTCCCTGTGGAGACCATGCTTACCTTCTTGGACCCTGAAGCTTATTCGTCCCTCTACCCAACAGGATGAACCCTTTGTACCTCCTTCCTGGCTCCTGTTCCTTGTGTGACTTCTCCAGACCATGTTCATCCCCTGTTGGGTCCTGACCCCTCTCAGCCTGTCTGGCCTCAGCTCTGTAGACCAAGAATACTTTTGGACCCTTCTCTTTGCAGGCTGGTCTGGGCACAAGCAAATCCCATGTGGGTTGAGTAAACATGTATCCAAAGACTGGCCAGGTGTGTGCCCATGTGTCCTCTCATTGGACTTCCAGCACCTCGTTCAATCCTCACAACGGAAGGTTTGCTTAAGTTCTCCGTTTTAGAGCAGAGGAGACCACGGCCCAGAGAAGGGAAGGGAGCAGACCTACTGCCTGGCCCGACTGGCCTCTGGCCTTGTGCACAGGGTAGACTTGGCAGAAGTGGGACGCTTGTTACAACCTAGGGGGCCTGTGGAGTCAAGTGGTGGGCACCAAACATCCTCAGTGTTATTGTCACCGTGCAGGCCAGCAAATAGCCACCTTGGTTTTCAGAGGGCTTACAGTCTAACCGAAGACTGGGGGGATCCAGGTCTTCAGATCTCCTGCATTTAATGGAAGGAGAATTGCAATGATGGATGGAGGGCTGAGGGAGCCGTGGAGCGTCATAACTGCTTACGACCAGGAGACATTCCTCGGTTGAGGGCCGTGGTCTCTAGGCCCCGGGTCACCTGTGAATGCTGCCCTCCCACAGAGGAGAGAAAGGGGGTGGCCCAACTCTGGTCCATCCAGGGCCATGGGACATCTTAACTTTTCATCCAACCAGTAATTATGGAGGACCACAGTATCTATCACTGTGGGGCATGCAGAAGTGAAGAACCATGACCCCGACCCCTCAGCTCCTGAAAGTTCGTAACGTGGTTGGGGAGACAAGCTAAGAAGCAACAACCTAGCTCATTTGGATACCAGGATAGAGCACTAAGAAGTTTACCCAATGTACCGTGTGACCAAGTGGATCAATTCTCATGCGAACCAGGATTGGTTCTTTTATGGGCATTAATGCCAATGGCAAAGTCTGGACAGTATTGCAGGGGTGAACAGAAGTGGGGAAGATGTGGCAGGCAGAGAGAAACGCCTGGTTCCAGAATGTGTGGTACAAGGGTAGGGCGGCAGCTACATGGGGCCAGGGGGGGTGGACACCCCTTAAAGATCTGGGAAACAGTCTACCTCCAACCCCAGGGCAGGAACCTGGGTCTTCTGGCCCCCGGCCCAGGGCACCTTCTGATGCATTACCATAAACAGAAGCTTAAAGCCAGTTCTCAGGACCAGCAGTGTGGTGTACAGATGGGGAGGTTGGGGATAGTGATTAAAGCTTTTCCTCCAGGTAGGCTTCTGATCTGACACAGGAGCACGGGCAGTGAGAGCAGAAAGAATTGCTTCCTCCACGGAAGTGATTTGGTTGGAAAAGCTGTGGTTCTGCCAGGAGTCCTGGCCATGCCCTTAAATCCTGGCCCTCGAGTCAGCCACCCAGGCCCACAGCCCCGAGGCCAATCCCATGGGCCCAGCTTGTGCACACTGACCTTCCTGGTTATGCCGGGAGTGCTCAGAGCCCGGAGCTGGGTGGCTCTGCAGGCCAGCTCTCCACTCCTACTAAAGGGCCACACTCTGGTCAATGTCGCCTTCTCAAAAAAGAAAGAAGGGAGGGAGCGGGGATCTCATCCTTGTAAACCTCATGGATAAAGCGGACAGCAAGTGCGTCGGCTTTCCCTTCTGTTTCTGCAGCTGGGCCACCCGGCAGATGGGCATTGCCCTTCTGAGATATCCCCCGCCTCGGGAGGGCTGCAGGGAGGGCCTGGCGCTTGGCTGGGGAGGCACTTTGCTATGTTCCGGGGAGGCGGCTTCAGTGTTTGGAGCTGCTGGCAGTGGAGGGCTGTGTGCTCATAGGCCAGTGGTACTCACCAAGCTAACTGCATCGTATCAGTGACCCAAGGAGGGTAGCACAGGGCCCAGGATGGGGAGGGAGAGTCAGTGAGCAAATGACCAAAAAAAGACAAAAACCCACATTTGCTTCCAAAATAAAACCAAGCAAAAACTGATGGTGGCTTGATTAAATGCATTAGCAGGAAGGGAAAGGGCTTGGATTACATGAGTACTTGCCTTTCACACCCTGGAGGGAGTGATCGCTGCTGTGGTCCTTGACCTAGGCCGACACAGGTAAGCCAGAGGTCTTCCCACGGCCCTTTGGCAAAAGGAGAAAAATGCTAAGTTCACAGTTTCCTTGGAGATTGAGGTCAGGTGAAAATGATCACATTTGTGCAGAATCGTTCTTGAAAACCCCTTAAATGGCCCGTGAACTTGAGAACACTTGGTCCGGAGTATGTACCCTGGGCGATAATTGTGTACATATAATGTATCCTGTGTGGTCTGCTACAAAGAGGGCTTGAGCCCCATAGGGTATTTTCATTTTATTTCTAAGTACATGTAGATGACCTTGAGCAAGGTAGGCAAGCACCTGCCTGGGACCCTGTGTAAAAGGTGGTCTGTAGGATGGCGTTGTGCTTTTGCACACAGCGGAGGCCGATCCGAGTAGAGGACCACCTTCTATTTAAAGTCCTGTCCTTTGTGAAATGAAGGTTATGGTAGATGGAACGTCCTCAGGCAGAGGGAAACGTAACAACTCCCCATTTTTAAATTTAAATTTTACTGGTCTATAAATTTGAAAAGGCTGGGAACTACTAATCTAAGCCTACTACTTTATTTAAATTAAAGAAATTCTTAAGCTTTGTATGTTGAAGACTAAACAGAAGGAGAGTCAACTCTTTCATTTTTTTTCTCCCGTAGCGAACATCGGTCTCAGTTTTGGCTCTGTCTCCGTCTGTCCACCTAGTCATTCTGTCTGGGCTCCCATGTCACTTTCTTAGACCTTTTCTTATCCTCCGGTCGAAAGCATTGCCCTCTTCTTCGTTTTCGTTGTTTCTTTTTGTTCCAGTTCACCGGTCTCTGTTTAAGTGATCTTTTTCTTTTTAGCTGCATCCTGTTGGCTCTCCCCTTCCCCTTGTGGGATGGAAACCCTGATCTGCGGTTCAGTCCACTGTTGGGTTCGCGGGAGTGTCGCAGGAGTGAATGAAAGCCCGGTGGTTCCTGAGGGAGGGGCCACATTTTGGCCTCTCGCACCCCGCACCAGTGCCAGTGCTACCCTTGCAGGTGCTCCACAGTCTGAGCTTAGAAGCCAGTCCCTCCACGCCCTCTCCCTGCACTCGCTCCTCGTCTCACGTGGCTCGACCTCTTCAGTGGCCTGCGAGCTGCCCGCTGCCCTCTGGCCTGGCCAGGCTGACCTGACTCGGTGTTTCACTCACCACTTCTCTTGTGAGAGGTGGGTGTTGACTGTCTCCATGGAGGAGGCTGAGGCTACAGCAAGCTGCACTTCTGTCCCCTGAGAATGTTCTGGACGCAGCCAGGGGGCTCAGGAAGCAGTTGGTGAGGGGACCCCGGTGCCCACATTCTAGGAGGCGTCCCTGGGGGTTTGAGCTGCTGCTTCCCAGCAGGCGCATGAGGGACATGGGTGGAAATACTGAGGAGGCCTCAGGGGTGGGGGGCTTTCCTGGCACAAGGGTTTGGGGTGCAGATGGTGACATCTCACTAGTACAGACTGTGCCAAAGAAGAGAAGAGGGTGAGGGGCATCTCAGCATCACTGCTAGAGGTCATTTGGTCAGGAGATCCCGCCACACGGCCTGCAGGTGCCCTCACACTTACCGACCCCTGACTACTCCCAGTTTGCGTATTGAGCTGTACCAGAGATCATTCAGGAAAAGCAAGAACAAAGCCATTAATTAATGCCTGCTTCCTGGCAACCTGTACCAAGGCCGCCATCTTTCTTAGTCTGCTTCCAGTAACTCAGAGGGTAGCCTCAGGCACCCCTTCCTCCGGGAGGTCCTTGTTCCATTCCATTTCTTGCACCTCTTCCAACCTTTGTTCTGCCATGGCTTGAAGGCATAGCTTTTTCAGTTCACCAAGCCTCCCGGGACCCTCAGTAAATGTCCCTCCTCAGGAGAGTGGAGAGCACGTGTCTGTCCCAGTTGCATCCTCATGGCTGCTGCCATGTCAGTGAGCCCCGGGAATACCACTGTGCATCCAGGACGGCCCCTGGGCTCACTTGCACAATGGAAGGCTGACAATGGTCATGGAAAATCCGGCCCCTCGGCAACGGGTTCCTTTACATTTTACACCATAGAATGCAGAAAGAATGTTCTAACATTGTTCTGCTGTTTCTCAGTTTCTGTTCATGTTCTCACCCATTTTTTCTCTTCATTCAGAAATTGTCAAGCAAATGCCATTTGTATTTGCAATTGCCCAGTAGATTCTTCCTGACGTGGGTTCCAGTGGGAAGGGGCGGGGGTGGTCATGTTTGCTTCCCATGACTTCATGGATATAATGAGATCCCATGCCGGACTGCTTAGGACTTCTTTGGTTATGAGTGATAGAAACCCACCTCAAAATATTTGAAAGATAAAAAGGGGAAATTTATTGGCTCATGAAATCAAAGGAAGTCATGACTAAAGAGGCAATTATTTTCATCTTCATTTTCCACCAGAAGGAGGAGAGAGAGGGCCCCCGCTGTGGCAACAGAGCCGGGACCCAGGTTGTGTGATGGGTGTGTGAGACACCAGTCAGGAAGGACTCCTTTGGTTTTTATGGTGAGAAACCCAACTTGAACGAAAAGGGAGGGGTGGGTTCCCCATGAGGGCTCGCTTCCCCATGGCAGCGAGCTAGTCTCTGTGACTGCCCTACCATGCAGCACAGACCCCCAGGTCATGGGCTCACCCTGAAGACTGACACAGGCAAAATGTTCACAGGCAATTCTGGCGGGTCCCAGAGAACCTAAGTTCAGCTCCTCCTCTAAAAGAATGTCCAGTTCTCGTGGAGCCAGCCACAATAGGCAAGCGACAGCACTTTTTCAGAGTGAGTGGAGTCTAGGGTCTACGTTCCAGGATGTGAGTGGAATTGTAAGCAGGGGTGAATGCTGGTGTTTCAGCCTCTCGGTCTCATCCCTGTCTACGTTTATCTGTGTTTTTTACATGGGGGCTCCACCTAAGGTCTTGTTTTTTTATTTTTTTATTTTTTTTAAAGTCTCTACTGCTTAAAAAAATAAATTAAAAGAAAAGAAAACCACAAATTTAAACACAGGGAAACCTGTCTACCCCTCACCTTTCTTTCTAGAACAGGTCAGCCTCTCTGAATAGCTGTGCAGCCTAGAGATTCCAGGAATTTTAGAAACATTACCTGTTTATTTCACTGGACGTGACCCACACATCCTGCCCACGTGCCCACAGTAAGACCTGGGTAGGATAACTTCTTAGAAGCTTTGAAAAAACATGACTCCCTGCAGGAGGAAGCCTCTGCTATTGAGACAAGCTCATTGTCAGGGAGCTTTACATGGCATTTTTATGGTCCATTAAGTTGCCAAGTGCTGTAGCTGCTTTGTACTGTTCACCCTTGGGATATCTCCCCAAGTTGGGCTGGACATGGGGGACCCTGGGGAGGCCTGAGCCGGCTTGGCAAAAGACTCTGTCCTGCCTCTTCAGGGCTCCAGCTCCCTTGGCTTGCCCAGTGGGCACAGCAGAACCAATGTCCTGTCTTTCTTCTGCCAGCCTACCGATAAGGCCCTCCACCTGAATCTTCTGGTATCTTTTGGAGAGAAGGAACCTTTAGTTCCCATGTACTTATTCGCATTCTTGCAAGCGACAGGAGCCTAGTAGGGCCGATCAACATGCATGCTCAGGAAGGAGAGGAGAGGGATCGTGGTCTCCAAGAGGCCCGGGTGGAGAGTCGACATCCAGGTGTGATGGGGGCAGACAGGTGTGGGAGCGCACGTCTACCTCGTCAGAAAAGTGAAGATGCCTCGCCACGTGAAACGCCCCCAGCTCCCCTGCTTCCCAGTAAAGGCCACACGGTGCTGTTTATCCAGATCTTCTGCAATCTGGGGGACGCTTTACACACTAGGAGGAAGACTCTCTCGTATTTGTGTAATCCTCTCCCTCTGCAAAGCGCTGAAGTGTGAGCAGAAGATAACAGACATGTGAGACTGTTCGGCTTGGATGATTTCTATCAGGCTCAGGTCTGGGATTAGTAGATACAGGTCAAAGGTCACTGGAATATTAGGAAAATCTCCCTGAGGGGAAAGTGGGCACAGGGTTCCATGAAGTTGTACGTTTTTCCAGCTTCCCTGCCTTTCCCATCTTGGTGGTCCCTGCAGGTGTACCCGATGGTGGGGCTGGGCCAGGAGGTGGGGAAACCCCGCCTACTTTGGGGATTTGGGTCTTCTCAGACAAACCAAAAGCACTGGGAAGTAGGGGACTGGGCAGGGTCTCAGGCTGTTGGTTGGATGAGGGGCCAGAAGACCCCAGCACAGAGCCTAGTCCTCTACCCCTGGAGCTGCATGACCCTATGCGTTATGGCCCCAAAGGCCTGGAGTGGACAGGTGTGGGGTTAGTAGCACTCGCCCACCAGGGAGTATCAGATGGCCTTAGGACCACCCACGTCAGACAGGGCCCTGGAGAACCGCATGAAAGGAACAAGCTGCTACTGTGGAGGGAGCACATGGGGAGGCCCTGAGGCGAGCCTCGTGCTGTGGGCCTGCAGCTGGGATCATGCTGTGGGATCTGGTTGGGAGAGCCAGGAGCGTCCTCGTGTTCTAGGCCCACCATCACAAAGTATGCCAACCGGGGGACTCAAAGAACAGACATTGATTGTCCCCCAGTTCTGGAGCTAGAAGTCTGGGATGGAGGGGTCTGTAGGGCCAGTGTTCCTTCTGAAGACTCTGGAGAAGAATCCTTTCTTGCCTCTAGCTTCTTGTGGCCACCAGAAGTCCTTTGTGTCGTTTGGCTCAAGCTTGTGTTGGTCCAACACCGCCGGCGTCTTCCCATCGCCTTCTCCCTCTGTGTCTCCTGTTTCTCTATAGCCAAATTTCTTTCTTCTTCTAAGGACACCTAAGGCATTGGGTTTTCTCCACTGGATCATATGTGCAAAGACCCTATTTCCAAACAAGGTCATGTTCACAGCTCTGCAGGGTAGGACTCCAACTAATCTTATTGAGGCACAGAACTGTACCTATTCCAGGAGGTGAAGAGGACGACAGAGATGGCCCCAAACTAGACACTGGTCAGGAGCACCAGTGCTGGCCCTGAGAATGCTCTGGTCCTTCCCTGTCTGCCCACAGCGCCAAGCGCATCTCCACACGCTCCCATGACGCTTGCGTCATTGGCCAGCAGATGGAGGCGGTAACACACCTTCTCGTGAGCATCTCTCAAACTCCTTAGGACTCAGCCCAGGTTCTAGCTCCATGGCGAGGGCTTCTCTGACCCTTCTCCTAAGGAGGGTCCTCGTTCCTTCTTCGGCTGCCCAAGGCGTCTCTGTTCAGTGTCTCCGTGGCCCGTGGCATCCGTCAGCTTACTCCTTTGTGTTCCCTGACCTCCAGGGCTGGAGCTGGGTCTGTTTGTTCTGGTTTTCTCCCTCTGAGGCACCTGGCACAGGGGAGGCCTTTAGCGCTGGCTGCGTGAGAAAGGACCACGGATGGACGTACGGGTGGGTGGGTAGACAGATAGAGGCGGAGTAACAGGAGTCTCCCCTGACCATCCCCACCCCGTCTGGTGCATCCCCTTGCCAGCCTGCTCTGCTCCATAGCGTTTTCGTCAATTATCACAGCATCTGCTTATCTGACCGTTGTCTCTGCTTTCGCTAGAATGTGCGCTCTATACAAACAAGCATTTTGCCTATTTCTGTTTTACTACTGTATGTGCGGTGCCTAAAATGGCCATTTTTATAGGCCAAGGTGAATGGAAGAGCGGGTGGGTTGTGGGGGGGTGGGAGTGGGGAGCCTAGCGGGAACGTGTCACTGTGATCACAGAGTCAGTGGGTCGCAGAGCTGCCAGAGCAGAGCCATCTCTGTGCAGGCTCCTTGCTCGGTGAGCTCGTTGGCCCTCGCTCACGGCACTCTCCCTCCAGGGACAAGGCCCTTGCGCTCCCAGTGTGGGGCCTGCCGCTCTGCTGGGCTTGCCTTTACTGCCGTAGAAATACTGCCCCAGGGTTGTGAGGACCCGCCTCAGCCTGACCTGGGATGGGTGGACTTCACATAATGTGTTTCTGCAACTAGAGCCATCAGGGACTGGCCCGCAGAGCTGCGTCTTAACGTTGCTGACCCCCGAGTCGGGTGTGTGTGTGTGTGTGTGTGTATGTGTGTGTGTTGCACGTGTATTCAGCCAGTGCAGCATGCGGAAGGAGTATTACCTTCCCTCTGTCCCTGGAGAGGTTGGTTTATATAATCTACTTGTCTCCCAGGCCCATTTAGTGAGCAAAAGTGGTCAGAGGTTGGCGGGGGGGTAGGCTGCAGCCACGTCTCAGAGGGGCGGGAAGAAGGGTTCTGAGCAGAGAAGTGGATGAAGACCAGGCATCGCGGGGGGTGGTCCAGCATAGTGCTACGTGACGGAAGACTGAGGAGACCGGCCAGGCAGCTGGTAAACCAGGAGGCCGGTGCCCTCATTTATGGAGTTGGGGGCGCCCTCCCACCTGGACCGACGTTACCTGGACTGACATCCGTAGGGGCCTCTTTCAAAGCATGGAGTGGAAGAATTTGTTAAGCAAAGAATTACAGTGAAGGCCACTCTCTGCTCTTAGAGGGTAATCCCAACAAGGCTGATAAATTTCTCATTCTCCACTCGAGGGATAGATTCTAAAAAGCAGGGAGGGATCTCTGGTGTAAAGCCAAAGCCCCATCTCCCCTGGCCAGGCCTGGAGATACCAGTGCACGCTCCTTTCCGGATTCTCATTAGTCACACTGGTCGTTGGGTGCCTCTTGCCTAGGATGTGCTGCCGTTTGCCACCCTGGCTTATGTAAAATGTTTTAAGGCTGCTGCTTCCTGGAGAGTGATTGAGTGAGAAAGGAACACTTTCCATTGAGGCTGGATCTTCTTTCTTCTTTCTTTTAACACTTGGGGTCCCCTCTACCCATATACTGCCCCCAGATTTTCTTCCCACCTTTTTAAATTGAGACGTGATTCACGTTACCATGAAACTCACCCTTTGAAGGTATATGGTTAGTTGTTTTTTAGTATATTCACAAAGTCGTGCAACCATCTAATTCCAGAATATTTCCCTCACCCAAAAAGAAACCCAGTACTCATTATCAGTCACCCCCCGACTTCCTCCCTCTCCCCAGC
Source organism: Enhydra lutris kenyoni (assembly GCF_002288905.1). NCBI lineage: Eukaryota > Metazoa > Chordata > Mammalia > Carnivora > Mustelidae > Enhydra > Enhydra lutris. Next base: position 41,375,278 of record NW_019154092.1, read on the forward strand.
CCCTGCCCACCACTCATCTGCTTTCTGTCTGCAGATGTGCCTATTCTGGACATTTTGTAAAGATGAGATTGTACAGTGCGTAGTCTTCAGTGACTAGCTTCTTTGCCGGAGCGCAATGATTCTAAGGTTCACCCACATCATCACATGTATCAGAACTTCCTTCCTTTTAGGGATACCTGGTGACTCCACTGGTTAAGCGGCCGACTCTTGGTTTCAGCTCAGGTTGTGATCTCAGGGTCATGGGATCAAACCCCACATCGGGCTCTATGCTCAGCAGGTCTCTGCTTGAGGATTCTCTCTCTCCGTTTCCCACCAGTCTCTCTCAATCTCTCTCTCTCTCTCTTTCTCAAATAAATAAATAAATCTTAAAAAAAAAAAAAAAAGGAACTCCTTCCATAGCCATATAATATTCCATTGTATGGACATACGACATTTTGCTTATCCAGCCGTCGGTTAGCGGACCCTCGGGGTGTTTCCAGTCACGGCTGTTGTGAGTGAATGATGTTGACGTGAACATTCGCGTGCAGAGTAAAGAACTTCTGCCAGCCCAGATCAGCAGGCAGCTAGGCTGATGGCAGGGGTGTGGCTGAGCACAGATTTCCTCTTTCTTCATCGGCTGGCCTCGTCTTTGCCCCTGTTGACACCATGTCACCCTCGTCTTAGAAGGAGCGCGGGCAGTATCCTGAGTTGTATGTGTCCCTTGGTGTCGACCACCCGTCTGAGAGGCAGAGTGGCTGATTGCAGAAGGCCCTCCAGGGAAGCCAGTGTGAATCGTGCGCCCCGTCTCCTGCAGGAGCCCCTGAAAGTCGTGTGCAATGCACTTACTCATTCGTTCACCCAGATGCCTACAGCCTGCGGCTCCAAGTGGTCTTGAGGGTGGGACCTGTCCTCCAGCACCCCAGCCTGGATTGCTCCTGGGGAGGGAGGGTCTCAGAAGTGCAAGACTTTGTCCTTTGTCACTTCTTTAGTTGATTTCTGGCCTCCCCGTGAGGTCTGCCAGCCTCGGGCCAAAGAAGGCGCAGGCCGAACTTCTGCCTTCCTTTCCCAATCCGCAGCTGGGTCACCAGCTCTCTGCTCATCCCTCTGCCTTCCCTAACCTGAGCTCCCCCATCGTCCGGCAAACCACCTCAGTCTCTGTGCCAGGACTGGGGGCGCCACGAGGAGAGGGACCAGTGCAGCCTGGCTGGTTTGGGCCCACCCGGCCCCGAGCTGAGTGTCAGGATGATGGGGAAGATAATGAAAGTGAGGGAGGCGGAGAAACCCCCGGAGAGACCTACGGAGGCTTGCTCCGTACCAGGCCCTAGGCTACGTTATTTTTACCCTCATCAGCTCAGCTAACCCTCACTGGGACCCGAGGAGGCTGATGCTCTTACGACAGATGTGCAAACCGAGAGCTGTCGAGGGGAGATTAGCTATCGAAGTCGCACCATCATCGAAAGGGAGAGCCAGGAGCTGGCTGCTCCCCGTACAGCTGCAGAGCCCATGCTTGGACTACTGTGACCTCGTCTACACGTGCACACATATATATTGATTTGAGAGGGAAGATAGATGGATGGACACTTCATTAGAAGCCCTGAGTGGCCGGCAGGTCCCCTGGGCCACACTGAGTTCGGGGAGAGCTAGGACTGCAACTGCATTGGAGTCCCGAGGGCAGCTGCCTCCTGCTATGGTGCGTGGAAGATGAGGACAGGGTGCAGGGCAGAGCCCCGGACTCTGAAGCTCAGACAAGGGCGGCCGCATATCCCAGGCTCGTGGAAGGCCCAGGGCTGCGGACAGCTCCGTCTGCCCTCCCCGAGGTGAGGTCCCAGTCCAGACCGCCAGCTTGAAAGGGAGCCTCAGCTTCCTTCCATTGTCTGCGTGGGGCACACCCAGTGTGTTCCTGCGGTGACCCGAGGCCCGGAGGGAGGGAAGGGGCCAGCCCAGAGCTGGGTCAGGATGGGAGAGGGGAAATGAGAGGGGAAGACGTGGTGTTTTTCCTTGTTTGTGTTTTGTATTAAAGAAAAGCAAATAATATCCTTTGAGAAAACCATTAAACAAAGCACATCCTAAGGCTGCAGAGGCCCATTGTGGCTGTCTGGAGCCCAGAGTTCATTCATGACTTTTCAGCCAGATTATTGGAGGCAAGGGACAGGGTAGGAGGCAGGGGGTGTTATGACAATGAATGTTGAAATGTGCATTCCCTCCCTGGACTCCGTAGGAGGTTAGGCCATGATGCATGCATAATGCTAGAGTCCCCTGTCCTCCTGAGCCTGTTGCCTGTTGTCCTCCTACTGCCCCACCCTGGGAAGCTCCTTGAGACTGGCCAGAGCTGTCAACATCCAGCCCACCTTGGTTGCTGGCCATGCCCTGAGAAGGCAGCCTGATGGGACCCTCCATGGTGGAGCCTGAAACTAGAGGGCTGGTACCATAGAGGATCTGGGCCTCAGTCTACCCATCTATAAAGTATGGATGGTTGGGCTAAAGGAACGCTCACTGACCGCTCTGCAGCACACTGGGCCCTGTCACTCCCTCTCACCCTGTGCATGTGAAGGGCCTCGTGGGCCACATGGGGGGTGACACTCCGGGTGTAGTCTGCATCAGACCTGTACACAGGTATCCCAGGCCCAAGTCAGCCTACCCCCTCCCCCCAACCCTCCAGGCCCAGGTCCCCTCCACCACCCCCCTGCCCACCCCGACCCCTACAGGTTGCCCATAATGTGATGCCAGTGCTCGCACCCATGTCCCACCATAACACACTTTCCTGCTGGGGGGAGGGCGATGGTTAAGAACAGAGCTGACCATCAGCCCAGCTTCTACAGATCATTCTGCCTGGGGCCTGGCATCGGCAGAATCAGCCCCCTGTTATAAGCAGAGGGTCCATCTCTCACCTTGACGTAGGTGTGTAGCTGTTGTACCGATGACAATGTACAAAAGACCATTCTTGGGATTTTCCCCAGTTTAAAGTTTAAGAGGGATGTATTGAAGTATTTCTTGTTTCTCCTAAACACTCCCCAGGAGTATGAGGAATAAGGGTCTTGGGGCGGATTTGGACGGGCCATCCTGGACCAGGGTGAGGCAGCCGGGGTCCTAGCACACTGCATCTCCATGACACTCAGGGTTTGCAAGGCGCTGCATCTCCTTGGTCCCCTCGACAGCCCAGAGAAGATCCTGACATCCCCAGTGTGTCAGGAAACATAGAGAAGTCATGAGCATTCAAAGAGTAACTTGTCCTTGGTCATGCGGCCATGAATCCGGGATCTGGCCCCAACAACGTCGCTAATTCTCCGCAAGACTTTGAGCGGGTTCATTCATCCCTCTGGCCCTGAGCGTTGTGATCTGGAATTTGCGTGACTGGATATAACACATTCTGAGGTCCCCTTTGTGTCCCTACTGTTCTTCAGTCCTGTAATTCCAGCATCATTGCCTGGTGGGAAATTGACTAACACAGTTTCCATTTTTCAGTCTGGATTTGGCGGTGAGAGTCTAGTCTTTCCAAACTCCTGATTTCCTTGATGACGTTATCATTCATAGTTACATTTAAGAAGGTCTTTGCTCTCTTTCACAAGTTACTCACCATCCCCCTTCTTCCCACACCACACAGGGTTACCACCCGATGCCCCACGAAGTGGAGATCGCCCACACGAAGAAGTTGTTCCGACGGAGGAGAAATGACCGGAGGTAGGAGAGACTCCGTCGAGAGCTTTGGGTTTTCTGTCCTTGGCCGGCTGTCTCTAGCTCCGTTGGTTCTGACCTGGGTCTTGCTTTTCCCGGGGACCTGCTGATACCCATGAGATGAAGCGATGGGGTCAGGTACCAGTTGGGAAGCGGGAGCCCCACTTCTCGGGGCTGGCCCAGGAAACAGATCCCTCCAGGAGGCCAGGGACAGGGTGCTGGTTCCACAGCTCAGGAAGAGAAAGGCTCTTTCCATTTGCAGCAAGGACAGCAGTCCTCAAGGGACTTGGTCCCAGCTGACGTGTGTTTTGAGACACGGCCTCCAGGAGGCTCCGAAGCTCACGATTCCAAGGGTATCTGTGTCTCCTGCTCTTCCCTAGTCACTGCAGGTCGTCGCTGGCTGTGCTCAGCTCTGTGGTAACAGGTGACCCGCAGATCAGCAGCCACGCACGCACCTGCTCTCCAGTGCCTGGAGGAGCTCACTTAAACCTGGGCAGAACCCAGGGTCTCCCCATGGTTCGGCGTGCTGGGTAATAGCAAGGGGCTGGAAAAAGTGCCCCGAGGCAGTTGGGGCTTGGAGTCCCAGGAAGACCTGCCTTTGTTCCCGGGGGGACTTTCTTGCATGGAAAAGTCTTCGTGGTAGATTTCAAGTGGAAAACACCAGGTACAGAGCGACGTTTGTAGTCTGTGGACATTCATAGTAAAGCAGGGTTAGAGTGTATTTTCTGTTTGGATATGCATCAATTACTTCTGGTTGGAAACATTTTTAAAAAAGGAAGGAAGGGAAAGAGCAGGAAAGAGAAAAAAGGCTTCTGCCCAGGGAATTAAAATGAGACGTGTGCCTCTATAGGGAATCTCTTCTTGGATCAAAGGGATGGCCTATGGTTTTACCTTTAACGAACAGAATATTCTTAGAGAACCAAGGTAACAGTCTAGGTGACATCCCTTCCTTGCAAAGTGGAGGTGCCTGCCCCCTTGAAATGAGGGCTGTGGCTGACTAGGGTCCCTGGGCCTCCCCTCCACACAGGGGCCCTGAAGAAGGCACGTTGGGTGCTGGCCACAGCTCAGGCCGCCTGGAGGACAGGTCCCCAGGACTCCTTGTCATCAGCTGGTGGACTTAGCGGGTGAGAGGCGCTCCCAGGAGACAGGAACCACACCACTAACTAGGAGGAAGGCCATCCTGGCTTAGGAATCAGAACCACTAGGCATGTTATGGAGCAGCAGGGAAAGGGGAAACTGAGCCAGGAGCACTGGACCAAGCCCTGGGCCAGGCTTGACCAGAATGATTGCTGTGTGGACCGCCTCAGTGCTGTGCTGCTTTGCCGAGGCTAATGCCTCATTTCTGGGCTCCTAGAGGAGGGAAGAAGTAGGGAGCACATCTCTAAAAGGGGAATGGGGCTCTCGGGCGACTGGGGAAGAGGGAGAGCAGAGGCTGGGTGTCCCTCCTCCCCTGCCCCCTACCCCGGTCCTGAGTCTGTGTCTGGAGGTACAGGGAGTCCCCGAGCTTTGAATGTACAGTCAGTCACCCCCTGACCCAGAAGCAGCGGCAGGCTGCTGCTCTCCAGGTCAGCTACACCTTGGCTCATGGACCTGGCCTCCTGTCTAAACGGGACCACCCCCCGCCACCCCCGGACAGTGGTGGGCCTCCGGAAAGCAGCCTCTGCCCCAGAAATATAGGAAGAGCGGTGTGACACGCACGCACGGGGAAGCTGACCTTCCGCCGGGCCACGCTCGTGTTAACAAATGCCCGGTTAGGTCAGCGCACCTCGCAGAGGATGTGGACCCGGGACAGGGTCCAAAGCGAGGCAATAAAGATGATTAAAGGGATGGAAAGTATGTCCCGGGAGGAGAGGCTAACGGGACGGGGCCAGGGAAGAGGAGGCTGCAGGGAAAGAACGGTCACGCCAATAAACTCATGAAAGATTTACACGGAGGCTAAGAGCAGCTGCGTCGCATTCAGAGGGACCCAAACCAGGGGCAGCTAGCTGGTAATGGAAGAAGATGGTGTTCAGCTAGACCCAAGATGGGCTCGGGGAAGAAACGTCTTGGTCGCTGAAGCTGGCCTGTGTGGTGCCTTGTAGCCTGGAGCAGGAAGTCTGCTTCATATCCCTGCTCCGGCGGGAGGCCAGGCTGGGTGTGCCCTTGCTGCTTTTCGTTCCGATTGTTGAAGTCAGAGACGCATGCCCTGGAATTAGACCCTGGATATGAATTCGGCCTCCCCCATTCACTAACTCTGTGACCTGGGCAACTTGCTGCATGCCCCTATTTCCTCTTCTGTAAAGTGGGTCTATGAAGTGGGAGGCTTGAACAATCAAATCCTTCTAAGGCCCCTAGAAACGGGCTTAGCGCCGGCCCGTTCTTGAGTCCAAGGTACACAGAAAGCATCGAAAGGTGAGGGGTGAGGAGATGGCTGCAGAGGGGCTGGGCTGTCCCCTGTGATCTCACTTAGGATCCCAGGGAGCTTTGCCCTGCATTCCCTCCAGGGTCCACCACCCAGGCAGACAAGACAGGAGGGCCCCTCTGCTCCCACACTCCAGGGGCTGCTCCCAGGGGCCCTGTGATTAAAGTTGAACTGTGAATGTCTTCTCCTTGTTTTGCAGAAAAAGTTTAAGCTCCTGAACAGTTCCTAGGTCGTTGTCCTGAAAAAGGTTCTGAAAACTTTTAAACAACTAGTAACCACTTCTTTCTTTTGGGAAATGACTCAAAGATATTTGCTGATTTCAGGCAAAACGATGCATTTCGTGATAGCAAAGTACTAACTGAGTATTTCAGGTACTCCTCAGAGAGCAGCGGCCTCGGGTGCTCTGTCCCCGGAGCCCTGCCGGCTAGAGGGGGCCCTACGGAGGTTCCCCTCCCGCCCCAATCTACCCACCCAGCAGGTGCAGAGGAGGGGGCTCCCAGAGGGCAGAGTCATGGCCATGCTGCTGACCCACTGCCTGTGTTGACCTTGAGTGAGTGCTCCCCCGCTGGGCCGAGACATTCTCTCCACCCCTTCCCACCCCGTTCCATTTTGCAGAGCGAGCAAACTGATGCAACGAACGGCCGGCAGTGTCTGTGTTCCCTGGGAAGCTGACTCTGGGTTGGAGAGGAGCGGGCAGGGCCCTTACTGAGGCACATCCTTTGGAGCAATAGCTGTAGACGGGAAGGGAAAGGAGCAGGGTAGGGCAGAGGGATAAGCTGGGCTACAGGGCAGTCTGGCCGGGGAGTTCTGACCCTACAGGGAGGTGACTTCAGAGCTGTCCCGTGATGGAGTGAAGGAGCAGGTCTTTATATCCCCACTGCCACAGTCTTATACCAGCAACTGTCATCACCCAAGGCAGTTTCCACAGGGGCTGAGAGCTGGGGGGGTGTCTGCCCCAGCACGTGCAGCAGCTGGTGCGGGGAGGAGTGCACAATTCCTGAAAGGGAGACTGGGTGGTCCCTTACAACAAACACCCCAGTGGGAGCAGTACTTAACTCTCCTCCTGGGATTGATGGAGTGGTGCTCCGTACTACATTCTGAGCTCTGGAGCAGAGCAGGGAAGTGCCAGGCTTGGTCCCTGCTCTCTGGGGCCAGAGGTGTAGCTTGCACAACCTCTCTGGCTCCTGAAGCCACCAGAACGTGGTGTGTGACTGTGCAGCATCTGAGCGTTCAGAGAAAGGAGCCAGCAGGGGATGGCTGAGGAAGGCTTCCTGGAGGAGGTGGGCTTTGTACTAACCATGAGAGAGGATTTGGAAGGGGGTTGGGAGGAGCGTGAAAGTTGCCATAGCTGGATAGGTGCGGGAACCAGGGATTCCTACCATCCCCCAGAAGTCACCCCCCAAATCTCCCTAGGCACAGCCCTAGAAGGGTAGAACTCGATACTGCCACCACCCCAGCTGAACTAAGTGGAAGGGAAAAGCCAGAGTTCCTGATTCCTAATGGGCCCCGGCCCAGGGTGATACAAGCCCCTGTCAACCCTCTGGAGCCCAGCCGCCTAACAGAGCAGGGCAGCGAACATAGGCACTACCGTTCCATCCCACACTGCCCTCGCAGCTGGGGACACAGGAGAGCCGTTCTCCAGATTAATCTGTTTCATTAAGTGAGGTCTCAGAACGGTTCATTGGCTGCATGTGCAAAGCAGATTTGGAAGAAGGAAAGAATGCTGTGGTCATCCAGCTAAGTGTCAGAAGGCCCTGCTGGGTGAGGAGCAGGAGAGCGAGCTGTCCCCACACTTCTGCACACCACCCGCTCCCTAGGTCCCCAGGTGGTGCGATCGGACCACATCCTGGACACTGCAGGATGATTGGAGCCTCCGGCCACTCTTGCTGCCTCTGTCCTATGAATGAACATGACTGTGGCTCGGTGCTCTCTAATTGTAGAACCAATTAAGAATCTCATCCCTCCTTCCCTTCCTCTGGCAGCAGGTGCCCAAACCCTCCCTGGGTGCCAGGCTCTTTCCCTAGGGGCAGAGTGTCAGCCATCAGATTTGATTTTGTAAGCTCTCTGTGACATCATCTGGGTCACTGATAAAAATGAACACGACATCTGGAATTAGGGGTGATGGATATGCAACTTGGTAAATAAACTAAAAATCCTGAATTATGTCATTTAAGAGGGTAGATTCTGTTGTATGATTTACATATCAATTAAAAATGTTTTAATGGGGGGCGCCTGGGTGGCTCAGTGGGTTAAGCCTCTGCCTTCGGCTCAGGTCATGATCTCAGGGTTCTGGGATCGAGCCCCACATCGGGCTCGCTGCTCATCGGGGAGCCTGCTTCCCTCTCTCTTCTCTGCCTGCCTCTCTGCCTACTTGTGAGCTCCCTCTCTCTGTCAAATAAATAAAATCTTTAAAAAAAAAAATGTTTTAATGGATAAGTCCAGTCCCCAGACAGAATGATGCGACAAACCCCTGGAAACATTCCTTGAATCTTGATGTCTGCAGAGTTCCCTAAATGTGTCGGGCAAGTGACCCTTTCAGAAAAGGCAGTCCGTTTGGTCTGGTTTTGTGTAAATCTGTGCTAGCCATTAGTGGTGACACTGTTTCTTCCAAATCATCTGTTTGGGACTCTCTGAGAGAAAGAATAATTGTATTTTTCTGGTTTTTTTTTTTTTTTGGAAAATTGGAACTGTATGCACGCGGCTACAGTCTCTAGCATTTCATTCTCCAAGATTCCTCAGACGTGTTCCAGGGCCATTTATGACCTTAGTGCAGAGTTCTCTTTTCCTGAACAAAATTGCTCCATCCCTTGGGCAAGAAGATGAGAATTCAGAGCCCCCGTCGTTTCCCACCATCCTGTCCTAGGTCCTGGGCGCCGTAGGCTTGCTCCTCAGGGTCTGCCTTTCCTGGGCCAGCACTTGTCGTCTGACAGAAGGCAAACTTCTGTTTCAGCTGCCTCCTTAATTGTACATCATCTTCCTCAGCAGCCTTGTGCTTCTGTCCTCCTTCTCACTCAGAAGATGAAAATACAATTTTAGGACCATCATCAACCGTTGGTTGGCCCACTCTTTGTCACATCCTGATGACTACCCCATGCTTTGATGGTCATCGCTGGGTATGGGCAACCCCTCATTCCATTCCAGAATCACTTTATCCCTCCTTCTCCTCACTTCTAGGCTCAGGGGCGAGGACCCTAGGGATGCCCTCTGCCTCCTTAACCCCCTTCCCATAAGTCACAGTTGCTTAGGGGAGCTTGCCACTCCCTTCAGAGCCACACATGACCTCTGCAGTTGTGGAGGTTTATCCTGTAAGGATGTAAGTTCCAGCTCTTGCCAACCAGGAATGGGTCAGGAGATAACCTCGTTCAGAACCCTAGATTTAGCCATTGGCTCATTCACACAAGTTGTTAAGTTAACCCTTTTGGAAGGAGAGTCAGTCCGTATTACCAACGGATTCCATATTTGCAAATTTGCCTACTTGCTAAAATGTGTGTGTAACCCCCGAAATCAGTATTCACAGTCCTTTCAAGGTCATTCACAGACATGCACGGGGCAACAAGAAATTTGACTTGCCCAACAGGCACATTCCCAGCCGAGGTCAGGTCAGGAGACGCCCCACCTTTGTGTTTCAGCCCTCGACCCGCAAACAAGTGTCCTTTTCATGATCGATTTAGCGCCATGATGTTCACATGTGTGTGCTTCGTGTTGGTGACTTTGCTGTTTAAAGTGCTCCCAAGTGTAGTGCTGAGGTGCTTCTACTGTTCCTAAAGGCAACAAGGCTGTGATGTACCTTCTGGAGAAACATACACGTGTTAGATAAGTGTCATTCCCGCACGAGTTATAGATAGTCCTGGTACCGAGGACGGATTTTCAGGACCGATCGAGTGCTGTTGACCGTGAGTTCACCATTGATGCATCAACACTCTATATTAAGCAAGCTGTCTTTGAGCAGAAACACATAAAGTTTATGGATTGATCAAATGGGTAAAATGTGGTGGCCAGGGGCTCGAAAAAACCTAACCCTGTATATCCCCTGGGAGCAACGGTTCGGTATTCCCTAATTTGGTGTTTGCGGGACTTTGTAGAATTTTGCTCCTGTGAATCGCTCTTTAAAGCAGTGTGGGGAGGTGCTCAAGGTAAAGGAATATATTGCGAGGGATGGGATTTCAGACCTAGTGATTTATCTTGTGTGGCTGGTGGTGGTAGAGCTGGGGGCCAGAGAAGGGAGGAGCAGAAGACCCTTCCTCCCCGGGACGTCCCCTGGCTTGGGTTTCATGGAGGGGACTTCTGCTTCATTCTCCCCATCCTGGGATGGCACCATCCCTGAGCTTCACCCATCCCCCGGACTGCTTAGCACTGCAGTGACCATCATCGTCACCCTGTCACCAGGAGCCCAGGGGACAGTGCGACAGATCACGCTGCCGTAGCCTGAGGTTTGTCTTTATATCCCAGCAAGGAAATTGCCCTCATTAAGTCCCTGCTAAAGATAGATAAGAAAATGGGACAGGCAGACCCCCACCTGGCAGGCAGCCCTGTCAGATTCGAAGCAACATGAGTCAGATAGGAATTATTTTTAGGCTCCTTCTCCTCCCTCCCCCACGCCCACCCCCAAGCAGGCACTCTTGGAAAGAAGAACAGCTCATTTCTTGAAACCAGATGTCCACATCCATGTCCAATGGATGTGAAATTCCAGCCCTGATAGGCCTAGAGAAGACCCCAGCCTCTGTACCAGTCATGATGGCTGGATCCTCCCGTGGACCACGTAGCCACCTTGAGCTGCGATCCTGGGCAGAGCTGGCTGTGAGAGGGCCTGGAAAGGCTGGCCTGCAACTCAGGTGGCCAATGTCTCTTCCCTGGGTGCCCTTTCATGCCTCTCTTCCCTGGCGCACGCTCCAGGCTTGGGATTGGCTCTGGGCATCGCACTTCGTGGGAAAGAAAACAAGGCCCCGGGACCCCTCTCCCAGGGAAGGGCCAGCATGTCCCTTGGGCCTGGGCCCGTATCCGTGGGAGGGCTATTTTGTGCATTTTGGCCGAGCTCCCAGGTGCTGGGCCTGCCCACCCTGGCCGTGGGCATCTCCCAGTCTGTGCCCGCTCTGGGAAAGCTGAGCATTGCCCTTCTCTGTTCGTTCTCTTGCCCTCTTTCCAGATCATAGGATGTATTCAGACCCCGTAGACGCCAGATGGGGAAAGAGGGACCAGGAGGCAAGAGAGCTGGCAGAAGTGGAAGCAGGGGGCCCCGCGCCTAGAGGCCTGGGCGGTGGCAGGGTTGCCGACTAGGAAACTGGCTGAGATGGAGGAATGCCACCTTCACAGGCTCTGTGCCTGGGACAAGAGGGAGGGTGGATACCCCAGGAAAAGCCACCTGAGTGGGTTCAGTTTCTCTTCCTTGGGGACCTCAGTCTCTCAGTTTCGGCCATCGTGGGCATTCAGGAGTTGGCTCAGAAATGTTAACCCCCAGCCCTGCCTCCCTTGTTGGAGCCTGTGGAAACGGGCAACTCTGGGGGCCCCCAGGCACTGGGCTCTGGGCACCAAGTCTGCGTAGCCTTGCCTGGGGGTGTCATGCGTGGTAGGCAGCCCAGGGCTCTCGGCTTCATGACCAGCTTCCCCCTCCCTAGGCAGTGGCTCTTGAGGAGCTAAGGACCCTCCCCAAGCCTATTCTTCTTGCCAAATCCCAAGGACACTGACACACAGCCTACAGAGGTGTGGATAGGTGACATCGATGGCAGGTACACAAGAAGTCCCAGAGGCCAGCTGGGGCTTTCAGTGCCAATAACCAGTGCCGCTGGTGTCTTCAACTCAGCCCCTGTGCCCTTTCCAGAAAGGTCTAGAAAGGCAGGCCATTTCTGCTGCCCCGTGTGCATCTTTCAGGACCCAGTGTGGTCTAGGTCGGCCCCCTACTACCCCTACTACCCTGCCCACCTGGCCGAGTGCCCATACTCCCGGTGCTCTGGCTGCCAGAGATGGGATGCTGCCTGGGACCACCCCACTCAGAAGGCAGGCGGTACATGCTCCTGGTTCTGGGGCCTTTTGACCGGCCCTCTCGGGCAAGCCCAGCCCACCCTCACTCCTCCAGAAGTCACTCAGCAATTTAACAGGAATTTCCAGGATGCTCACCGCATTCAGGACACACTGAGCCTTTTATGAAATAGCAGCTCCTCTCGTCTTGCCACCAGCCTTAGCAAGGAGATACTGGTTTTATTCCCACTTTACAGGTGGGGCAAGTCATTGGCACAGAGTGGTGCAGGAGCTGAGCCAGACAGCAAAGCCGAGCAGTCTGGCTTCAGAGCCTGTGTCCCCAACCAGTCCTCTGCGGTAAGCTCTCTGTCCCCTCCCCAGCATGCTCCGCCTCCCTCTTCGGGTCCTTCCCAGCCTTCTGCGTAGCTCCCTAATTAACTCATGTGCCCCAGTGGTGAACAGCATGGGGCTGGTGTTTTCTAATGGACTGAGTGCAGAGCTAGTGCACAATTCAAAGGAAGGAGTGAATGGCAAGGTTTCAGACAAGACCTTCCTGACAGAGCCACTCACCTTCTGCCTCCCGCACCCCAGCTCTGGCTCAGATGCGCCTGGTGAGCCCTTCCCTGGTTCAGAGGACTCATGCATGGACATATTTAGGAGGTCCCTTCGGTAGCCAGGGTTGTGGGGGCCCCACCTGGTGAGAAGCTGGAGGAGGGGTGGTATGAGTTCTAGAATGGTGGGCAGTTCTCCAGGGAAGGCCGTAGGGCCGAGCACCCCTCCTCCTGTTCCCCCAGTCCCCGGGGGCCGGGCCTAGGGTGCACTCCCTGGGGTTTCCCAGCGAGGATGCGAGCACAGGTTTCAAAAATACCAAGGAGCCTTCCTGCCTGATCAGCGTCTACCCTGAGCTCCAGGAGTTATTTCTGAGTCTTCCCTAGTAATTTAAGTGTAGTCATTTATTCCGGTGAGTGTGTTTTAGGAAAGCCAAGGTGGCCACTATTATGGTTTGGAGTATTTGGTGGGGGAAGGGGGGCTGGTTTCCAGAAGTGATGCAGGAGCTCAATTAGGCAAGACATCAGCAAACAGAATTAAAATAACTCGAGAAGATAAACCCTTGGGTCTTCCGAGGTGATGCCTGTGCTCTGCCCCCCCAGAGCACAGGCATCATTCCCCCAGGGGGGAAATGAAGACCGAGGTGTCCCCTGTCCCCTGCATGCCCAGGGGTCATCTCTCAGATGGCACCTGCAGGCATCTCACTGCCCTTGAAAATGCAGAATGGATGGAGCCGCCAGTTCTTTCCAAGTAGATCTGAACAGACAGCCAGAGAGACAGACAGCCGGAGCACCAGGAGCAGACAGGCCCACAGCTGTGGCAAGCTCTGGAGGTCCGCTTGTAGGTGGACACTCAAACTTACCAGCAGTTCAGGGGGAGCTTAAAACTTACAGCCCCTAAAACATTAACACCTGAGCAGTTTGGGGCAGAATTATTGATTATCTTCCCCCACAACCCCCAGAAAGACGTCGTTTTTATTTCCGTTTTACAGATGAGGAAAGTAGCTTGCACAGAGCAGTGAAGGAATCTGCCAGCATATAACCTTCCTCCTGGACCTTCAGAACCCCCTACCAGTTTCATCCAGACCTGCCCCCTCCCCTCCACTCCCTGGAGGCATGCACCCCTTGCCTGCCCCTGCCCCCCATCCCCCCACACCTCCCTTCTGCTACGTAGGCTTCACTGTGCTGTCTGCGCAGGACCCCTCCCACCCAACTGTCGCCCTGTGGGTTCCCTCCCATCATACATCCCACCTGCCCCACTGTCTACCCCACAAGGTCTTTTGGGGCCTCTCTGGTCCTCCTGCCTGACCTTCCCCACAGAGGCAGGCCTGGCCTGCACCCAGAGAGCTCTGCCTGCCTCCCTCCAGCTCTCTGCTCACGTGGAGCAGGTGCAGCATCAGAGGGACCTGGGGATGGGGGGAGGCCCCAGGAGATGCTAGAGCTGCTGGGTTAGTGGTGTGAGGGAGGGCGGGGCCCCGCATCCTGAGCCACCTCTCCAGGTGAACACGGGAGCCCAGAACAAAAGCAGCCCCCCGGGGAGGGGGCCATCTTATCCACAGTTACACCCTCCCTTGGGAATACATCAGCCCCTGAGCTGTCTTCAGACTACAATTTTCAGCTGATTGCAGACTTTCTGTTTGCCGGGCCAGCGCTGAACTCCAGGAAGATGTGTGGGACCCAAAACAAAGATGAGGCATGTTGTGAGAAGGAAAAAATACAGTATGGGGCTGTGTGTCGGTTTGTTTGGTCTGGTGGCCCAGTGGCCACAGTAAACGTGTTCCAGACTGGCTCCGTGCATCGGGGAGCAGATGGCACAGCCTCGTCACCAGGAGCAGGACACCTGGGGCCTTTGAACCATGAGCTGCAGCCATGGCTAGGAGGAGAGAGCGGGGATGGGACAGGTGGAGGGCAGAATTCTGACTTTGTCCTGATGTTCTGAAAGGTTGGGGGATGCTCAGTCAAGAGTGGGGTGGGGAGGTGATCGCTGGAATGTCTCTAGGCAGGGCCCACAAAGGCCAGCTCCCTCCGAAGGCCCCCCTGTCCAGTTCCCATGCCACCACCCTTGGGACAGCAGGGGAGCTTGGGGCACACTCTTCTGGCTGAAGCTCTAGTGTATTTTTACTGTGGTGCTTCTTCTGACACAATTGGAGGAAACCACCTCTACCTCCCACTATTCCTGAACAGCGCCTGTTGCCCCCAGGTTTTCTGATTTTGCCTCCCATCTTATAAACTGGGATGTCAGTGGTCGACCTGGTCTTAATGGGTAACCAGAGCAGGTCACTTTACATTTGACCTGAGTTAAGAGAATGATCTAGGGCTGAGAGTTTCCAGCACCCTGAGACACCAGTACAGGGAGGGTTGAGAGGCAGGGAGGGAGGGTGGATGGGTTGTATTTTCTGAAGACAGGATTTTTAGCTCCTAAAGGCCTAAAACCGTCCCTCACTTTAAGCAAACATCCCTTGGGCCCCTACCTTCCCTTTCTGGAAGTCACAAAGCAGGAGTCACCACAGCCAAATGTGTGGGTGGCCCATTGAGTGTGCAGACTTGTCCAGACTTGGTTTGGGGCTGTTGCTAGACATGGGGTCAGAGGCATTTCTGCACCTGCCCCGGGCGTGTTTCTCATCTGTAAGAAAGGATGTTGACCTTCTAAGACTGTTCTGCAGCTCGAACGGGATGATGCTTGGAAAGCAGGTATGAAATGTCAAGGAGTGCACAGCTGAGGACCCACACGCGCGTATGTGTGTTTGCAGGGCACACGAGTCTGTGAGCATAGCTGTGTGTGTGACGGCTCCGGGAACTCCAACATTTACCGTGTCCAAGGAGGCTGGAAATGGAGCTTGGCCTGGGCGCTAGCATTGGTTATCTTTTGCTGTGTAACAAACGGTTCCAAAATGCAGAGCTTAAAACAAAAAACAGTTATGATTGCACGCAGTTTCCAAGGGTCAGGAATCCGGGAGCAGCTTAATTGGGTGGTTCGGGCTCAGAGTGTCTCTGGAGATCTCAGTCGAGTTGTTGGCGGGGACTGTGATCATCTGAAAACTTGGTTCAGATGGGACTGGAGGGTCCACGTCCAAGCTCACTGACGTGGTTGTTGGCAGGCCTTAGTTCCTCAGTGGCTGTTGGCCGGAAGCTTCATTTCCTTGCAATGTGGGGCTCTCTGTAGGGTGCGCATGACAGAATGAGTGATCCGAGAGAGACAGAGACAGAGACAGAGACACACCGAGACAGAGAGAAGTTGTCACGTCTTTTACAACCTAATCTCAAAAGTGACATTCCCATCCCTTCTGCCGTATTCTGCTGGTCATACAGACTAACCCTGGTACAGTGTGGGAAAGGACGAAACATGAGCATGAATACCAGGGGACGGCGACCATATGTATCTGTTTCTAGTTCTTTCTGTGTCATCGCTTTCCCCCCAACCCCCCACCCCCACTTTAAATGACCTAGTAAAATCCACCAGTAGCTCTGAATGGGTGTGAGGTGTTTGGTGTTTTTTCTTTTGCGGTTCAACTTTGAATCTTTCCGACAGTGTCTTCCTTACCCTCCCCTCCATTCATCCGTCCCCCGTCCGTGGCTCCTCTGTAGAGTGGACTGTGAGCGAGAGTACTTCCTCCCTGGGGAAGGTGTTAAGCCAAAGGATGCTGCTGTCTAAGCTTTGGAACATACGTGTCCTCCGGGGGGTCTGACAGGTACTTCCAGGGAAAGGGAACTTTCCAAGATACACACACACTCACACTCACACACATACCTCTTTTCCCTCAAGCGCTATCATCTCAGTGATCATAGAAGGTTGGGCTTTAATTGGAAGCATACTGACATCCTCGAATCTGACAGATGCTGACAGGGAAGTCTGCCTTGGGTAGGAGAGAAAAGAATACAGATTTTTTTTTTTTTATGATTTTGTTTGTTTATTTAGAGAGAGAAACAGCACAAGCAGAGGGAGGGCGAGTCTCAAGCAGACTCCATGTTGAGCGTGGAGCCCCATGCAGGGCTCGATCTCACGACCCTGAGATCATGACTTGAGCCGAAGTCAAGACTCGGATGCTTAACCGCTTGAGCCACCAGGGTGCCCCAGAAAGTATACAAATATTAGCACCCCAAGGAGAGATGTCTTCCAAGGTGTTCCTCCCAGCATCCCCGCAGCAGGTCTGGGAAGCAAATAAAACACAGGCAAGTGTCCCCATCTTAAGAGTTATACAAGGGAGGCTCAGAGAGGCCACGCGGTTTCCTCAAGACCTTGCAGAACTGACTCGGATACCCAGACGCTCTTCCACAGGATTCTGTGCCGTTGGCCCCATGCAGGGAGACATGTGCTTCTTT
The DNA here is from genome assembly GCF_002288905.1 of Enhydra lutris kenyoni. Lineage (NCBI taxonomy): Eukaryota > Metazoa > Chordata > Mammalia > Carnivora > Mustelidae > Enhydra > Enhydra lutris. Next base: position 41,392,150 of record NW_019154092.1, read on the forward strand.
TTTACACGTCCCAGAATACAAGATGATTTGGGGTTGTCTGCCATCTGAGTGAGGGGTGTCCTGCCTGGGATGGATGAGCAGATATTTTAGGGGTTCAGAATAGCAGGGAGAGGAGAGACCTCCCTCAGAACTGGAAACATTTTGGTGGGCGTTGCAAGGGAACCGTGGTGATGGGTGAGAGAGGGCCCTCTGTAGTCTGTCCCTTCCCGTCTGCAGGGGCCTCCCCACCAGAGGTACTTCAGGGCCCTCTGGCTCTAGGTGGAGTCGTGTAATGAAGAAATAACAAGCCCTCTGACCGAAGCTGTGCTGTCCAGTACAGTAGCCACGGTGGCTATTTAAGTGAGTTGAAACGTCAACTAAAATTTGTCCTTCGGTCACCCTGGCCACTTTTCAAGTTCTTGCTAGCTCCACATAGCCGATGGTTACTGTGCTCGACCGTACAGGTAGAGGAAGTCTCTGTCCTTGCCCAGAGCTCTATTAGATAGCCCGGCTCTGCAGAAACCCTCCTGGGCCACAGAGAACCAGGCCTGGGCTGGCTGGGGAAGGAGATGAGGCTGAGGTAGGACAGTCTGAGCATCTGGGTAGGGGGAGGAGGCATGGAGAGCAGAAGGAAGAAGCTGAGAAAAAGAAACAGGGGTTCACTGTGCACACATGGCCCCCAGGGGGGCTCAGGAAGGGGTTGCTTCTCTTTGTCCTGGGTCTGGGGGGCGAGGAACTCTAGCCACCCTGCTGGGCTTCCAGAGCATGCAAGGACCGCTGCTTCCAAATCTTTGCTCAGAAGCATGGCTGGAGGCAGACAGAATGCTACCCCTGGGGAACGGCCTTCAGACCCTCTCTGTGGGCCAACAGGACCCCTGGGAGCTGAGTAGCCTCCCCCACACCCGATGGGGACATCACTGAGAGAGGTGTGTGCAGAGTCCCAATTCAGTGACCCAGGGCACATCCTTGGGAACAGGGAGAGGCACCGAGTTATGGAAACTAAGAATATAAACCAATAGAAGACCTCCTTAGTTTTGATCAGGTTGGGGCCAGCATCCCAACTGTCCCCCCAACCACTGTCCCCTTGTCCCCATTATCGTAAAGTAGTTACTGCAGCTGCTCCTTATGGAGTGCCCCTGGTTCTAGGCATCCTGTCTGGATCAGGGGTCAGCAAACTTACCCCTAAAGGACCAGAGAGCGAAACAAACTTCGTTCACCAAAGCAGATGGTGGGGGATTTGGCCCATAGGCCATCGTTTGCAAATCCCTGATCCAGATTTTCACAAATCCTCCAACAAGCCCAAAGAGAAGAAAATTGGTTTCTGCCATACAACCGAGACCAAGACACAGCCAATGAAGTCACGGGTCTCACTCTGCTCTCACATGTCTCATGTCCCCTGCCCCTCCCTGCTGAGAATGAGTGCCTTGGCCCAGGGTCCCTCCCTGGGAGAGAGGTAGCAAGAAAGCCAGCAGAGAGGGACTGTCTTGCCCCATTCCCCAGCATGCTCTAGTCCTTGAACGCAGCACTAGATCCGAGAGGTGCACGTCTCGGGCTAGCGTGCTGGCCTCCTGTTTGAGCGCAGTCTGATCAGCCTCACACACCCTGTTGGCTGCCTGCCCAGAGGGGACAGAGGTCCCCGGGGATGCATTTTGACCTGGAGGCTGCAGGTCTTGACAAATGCTGCGGAGGGAGACCTCAGGATTCAGGGTAACCTGGGAGTAGCCAGGGACACCTAATGGTAGCCACAGAATTGGGGAGGCTAGAGGGAACATCGAAGTCACAGGTATCCTGCTTCCCTACAGTCTTTAAGGCAGGGCTTGAGAAGGTAGAGGTGGAAGGAGAAGAAGGACCAGCAGTGGGGACGGCACAGTCCGGATAGGTCTCGCTGCAGCGACAGGGCTGGCCAGCCCAGACCCATGCCTGCCAAGGAACAGCCACGGCCTCCAGCATCCCCCTGGGGAAGCCTGCTGCAAAGCCTGTCCCCTACAACAGTGGGACCTCTTCTCGAATCCGCAGCCTGCAGCTAACATAGCAGCCCCAAACCATCTGGCGGCTAAGAGGGCTCTCTTGCTCTTGGTGACCCATTCCGGACCAGCCCCCTTCTGGACATGAGTCTTCTCATTCAGTCTCCTCTGGCGGTCTTTGGGATCACAGCAATGCATCTTCTGCAGACCAGGATGGCCCAGCCAGCCAACGCTGTGTCTTATGTGCCCTCCGCACGGCACCACCATGCCACCGAGGGACGGGGCTGCCCAGCTCCCCGCCAGGGTGTCTGTCTAGAGTTTAGGTGCAAGGAGGCACCCACTAACGTGAGCATGGGGGTGCCAGTCTTCTTTGTGCCCTACGTAGAGGCATAATGGACCCTCCACGGATTTTCCATCTGCACGTTGACTGTGGGAATAATCATAGTGTGAATGAATGTTATTTTGAGAGGTGCTGGGCCTCGGCTGCCTGGACTTCCATCATGAGTGCCTGCCTTCTTTAAAATCCTTAAAAAGTGCCTTAAAAATCCACATTTCCTCTGCTCCCTGCAAGGTGTAGATGCCTTCCTGGGGAACTAATATCCCCAGACTCCTGGACACCTTCTCAGGACTGACTTTATCGAGACAGATGGCAGATGAGGGTTGGGGGCGAGGCGGGGCAGAGTGGGAAGTTGGAAACAGCATGAGGGTGGTAAAGGGGCAGAGGAACTGAAGGCCAGGCTTGGGGGCCTAATGACTGGACTTCGGTCCTGCCCGAGGATGGCTGTGGTCCTGCCCACCTGTTCTGGGAGTGGCAACCTCCCATGTCCATGAAATCCCTCAGATCCCCCCACCCAGCCTACGGGGTTGAAGCAGGTCCAGCTGGGCTCCTGGCCAGCCACTCTTCTCCTGGAGGAGCCTGCTGAGCACAGGGTCGGGAGATGGACCCTCTGGGGTTGTCGGAGCCATGCCCAAGCCCCACGGAGCCGCTGTGGTCAGGAGGAGTCGTGGGAACACGGGTGACCTGGCAGGAGTCTCTGGCTGCCAGGGAGGGGGCCTACCAGCTTTGGTGAAGGCCTTCCAAGGTGGGCATTTACAATGCAGCTGGCCCAGCCCACCACAGAGCCACAGGGAGTGTCAGGAAGGAAGAAAATTCTCCCAGTCTGCCCAAGGTTTTTCACTTTGTACAAGCAGCAATGTGGAAGACGTGTCCTTTGGGCCACGCCTGCAGGGACCCTCCCCCGCAAGCGAGCAGGTGCCCACACTTCAGAGTGGTCGCCCTGACTCCCCCTCTAGCCCCTTTCCCCCAGCAATCATGACTGGCCCAGCCCTTCTCCACATCTCTCAGGGCTGGGCTCAGGCATAAGCTTCTCCTGGGTAAAGGCCTACTTCCCATCTTTTTTTTTTTTTTTTAAGATTTTATTTATTTATTTGAGAGAGAAAGAGAGAGCACAAGCAGGGGGAGTGGCAGGCAGAGGGAGAAACAGACTCCCCCCCCAGCATAGAGCTGGATGCGGGGCTTCATCCCAGGACCCCGAGATCACGACCTGAGCCAAAGTCAGACCTTAACTAACTGAGCCCCCCAGGCGCCCACCCCCTGCTTCTCATCCTAAGACTCTGCATTAACAGCGGTCTTAATTCCAATGGAGGTGGATGGCAATTTGGAGTCCCACTAAAGAATGTTTGGCGATAGAGCCAGCCATCTCCTCAAGGCAGGATTAGGTCTCAGCAAGGCCACTGGGGATGTTGGGTTCTTCAGATGCCACAGAGACTTCCCTGTGAGCCTTGGCTCAAGTCCGACACAGGACGGGCTAGGCCAGAAGGGAGGCTGGGGACCCCATCCCTTCTTCCCAGGGCTGGGAGTTGGGGAGAACTTCAAGGCCACTCCTTCTCTTGGCAATGACTGCCCACAGAAATAGGTCAGGGCTGCCCCCCTCCAGCGTGGCTGTGTCAAAGAGATAATGTCAGCTTAGCTACGTGAGAGTGATTCCGATCCCAGGATTCACGTATCTCCTGCTTATCATCAGGACAGCATCATAGGGCAGAGAGGGAAGTTTTGTTTCTGAGACAGAAGCCCTTTGCAGAGCTGGCCTCCCCACCTCACAATCCCTGGGTGGTAGGAGCCATGCCTGTGAGCAGGACCAGAAAGGGGGGCTTTGGTCAGGAAGGGGGGTGGTCTGCTGAGTGCCTGCAGGCCTACGTCTGTCCCAGTGGGCAGTCTAGTCAGAGACAGAAGATGAAGATATGCTGAACAGGGGCGCCTGGCTGGATTGGTTGGTAGAACGGGCAACTCTTGATCTCGGGGTCATGAGTTTGAGCCCCATGTTGGGCATAGAGATTATTTTTTTAAAAAGAGATATGCTGAGCAATTTGCTTTGTAATGCGGTTGCATACATGTGTCTTTGTGTGTGTGTGTGTGTGTGTGTGTGTGTGTGTGTTTAATAGTACAATGCAGGCCATAGGCCCTGGGACTTGAGAAAAAGGAAGGATTTCTGGGATTTACCGCAGCAGCCAAGAAGCCTTCCTGGAGGAGGCAGAATGTGATTTGTCCCTTCAGTGGGGCCAAGTGGAGGGCAGGGGGATGCGAAGCGCGTTCCTGGTAAGTTACCGAGCAGAGGCAAAAGTCCTGTGGGATTCAGAGACGGTGAGTAGTGGGGCCTGACGGGACAGGACAGCACCCAAGTATAGAGGGCTGGTCGGGGAGGCGTGCCCTCCTCCGAGAGCCTCAAAAGCGAGCAAAGGGTTTAGACCGAGCGCTTGAAGCTACAGCTGCCTCTGGGATACTTTGCATACAGATATCCAGGCAGCAAGTCTAAGAGAGAACATCCCTGGAGGGAGACAGCAGGTGGCAAGGCACATGGTTGGAAAGCATGACGCTAACGGAGGGTGGCACTGAGGACGAAGGCCACGATGGAGAGAAGCGAGGAGAGGGCACCTGAACAGATTCTCTATCTCCTGGTGTCCCAGGGAGCCTCAGATCTTTGTCTTGGGTCCCAGAGCCCATTTCCCATCCTTTTAGGCTGAGGTCTGCAGAGCCCTGGATGGTGATTAAATTCCCCCATCAAGATAGGTCATGCTGAAAACGTCTACCCGGTGGTGCTAAGGTCTGATCAGAAGGGGGAGGTGCTCCCCTTCCACCTGCTGTGCTCCCCAGGAGCTCCGGCCCGGGGATCTGGGGCCAGAACAGGATACATCTCATGTGTGCTTGTGGAGGGGAGAACGGACGGTCCCGGGGGGAGGGCTGGGCCGGTTGTTATCCTGTATGTCAGAGGAAGCGGAGGAGTTGGAAAGGGCACACCAGGGTGGTCCGGCGGTTAGGATGGACTCATTCCTGGGAATGGTTGCCACGAAGCCTTTCCCCTGCTTCTCCATTGCGGCAACGGCTCCTTCCCGGAGTGTTATGAAAACCTGTAATTACCGAGCTGGCCCTGGGTGGGAACGTCCAGACCTCCTCGTCTTTCTTCCAAGATACACTGAGTCAAGACCGGGTCAGTGAAGAGAGTGGATGACTCTCCCCTGTTCCTCTCCGCATGGCCCCACGGACTGTGGTTAATGAGCTTGGCGATTGTGGATTTGACGTCTGGGATTCGAAAGGTGAAGGGCGTAGTATGAGAGCCTGTGCCCCTCCGGCTCCGCAGCCAGCTATCCTGCTCTCTGCAGGCCACTCAGCAGACCCCCCCGGAATCCCCAGGGTTCGGGGCCCTCCCTGCCTCGAGCGGCTGCGAGCGGAAATCAGAGCTGTGGATGGAAGCTGGGAGAAGACGTTGAGCCCGAGCGTGTGAGGCACAGCTTAGTGGGAAGCCCCACCCAGGCTGCCACTTTGGGACGGCTCATAGTTTTGCTCTTTCTATTTCTTCCAGTGATTTTTCTTTTTGGCATATTTATTTCCTGGCCTCTTGCCTTTACATGTGTGAGTTGTGTTTTGGAGTGTGGGGAAAGAAGGAAAAACAGAAAGGATGGGTGGCTCCAGATCTGAAATTTTTTCCATGCTCATGCTCCGGGAACTTTCTGGATCTGCACCACTGTGGCCAGTGAGCCCCCAGGCTCCAGACGGCCGTCCTTGGGAAGGCGACCCTGGCCCAGCCTCGGGCAGGAAGAGTGCAGGAGCCTGCTCTCAGGGCAGGCCAGTTGTGGGGGCTCAGCCTCTGCCTCCCTGGGGGAGCATTCAGCCCTCAGCCATCCTGACCAGCTGCCCGGTCACCTGCTGTTCCACTCTGACTCTGGCATCTGTGAACTCCCTGGAAATGTATTGCCCAGCTGGCTGCTCCTAGGGACCCCCTGCTTTTGTAAGCACGCTCTCGCCTCCTGCTCACATCTCTGTCTCCAAAACCCAGCCCGTGGCTCCGTATCACCTAGCAGCCCTTTGCCACATGCGAGAAGCCAGTGAGGGGACACTTGCCTTCTTGCCTCCCCCTAAGCTGATTTTGCCAGGAGCCATTTAAGATCAGCCTCTGTGCATCCTCTTAAAAACCAGAGTGTCCACTCCAAGGGTCACAGAGAATGTCTTGTCCACAATTCTCACTTTGCAGCAAGAGGGAACGTCTGCACTTGACGTTTGCAGAGCCGGACTATGACCTGAGTCCGCGGTTTCTGCCCTGATACCTCTCCTCACATATGACAAGGCCCCACTATGCCTATCTCAAGAATCTGGGAGTTCCAGAAGTTCAAAACAGGAAGAAACCACAGAATAACCCGTTCTCTTAGGAGCTATTGCACATGGGCTCTTAGGGACTGCTTGCCGCTTACCCAGAGTGCTGGGGCTTGCTAGAATTGAACCACCATGGCACAGACAGCTCTAAAAATCTATGAAAGTTGGGGGGGGGGGCTTCCTAAAAATAAAAAGAGAGAAATGAATGACCTTAAATAATAGTAACTGAAAAAAGCAAAGTGGAAAAAGTATACACAGTACACTTGTGTTTCTCCCTGAAAAGGAGATACAAGTATATATTCATATTGATTTATAGTAAGATAATGAATGGATGGATAAACCAGAAAACTAATGAAATGGTTATTTATAGAGGCAAAAGGAGGAGAGGAGGAGAAGCTAGGTCCTCATTTTGCAGATTTGACTTTAGAACTGTGTAAATAGTTTACATAGTTATAAATAAAAATTAAACTGAAATAAAAACAAGCTTTTTGCTGAGCCTAAGAGAGCAGGTGTGCTGGCTGAGCTAGGGTGTCCGGCCAGCTCCTAGGGGAGCCGTCTCCTTGAGCTCCAGGCTCCTGGATCCTCCATCCTCCTCAACATGGTAGAGTGGGTGTCTAAGAGACTTCTCAAACTCAACAGACCCGAGAGTGAGCTTCTACCCGCCTCCTAGTCTCCCTGGCTCGGGTAACACAGCTCTATCCTCGCAGCTTCTGGGACCAAATACCTTGGAGACATCCTTGACTTCTCCCCTTCTCCTACCCAGGTCTAGCCCATCTGCAAGTCCTGCTAGGCTTACCTTCAGACCCAATCCAAACTCCACTCACCTCTCACCATCTCTGTTCCTGCCCTTGTGGCCCAGAGCCCCATTGGCTCTCATCTGGATCATTCCTGTAACCTCTTTGGTCTCCCAAATTGTCTATTTAAATGTCATTTCTCTGTTAAGAATCCTTCAGTAGTTCCTCATTGTACATACAACAAGGGCCAGAACCCTTTCAGTAGTCTACAAGGCCCCAGATGACCTGGTTCCCATGACCTCTGACCTCATCCTCTACCATCCCCTTCACATTCTGCACTCCAACTACCCCTGACCTTCTTGGAGACTTTGAGCATGCCAGTAAGCCCAAAGGCCCCAGGGCCTTTGCACTTGCTGTCCCCTCTACCTGGATTGCTCCTCTCCCAGATATTTACATGACTCCTCCCTCACGTCTTTGCTCAGTACTACCATTTTGATGAGACCTGACAAAGGTGCAGCCTCATAACACAGATGCTCCCATCACACACCAGCATTCCCAGTCCTCCCTCCTGGCTTCATATTCTCCATAGAACTTAACACCTTCTAGTGTGTACATGATGTGTTTCTTCTGTTTATCATCACTTTCTCCCTTTCTCTCTTTCCATCTTTAGAAGATGAGCTCTGCAAGAGCAGGGCTTTGTGTCAAATTACTCCTGATCATATCCCCAGGGCTGGTGTACAGTAGATCTCAGTAAATACTGAGGACAAGGAGGTAGCCAGGCTGCCCTAGGGTCCCGACTTTAAGCTGTTGGGGCCTTTCAGCACTCCGTTATGGTCCTGCCAGCTTTTCAGTGCCTGCCCTCGTGCCGTGGCCCAGAAATAAGTCTGTTAGACAACCCAAGAGAGACTAGCATCAGCGTCCAGATTTGAAGCAGAAAGAAATGTTGGTTTCCAGCATCCACTCTGGGCCTTTGTTAGGAAGGCTCAGGCCTGTATCATTGAGCCACAGCTGGTAGAGGGGCAATGGTGACAGATGTTAAGCCATCCTCTAGGGTCATGGTGGCCCATGTGTAGAGTGCTCTTGGGAGGTGAAGTTCGGTTCAAGTCAAATCAGGACAAACAAGGATCCTTGACATGTCATTCAGGTGCCTCCTGTGCAGGGTGTCTGGTCACGGGTTGGCCTTGAGTGTATAGGGTGTTGGACGTACCTTCTTAACTCGACCTCCAGTGGCAGAGGAAGGCCAGGCACTGCCACCCCTATGTCCTCTTGTCTCACCTCACGGCAACGTGATAGAAAGAGCCCTGGGCTGGGAGTCAGGGCCTGGGTGGACCATCTCTTTGGCCAAGGCAGGGCAAGAGCTTGATCAGGCCACCTACTCTCTGGGGCCTCCACTGATTCACTGGCCAACCAAGGGGAACTGAATCTGCTGGTCTCTAACCAGGTGGACACAGGGGCCTGGTTTTCCCAGGACTGTCCCAGTTTTAGCACAGAAAGGCCCATATCCCTAGAAACCCCCAGTCCTGGGCAAACCAGGGTCATGCTGTCTCTAAGGCTCCTCCCACGTCTGGGCATGTGATGTTGAAATTCCTTAGATGTCATCACCAGGGGAGTATTAATTACTCCTCGCCCTCCCCAAAACCCGTCAGATAGACATGATTCCTCCTGGTGCAAGAGCCTTGAAACAGACCAGAGGGACTTGTGGGGGAGAGTTAGCATCGGGCAAAATGGATTATTGATGAAAACCGAGGTGTCTGGAGGGACAGGTCCAACCCAGAGCTGGATGCCAAGTGAGCACACTGACTCAGTGTGGCCTCTGACACCTTCAGGAGGGGCAGACTTTGGCTTGATGGGCCTCGGGCCTGGCGGCATGCTGTGGGAGAGGCCATAGTCCATCCCGCTCAGACCCCGGCCCACCCCTCTTCATTCTTTGGCCGGTGGGCTAACCTTTCTATCCCTCCTCAGGTCTCTTCATCTTTAAAGAGTCAAAGAAATTCCTACCACTCATGGGAGATGGGGTGAGTCCTTGTGGCTGCCGCACCCATGCTGAATGGGTGACATTCCAAAATGGCGGCCTGACAAAGGACAGACATTGGAGGCCTGTGGGGGATGCTGCACTGTGAATAGCTATGGTTTCAAAGTTCACAGATGCCTTTTGTTAATCCTTCTGGAAGGACCCATGGGGAGAGCCATGCTGATAATCGGAATATAGACTCCTGTCTGCTCCACACCCGCTACCTCCTGTCCTCTCCCATACACCAGATGCCTGCCTCACCACCTGGGATGGCCCAGATTGCTTCCCACTGACGGGCCCCAAGTCCGACCAGCCTACGCATTGTATTTAGTGAATTCTTAGAGAGCGTGTCCTGTGTTTGAAGGGCTCTGTCATTATCAGTGCACATGGTACAATGCACTGTGGTACGGTGCACGAGGTGGCAACCATGATATCCACATTCTAGAAGCAAAGAAACTGAGACACAGAGAGGTAACATAATTCACCTGGGTCACACAGCAAGACAGAGGCAGATTCAGGTCCTGAATTCGGGGAGGCTGCCGGAGGGGCCTCCCCAGGACAGCTCCCTCTCTTTGTCTCCCGGCTCAGCTTCCTACGCCCTCTCTTGGCTGCCAGTGATCCAGTGGCTCCCGACTCGCTACCCCTGCAGCCCTGTCCCTGAGCCAGCTCTGACCGTCCAATGTGTAGGCTCCTACACGACTTGCTCCAGCCAAAACCAAGTTTCCGCTCCTCCCCTGCCATCAGCCTGAGAGCCCCCAAACCTGGTCCTGACCTAACTTTCCAGAATCTCTTCCCACCACCCCACCCTCCCTGCCCGTGTGCCCTGTGTCAGCATGAGCCAGAACACTACCTCGGCTCTGACCAAGCCCAGGGCTTCCTGCGGGGCTGCTCGTCACCCTCAGAAATCCCACCCACACTGTGAGGCGGCTCCCATCTTCCAAGACCCCACCCCACAGGGTCATACTGGCCATTCTTCTGTTTCCCCTGTGGCCCTTACAGCAGGACAACCGGGAGGAAGAAGGGCTTTATAGCCGGCAGTCGGGGAGATGCGGCTACTCAGGTCATTGCCCTTGGCCTGCCCGGATGGTTCCTCTGTGTCCCCGGAGAGCAGAGAAGCTCTGGCTTCGGAAGGAGTGGGCTGCACTCCATATACCTCTCTCCCGTGGTGGTCAGCCCTTTGGAATCCGGAGACAGCCAAGAACAGACCATTAAAAATTTACTAACAGCCTGTAGAAATATCACAGTGTTCGAGGTTAGAGCTTAACGAGTCCCTAGAATTCATTCTCTCTAGCCTCCTCTAGCCCCTCTGACAAATGTGGAAGGTTAGCTTGGGCTCTGCCCAGCTTCTCACCCTCTTGCTGTGTGACCAAGGCAAGTGACTTCACCTCTCTGGGCCTGTTTGGTCAGCTGTACAGTGAGGATCCTAAGGTGGCTGTCTACCCCATAGGGTTGTGGGGATGATTGAATAAATTGATTTGTGTTCTTTGAAGAGTGCCTTGGACCTAGGAGGTACCATTCAAGTGTCATTCTTGTCACAGTTGTTGCTACTATTGTTGTTATTACTAGAAAAGATAACTAGGGCCCAGAGAGGTATTTTCACTAACCCAGGGGCACACAGCCAATAGCCACAGAGCTAGAGTGGAGCCTGGTGGCCCACCCTCAGTGGCCCACCTCTGCTCTCCAGCTCCTGACTCCGCCCCTGTGCCCCTCTCTTTTGTTACGGGTATTCAGACAACGGGTTATCAGTGCCTTGGAAGGGAAACTGAAGGAATAAGAGCAGGACCCCCTCCAGGCCCAGCCCCATCCCATAGCATTGCAATTCCTCTCCGCCCAATCCCATCAATTCCTCCTCGCCAGGCCAGTAGTTGGAGCCCCACCTTCGTTTCCCACCTGAAAGGAAAGGCCTCACTGAGCTATACAGAGAGACTCTGCCCTCAGACCATGCTCACCCCTGAAGAGAAGAGAGAGCAGATGGATGCTGCTGGGACCAAGGCCCCCTGAGGACGCCCTCTGAGCCCCCCATCCCAGAAACTACTTCCCATGACCCCGCCGTGAGAACCCAACCAACCATTCCCAGTAGATCTTGATACTTCCCCTAGTGATCCTGGGGGGAGCAGAGCCGGAAGGGGTTCCTGCCCGCCTTCCAGGAATGAGCTGTGGACACAGGCTGTAAACATGGGGATACTCACCATCAGCCCTAGGGAGAGATCCTAGGGACAGACCGTGTTCATCGTGGGCCGGGTGACCAGGATAGATCCCCCAGTGGGGCACACTAGAGACCCATGGGGAGGAACTCGGGGGTCAGGCATGAGGGAGGCAGCCAGCCAGTGCATTGCAAGGCTTTGAGACTTCCCCAGGGGGCAGCCAGAGAATCCAAATCCTTTGGAATACCCCTCACTGGTATATAAACCTGAGGTCAGATGCAAGAGGTCAAGCTTGCCGTGGAACCCTTTGGAGGCAGAAGAGGTGTTTTCTGGGCTCAGGCCTCTTAGCTCCACATCCAGGGGCAAGAACACTGTACCCAGAGTCGCGACTTGTCACAGCTCCTATTTCCCCGGATGAAATTACGGCGGCCGTGATGGGAGCTCCTTATCCAGCCCTTGCTCTGGGTCAAGTGAAGTTTATTTCATCATCAAACCTTAATTGCATAAGGTTTGACCCCTTATCATCCTTCCACCATTTTACACGTGGGAAACCAAAGTACAAGTCAGCAAGAGTCTTGCCCAGGGCCACCCAGCTAGGAGGTGACAGGGTCCTGCTTTGAGCCCAGGCCTGGTGGGCTCCAGAGGCAAGTTCTCACCTCCGTGCCAGAAGTAGCTTTTCACCCTAAAGGCAAAACCACCCGGCGTGAGCACCACCCACCCCCACCCCCCCGTAGATGTGGGGTGAGTGCCCGGCTTAATGGAGGTGGGAGAAGCGCGCCCAGGTCTCAGCCCCCTGCCAATCCATCATGCAATAGCCCCGGGAGCCACTTTGGTGGTTTTGACCATTACGCAGTTTGAAATTATTTTTATTCTTAGCCAAATATTTAATTTTTACCCATAATGGACAGTTGGTTAAAGGCAGGAAGCATTAAAGAACACTGATATTAAAAGGCTGGTTCATGAGGAACAAACAAGTGGTAATAATTCTGCACATTTGCCTCGGGTGCTCTGCCCAGATCTCGAGTCCCATTCATCTGGTCAGAGTCCCCGGAAAGCAGCTCCTGGAGCTGCAGAAACCCAGTCAGGCCAGCTTCCAGCTCTGTTCCCAGGGAGCGAGACCCTCCATGCTCTCCCCTTGCTTTTTAGGCAAAAGCGATTGCATGTGAAAATCTCCTGAAACTTCTCGGGTATCATCATTTAGGAAAAAGCAAGAAATTACAAAAACAAAACAGGTGGCTTGTTTTTTGTTTTTTTAAAGATTTTATTTATGTCAGAGAGAGCGTAAGCATGGGGAGCAGCAGGCAGAGGGGGAGAAGCAGGCTCCCCACTGAGTAGGGAGCCCGCTGCGGGACTCAATCCCATAACCCTGGGATCACGACCTGAGCCAAAGGCAGGTGCTTAACTGAATGAGCCACCCAGGCATCCCGTAACCAGGTGATTTTTATTTTAAACCAACAAACATAAAATTCAAGAATTCCAAACAATGGGCCATGGGATCAGTTTTTGCCTTTGGTTTCTTTTTCTGCCTTATATAGTCAAACGTTAGCCTACATGTGAACGTGTATCTGGTGCCAAAGCCACAGTGTAATGGTAGGATGGCATTTTGAAACCTCTCTGTAGAAAGTCATGCTTTTGCTTTCATAACGCATTTACAATAACAAACAGAGGAGAAGGGCATCACTTGATCATGGGGGAAGGTCAAATTTTGCCTTTATTCGTGGATGCTCTTAAAGATCATATTAAATATGAACCTTTTAATTTACTCCCAATAACATATCAATATAAAAACCATGTTTTTATGGTTTTTATATACCATAAAACGGGTGGCACCGTCGATTGAGCAAGCAAATGTTGGTTTCAGCTCAGGTTGTGATCTCGGGGTTGTGAGATCGAGTCCTGTATCAGGCTCTGCACTCAGCACAGTCTGCTTGAGATTCCCTCTCCTTCTAGCTCTGCCTTTCCCACTGTGTGCTTACTCAACACACGCATGCTCTCTCTCTCTCTCTCTCTCTCTCTCAAATAAATAAGTAAATCTTTTTTTAAAAACAGGTTTTATGCAAAACAACTTTTTTATTGTATACTGTCAAAAATAACAAAATGTCCTTTAAGCTGCCAGGGATGTTTGCAAGGTGATATATTACCATGAGAGCAGTTCTCAAAGCCAAAAAGCTGAACAAGTCTGCAGCCAGCCCACTAAACTGTCTCAGTTCCATGGAAATGAAAACAAGAAGAATAAAAATACATCCTTTTTCCCACTCATTGAGGGACTAGGTCTCCCAGTGGGTGACATACAGGTCTACCCCAGGGAACGGAGTCTTGCTTTGGGAAGCTTGACCCTGCAAGTTTATGCAAAGGGCAAACGAACTTGTTTATGATGGTGCCCGGGATCCTCGCAGGCCCATGTCCCCCAGGATATGGGAGTTTGGCTGCCGTTCAGACTCTGCCCAGACACTTGACTTCCATTAAGGGACTTCCTCTGGGTCTCAAGGACACAAATACAGAAGCAATGAGCTCTGTGTTCACGTCTGAGGCTACCATCCCTGTGCAAGGAGGGGGCTCTACAGTTTTACCTGCTGTGGGAAGGAGGTAAAACTGTAGAGCCTCTGGGGTCAGTTTAATTGTATTTTATTTGTTACTTTCGCCGTTGTTACATATGAAACTGATGAGTCTTCTGTTGCTTCTAGAGTGCATTTGTTTCAACAAAATTTCAGACTCAGAAAAGTAGCAAGAAGCCTACCAAGAATTGTCATAGATTCCTAACCCAGACATTTACATTTTACCATATTTGCTTTATCTTTCTCCCCTTCGTATACATTTTTTTTCTGACCTGTTTGAGAGAAAGTTGGCAAAATGATGCCTTTTTACTGCTGAGTATTTATTTCACAGGGTGTTTCTTTACGAAGACATTTTTTGCCATCACCACACTACAATGATCAAGATCAGGAAACCAACAGACTGGATGCTATTATCCACAGCCCCTTGGTTATTTTTCTCCAGTGATCCTAGATCCTAGGCTTCATTCAATCATCACGTCTCTTTAGTTTTTTTGTTGTTTTTTTTTTTAATCTGGGGACAGTTCCCGAGTGTTTCATGACACTGATTTTTTTTTTTTTTTTAAGAATAAACAATTATTTTTGTAGAAGCCTCCTCACCTGGGATTTCTCCGGTATTCCCTCAAGTTGCAGGCACTGGGCGATAGCCTGGCCTTCTCAGGGCATGGGACCAGGGGACTCGGGCTATCCTGTCATCCCATGACTCGTGGTGTTAACTTTGATTCCTTGGTTAAAGACAGCGTCTGCCAAGTTTCTCCGCTCTGAAGTAAGGAGTTTTCCCTTTGTAATTAAGAAGTAACTTGTGGGGAGATACTTTGAGACTGTGCCAATATTCTGTTTTTCCTCAAATTTTCACCCACTGGCCTCCAGTGATGATTCTTGCCTGAAACAATTATTATTGTGATGTTTTCCAAATGATTTCCTAATTCCATCATTCCTTCGCATCTTACTGGTTGTCTTTCTGCTGTCGGGGAGAGTCTCTGATTGATTTTAAACTCACTACGCTAAGCCTCACGATCTCCTGCGTTTGGGAGCTAGGAAGAGCAAGTCCTCAGTGTCCCCCAGTATGTGCACCCAATGCCGATGGATAGGTAATGGGAAGGCCGTCAGCACCCTGCTGTGACTACTTATGCTCTAGAACATTCTAGCCCAAGAACCCATCTGCTGGGTGGCTGTGTCCCAGCATGCCTGGGTGGGGGCTGGAGACCGTGATGTGCATGAAGCTGTTGACTGGCTCTCCCTCTGTCATCACATCTGGTCATGGACCTGTCAGTTCCTCCAGCTCCAGCTGAAAAAATGGGGCCAGAGGGAGGCCTTCCTCCAGCTAACTCCATGTCCTTCTCCTTCCAGGACAGAAAAACAGCCTTTCAGGGATGGAGCAGACCTGTCAGTAATAAACTGTGAGGGAGGAGGATAACCCAAGAGAGTGGCCAAGATGAGGGCTATTGGAGTGAGGTGGGCGGACAGCTGGTAGTATTTCCCGGGGGAGCCTGGAAGCCTCTGCAGCCACAGAAAGCCACACTGGCTCCCAGATTTCCCTGGGCAACCCTGCTTCCCATAATGGAGCCATCTTCCTTCACTTCCCCAGAATCCCCAGGGCTGGCCAGGAAGGTCTAGGTACCCTCCTGGGGCTGGCTGAGGCAGAGGGAGAGCGGGCAAGGTTTATCGTGTAGCCTTGTGATTGTCCCTTTCAGCTCAGCCTCATCTCCTGTTTTCCAGTCAGGAGGCCCACTTGGCTGATACAACAACTGAGGGGCAGAGAGGGTAGGCTCCTTGTCTGAGACCACCTGGCTAGACATGGGCAAAATCAGGGTATACCCAGCGTGTC
This sequence comes from Enhydra lutris kenyoni, assembly GCF_002288905.1. Taxonomy (NCBI): domain Eukaryota; kingdom Metazoa; phylum Chordata; class Mammalia; order Carnivora; family Mustelidae; genus Enhydra; species Enhydra lutris. The sequence continues at coordinate 41,408,007 of NW_019154092.1, forward strand.
CTGTTCTCAAGTTGTCACTGCCTCATGCTGCCTCTCCAACGGAGGACTCCTGGGATGACTACTGAGAACCAGGAGGGCTTCCTGGAGGAGGTACTAATTGCAAAAATGGGCAGGTTAGGGAGAAGAGGTCTCCGTAGCTGTTGGTCAGTGATTGGACACTTCTTGTGACAGGGAGCTCACTAAATTCCCAGGCAACCCCATTAATTGGGGAGCAGCTCTCCCTGTGAGGAAGTTTCTCCATTAGGTGCACCTAGGCTATGTCTCCGGGCTTCCTTCCACATGGTTCAGAAGGGCTCAGCAGTTGGTCACACCTAGGATTTAAAAACTCCTAGGAGACTCTCTCTCCTCCTCCTTCCTCTGTTCTACCTGCTGCAGTTTGAGGGCTAGTCCACGGCCCTCACGGAGATGGTGAGGTGGCAATGAAAGGGGGCTAGTTCCTGAGCGCGCTCTGAAGTCAGCACACAGGGTAGGCAAAGCTACATGGGGCCAGCTGAGGCCCATTGTGGTTGTGGACACTGATGGCCAGCATTAGCCGAGGAGTAAACAAGTCATTCGAGGTGGCCCCTAGCCTGTGGGGACCTCTTGGGCAGCATTTCTCTTGGGAAGACAGTGTGAGTATTTAGTGACGAAGAATTCCATCCTGAGAAAGCACACCCAGGACACAGCCCTCAGAGGCTAGAACTAGAACAAGAGCCAGAAGCTGGACATCTTGGGGTTTCTTCCTCGATTCCTCACACTTGAAACAGCCTGTTTTCCCCACAGCCTCAACTCTCCCACCTGTACTATGGGTGTGCTCGTACGCATCACTTCCTCTGAATATCTGATGGATTCATGCTCTATTGCTCGGAAACCCACAACACAGTATCATTGCAAGTCAACACTAATATAACACCTCAGCTCCTTTAGGACTCCAGGAACCCCAGGAGAGAGTGTACTCTGTCCCCATTTTAAAGATGAAGACGCTAAAGCCCAGAGAGGTTAAAGTACTTGCCCAGTGTTGCACAGCCGGAAGTACAGAGCCAAGATCTGAGTGCTAGGGGTCTGGCTGCTATGTCCATACTTTGAACTACAGCATAATGCTGTTTCTTGAAAATGCCCCGGGCATTCGTGTTGATCAGCTTCCGTGTCGCAGGCAGTGGGGGCCTGTGGGAGAAGGCACACGGTGGTGCAAGGCCACACCCATAGATGGACCTCCCCTGTTCTTTAGGAAAAGAGGGTGGGAGCCAGCAGAATCTCGAGCCTCGGAAAAGGTGTCCAGAGTTTTGCTTTCTGGTGTTGAGTCATGTGACTGGGCCAGTTAGCCACAGGTCGTTAGAGCTGGAAAATCAAACGTCCCAGCTGGGACTTACCCAGCATTCGTGGCTGATGTCTGCCAGCCTCTTAGCAAGCACCCGACGGAGACATGTAGCTCAGGGGATGCCCCGACTTGCCAGGAGGCCGCACTGAGGGTCCCCAGCCAGACCTAAGTGCCTGCAGGGCTTGGCCAGGCCAGACAGAAGGGCAAGGGCCTTCTGGAAACACTCCTCCAAGGCAGCCGCACGCTCGTCCCATGACTTCACGCTGCCTAAGAACGCAGGAGGCCAAGGATTCTTGGAATGCCTGATTCACACTGGAACAAAAATAATACCTCATATGTATAATGTGCCTTTGTTCCCCAGAGGCTCTCCTGGCCTTGATTATGTTGTAATTCCTGACCAGCCTGGTGACCCAGGCAGGAAGGCAGAGAAGTGGGGAGCTCACCTAAAGGTACACCTTGAGTGGGGTTTTAGGATTCCCATTCTGCAGGTGGGAATACTGAGACATGAGGAGTCAGCTGGATTTCCAAAGCTGCCCAGCACTGATGTTTTGGTCAAGAGCCCTGGATTACCAGGGGTGTTGGGAGGAGCACCTCAGAAATGCCTGAGCGGCTGAGTGAGACTCAGGGAACTACCCCCCTAGTAGTACCCCAAAGAAAGCCATTTCTCCATGGCTTTCCGTGCTGCCCCAAGAGGAGGAAGCAGCAGGAGCCTGCAGGTCCTCCTTCCCTTCCCCAGCAGCGATGCCGGAGGGCCACCCCGAAAACCCAGCCTCCCAGCCCTGCCCCACAGGTCCCAGCCACGGGAACTAGCAGACTGGTGGGGAAGGGACTATTCCCAGCACAGATGGAAACCCGAGGGCCACACGTGGCTTCTGTGGTTTTCCCCAGACGCAGTGGAGCCAAGGCTGGAAGCTGGATTTCCAAACCTCAACTTGGGGCTCTGTCCAGAGCCCTCCCAGGCTTTCCCCTTCCCCTCCCACGGGCCTCAGCTTCCCTGTTCCCAGTGGCCTCGGGCTCAGCCTTTGGCCTTTGCTTCTGCATATCTAGCCCTGCTTCCGCCACACGCTGCCAGCCCACAGTCCCTTCCCCCTCTGGCTTTGGCCAACGCCTGAGATCCTCGGGAACTGGATTTGGATTTCAGTGGCTCAGCAGTGATGCCAGCTGCTGTGGGCCCCGAGGACCCTCTGACCGGCCTCAGAACCGTGAGGCAAGAGAGCATGGCTGTTGAGGGCACAGATTGTAGGTCAAACTGCTGAAATGTAAACCCAAGCTCTACCTCTTGGAAGCTGTGTGGCCTTCGACAAGTACTTACATTCTCTGTGCCTCGTGACCTCTCTGTAAAACAGGGTTAACAGCAGTCCCTCCCTGTTGGGGTGAAGTGAAAGCCGTGCCTTGCACATGGTCCGTCCTCATACATGTTAGTGTGTTTTTCTTACTATTACTCTTGTGTCCTTGTTATCTCACTTCCAGTCCTGTCCTTCAGGGCCTCTCCAGGTGGGGCTCTGCCAGCACCATCTTGAAATTCCCAGTTGTTTTTGAACCAGAGACCCCCATTGTCATTTTGTACTGGGCCTCACAGAATATGAGGTCTATCCTGCCTCCAGGACCAGGCTGTCACAGACCTCTGGGCTACTCTCTGCTTCCTTTCCTTCATGACTCTTGTCCCTGATTGTTGCCAGATAACCTGTCCTATAATTAGTGGATTAGTGTCTATCTCTCCAAATAGATCCTAAGCTCCATGAGGACATTGCCCAGTGTTGGGATCATCCCTGTGTCCCCAGGGCCTGGCACATTGTGGGGTTCACTGGAGGCATGGATGAATGTCCAGCTCCTAGCCAGACCCCAAGGGAGATAGAAGTTCCTACCCCATCCGAAGGAAGTGGATGCTTTTAAGGCCATACAGAAAGAACCCATGAGGCGGTTTGGTGTCCCAGAGTGGGAAGTCGGGCTGTAATCACATTAGGAGTCTGAAAGAAGGGGACTCCGGTGAGCTGGGGAAGGCTGCTGGGCAGATCTGGGCCTTGGAGCCCACATGAGATTGGGAAAGGTATTGAGACACTCCTGAGGGACAGCTGACCAGCTGTTGTCACCCACAGCCCCAGCTCCCCTCAAAGCGTTGCAGGAGCTCTGTGGCCTTGGGCAAGCCCATCGACACCTCCGATCAACCTCCAGGCAGAGCAGAATGTCACAGCATGTTTCATTAATGCAGCAGTAAATGAACCAGCCTTCCCTCTCATCACCCTTTCGGTGATGCATCCTGCAATTGGAAAAGTTTCTTCTCTGCCTTCGAGGGGGCAGAGGTACCAGTCAGACCCTCTCATTTCCATTCCAGAACATCCCTTTGACCAGGTAAATGTCTGGTTTCCAAACCTTTCAGACCATGCAGTGAAATACTGAACTTCTAACGTGAACCTTCATCTTGGCTGGCAGAGATCTCAGTCTGGAATTATTTTCTTCCTAAATCAGAGCACAAGGAGAGTCCCAGAGTCTCAGAGGAGGAGAGCCTGGAGCTTGGCTGAACATCCAAGGCAGTGGGCGTTTTCCTGAAGCAATGGGCTCTCTCCTCCAGGGACCGTCGGGGGCACCCAGTATGGGGAGCAGGCCTAGAACTCAGAAAGCCAAGGCAACAGCGTGCCGCTGTCACCACCATGATGTCAGTGGTGGCCCTGGCAATTACAGGAGGATTCGGTTATCGGAGCTGTGGCGGTGCCCCGGTCCTCCAGAAGCCAGGAAGACCCTAGACAAGTAACTGACAATCCAGTCACTGAGCATTTCTGGCAGCACCTTAGCATGGAAACACAGATTGGAGCTCCGGACCTTGTCACTAACCCCTTGGGCATCCCAGCAGAGGAAAAGGCAACTTCTCTGAACCATGGCTTAGTCATCAGTGAGACTCTCATGTCTCACAGCCACCCCTGAGCTGGGTGCCGGCACAGCTGGGAACAGACGCAGGCTCTGAGCTGGCTGTGGTCTCCCGGACAGGCCTGCTGAGGGGTCTCCTGCAGAAGAGACCTCCTGGATTTCCACGACCTCCTCTGGCCCCGGGCATACAGTAGATGCTCAGTTAATACAGGCCACCATGATTCTAGACTCTGTTGAGCCAATGGCATGTTTCCCTCCACTGGCTTTCCAAACCCTACTCTTCCCCTCATGAAGCATCCCAGTCTTTCTGCAGAGGGGGGCAGACATGTGTGCGGCCACAACCCTCATTCCCAGGCCCCAGAGCTGCAGAGGAGCCCCGTGCCTGCACCCGTCCAGCTCTGACATTGCCCCCGCGGCTCGGGTGCGGAAGGTGGGACCCCGTGTGGGGTGTGTGTAGGTGGGCAGGAATGGAGACGCCTGAGCTAGTAATAAGTAGTCATCACTTTCCCTGAAGGCAAGAAATATGAGCCCGTGCATAGTTTTAAAACCACTTGCCCTAGGAATTTTGCTTTCAGAAATTTTTAAGCAGACCTACAAATTATGTGGTAAAGCGTCCGACATTGAGAGAACCATAATAAGTCAGTGGCCCTCGGAATATCTAGTTGGGAACAATTATGAGATTAAAAAAAAAATGAACAGAGAGACGTTTGTCTGCATTTGCACTGCTGTTAGAATCATTTTTTAAAAGAAAATCTGAAGTTATTCTCCCTACACCCACCTCCCAAAATGCAGCTGTGGTGTGGGGAACTTTTTTTTCTTTTTCTTTCTTTCTTTCTTTTTTTTTTAAATAAAAGAATGCAGTCTTAGAGTGAAACAAGACATCTGATTTCAGAACCCAAAGATGGAAGAATAAAATAAATGAGGGATGGAAAAAGCATACCGACAATTTCCATTCTCCCCCCCCCTCAAAAGGCACGATTTCCCTAATGGCAGGTGTTGCCAGTGGCAAAAATGGAATATTAATCTTATCTCTTGAGCCATTCCTCTCCCCTCTATCACCACCACCAGAGAAGACTTCTCCCAGAGAGATGAGAGCATAATAAGCGACAGGGAAATGGATTTTTGCCTTTTTTTTTTCCCCCCTCACAAGGTTGTAAAACTGCATGTCTGCTGTGTTTCCAAAACCTGGACCCACACATCCATGTATCTGAGACCAAGAGCTTCCCTGCCCAGCCACTGGGAGCAAAAGCAGCTCAGGTTAGCCAGGCCAAACCTAAACCCACAGGTTTCGTGGTGAGCAGCCAGCTGGCCCCCGTAGGGAGGTATCGACGAAACCCAGGGCCAACAAACGCAGAGGAGAGAGGAGCCGGTTTGGGCCAGCTCAGCCAGTGACCGCTGACAAATATTTGTGAATGGCCAGAGCAGGGAAGCCTGGGTCTCCATTGTGGGGGATCGAGGCCCGGCCCCCAGTCTGCTCCAGTGGCTGGGGCTCTCTCAGTCCTTTCCCACGCCCAGGACATGGGCCTCGTGTGGCCATCACCGCAGCAGATCTCAGTCCTAACTCGGCCCTTCTCTCCTGCACTGGATCGTAGGGCAAACAGGAGACAGACAGGAGGTGGGTCCTGGGTGCTGAAACTAGCTGACAGGCTGGGCACACTCTGGAGAGTGTGTGGGATTTCACCTCACTGAGCCTCAGTTGACTTATCTGTAAAATGGGAAGAAAACTTCTTGACCAGCCTGCATGCAAGACCAGTCCCAGCAGTCGGTGGCCCTGAGAACGAATCAGAGCCTTGAACAGGAAGGAGAAAATGCATCAGGCTCTTCGGTGCCTCCCCACCACAAGGGGCCACCCAGCCCCCTATTAGCCCTCTTCTTTTTGACTCCATTGTCTTGCCTGCCCAGGTAAGAGGGGGCCCATAAGGGTCTCCCCTTCTGCCTGCAGACAGCATTCTGTGTGTGCAAAGGAGGTGCCCCCCCCCCCCAGGCAGAATGGGTCTAAGAACACCCACTAAATGCCCCTTGGTCATTGCTGTATGGACAGAACTGGCTGGCTCCAAGGTCTGGCAAACTAGGATGACATGGAATTCCAGGCCCTCCAAAATTTCCAGCAAGAACAGCAGAATGTCTACAAGACCTAGCTGCTTTCTTCTGAGCCCTTGACCACCAACCATGTCGAAATTACCTCCTTCCTCCAGGTGGAGAGAAGTTTTGTTTTGTTTGTTTTTTTTTTTTGTTTTGTTTTGTTTTGTTTTGTTTTGTGGGGGAAAGGAGGGAGGATGTTGGGCAGAGACAGGGAAATCCCTGATATGGCAAGTGGGAAGCCAGACAGTTTTAAGACAAATGCTGGGAAGGACTAGGTCAACCATCGTTTGGGGGCATTCCTTGGGCCGTAGCTGCAGGCACCACAAATTTTCTAAATAAGGGTGGGAAAAGTCGTGACAATCAAGCATTATCTGCCAGGGAATTTCCAAGGTTCTTCTCTGGGCTTAAAAATTACTCATACTCTGAGAACAAAGAGAGTGGAAGGAGAGAGGGCGAATTACTTGAAAGTCACTGAAAAATAAAAGCAGGGAGAATTCACAAAATGTCACAGGCGTATGACACCCTGAGGAGTGGGAGGGCCATGGAATTCCTCCCGGCTCCAGGCTTCTGGCTCTCTCCAGATGGAGGAGGTCTGTGCCCCTCAGGTGAGGGCTGCTGGCTTCCGAGCCGACTTGTGGCTCAGGCATCTGGATTTAGGTCTGGGCAGTCTGAAGGCCAGTTGGTGATCCTGGAAAGAAGCTGACCCAGTGACTCACTTTGCGGACGGGGCCCAGCACTTGCCTGGGTGCCTTACTCATGAGCCCTGCCCCTCGGTGAATGCAAATTGACTGTCTTCCAAAACTTAGAGCTGTGGTACCTTGCTGCTCCCTGCTTTTTAGAATGAGTCCACTGGGGAATAAAACTGAGAGTTGTAGACATGCCGGCAGAGGGGAGGGGTGTGGGGAGGAAGGGATGCCTCTTGCACCCGAGGATCAGGCCAGCGTGGCCCCAGGGATGGGGCTTCAGACCCAATGAGATTGAACCTGGACATCAAGGATGAAAAATACCATGCGGGCCTCCTGAGAAGGGCCCAGGTCACACCCAGACAGCCAGACTCCGTGACACGTCCCAGGCTTCCGTAGATGTTTCTGTAATGACTCTTAAATTATTAAAATAAATACAGACAACTAGAAACCCTGGACATTCTACATGAAAACAAGCATAAGAGGACTCCAAAAGGTTGGAGAGAAGGCAGACCGGATGGGGACCGTGGCGCCCAAGGAATGATAGAGTAGTAACTTGCTTGATTTTCTTCCTGGCCTCACAGATCCCAGACTTGGAGCCAAAGAAGCCGGCAACCCAGAAACACCGGTAGGCACAGGCAGACCGAAAAGCCCCAACAAAAACCTGCCCTCTCTAGCCAGAGGACCGGAAAAGGGGCAACCTTGCGAGGCAGAAAACTTTTGGATGATAACACTCAACTCTAGACAAAGCTCCCAGAAAAAAGGGGGGGGGGGCTCCACCCTGACCCACACAAGCAAAGGCCAAGGAGAGAGCCAAGAGTTGACTCTCACGGGCCTTGAGGAGGGTCCCAAATCCTCCCCAAGGTGGTGTCAGAAAGGCTGAGTGAGGACTCGGGACTCGTCCCCATGGGGCACGGAGCACCCCTCCCTCTGTGTCAGTGGAGGCCACCTGGTAGCAATTTGTACCCTCCTCGCCAGGGAGGCAACAGTGTGGGGAGCCAGAATTCCCAGCCCTCCTCAGCCGTAAAGAGGACCTCCCTTGGAGTATCAGAGAAAGCCCAGTAGGGAAGCCGACCTCTACTACCCGCTTGGCAGTAACGAGGCACGACAGCCCTTTCTGGTACTGGAGCAAGGTCAGAGGAAGCCGGCCAAAACCGTTCTAAGACTCAACTTAATTAGGTCCAGACTCACAGAACATAATACCCAAGATGTCCAGGTTTCAACCGAAAATCTCCTAGTCATACTGAAACCCAGAAAGATCTCAACTGAATGAGAAAATACAACAGATGCCAAGACCAAGATGACAGAAATGTTAGAATTATCTGACAAGGGGTGCCTGGGTGGCTCAGTCATTGAGCAGCTGTCTTCGCTCAGGTCATGGTCCCAGGGTCCTGGGATCAAGCCCTCATCGGGCTCCCTGCTCAGCGGGGAGCCTGCTTCTCCCTCTCCCACTCCCCCTGCTTGTGTTCCCTCTCTGGCTATGTCTCTCTGTCAAATAAATAAATAAAATCTTTAAAAAAAAAAAAAAAAGAATTATCTGACAAAAGATTTTCAAAGCAGCCAACATAAAAATGCTTCAAAGGACAATTAGAAACACACTTGAAACAGATGAAAAATTAGGTCTTGGCAAAGAAATGGAAGCTCTAACAAAGGCCCAAATGAAACTTCATAGTGAAATTAACAACTCAATGCACGGCCTACACAGCAGAATGTAGGGGCAAGGGAAAGAACCAGTGTACTGGAAGATAGACTAGAATTGATCCAGTCTGAGCCACGCAGAGAAAATAGGCTGGGAAAAGAAAAAAAGGAAAAAAAAAAAAAAAAAAAAAGAAACGGTGAACGAGCTTCTGGGACCAGGGAGTCCAGAATAGCGTATCTAACGTGTGTTCTCAGAATCCATACAGTCGAGGAGGGGGAAAGGATGCGGCTGGAATTACCCTGAGAAATAATGACTGCAAACAGCTTGTGTGTTGGCGGTGGGAATGCAAAATGGTACAGCCTCTCTGGAAAATACTTCAACAACAAGGCGTTGGGTTTTGTTTTTTTTTTTTTTTTTAACTAAATAAGCCACAACCTTGGAGCTCCTGAGTGGCTCAGTCAGTTAAGTGTCGGACTCTTGGTTTCAATCTCAGGCTTGTGAGATGGAGCCCCAGTTGGGGCTCTGCACTGGGCACGGAGCCTGTTGGAGATTCTCCCATTCTCTCTTCCTCCCCCCCACACCCCCAAGAACAGAGAAAAAGGGAAAGAACTTCATGTTCATTTAGAAAACAAAAATAAAAAAGAAAAGAAAAATCCTCATCCCATCCCCTAGAGAGAACCACCGTTAGTGTTTTGGTGAGTCTGCTTCCAGATTTTTCTAGGCACATAAATATTTACCTTAAAAGATAGCACCGTGCTACACGTTCAAGGATACCTACTTTCTTCTGTCAACCAGAGTCAAGTCTTACACCATGTCCTACGACTCCACATTCAGTTTCCATTACGCACTGCTGTGATGAACATCCTTGTACCTACACCTCTATGCAGGCTTTTGTTAATTTCCTTTGGATAAATTGCCACAAGTGGAATTACAAGGTCCAGTGTGTGTTCTAGAGGCTCTTGTAACAAATCATTGAATTTCCCTCCAGAAATATACTAATTTCCTCCTTCTATTATACAGTGTTTAGTAGTTACATTTGTGTGGAAACAAAAGACCACACACCGGTCTCTCATCTAACAACTTTAATTTCCCCTTTGAAGTCCCTGCTAGTAGGGGAAGCTTTTCAATGAAAAAAAAAGTTGTTTTCATTGATTTTAATGGGAAAGTGATATGTGTAACCACAACCCAAGATGCCTCCACATTTTCACAGATCCAAAATTATCAAGTGAACATTGAAACTGAGTCTGTATAAGTAGTAATAGTTTAAAGGAAATAAACACCTTTTTGTTCATAAAATGCAAAGCAATGAAGATCTGTTCTACCCGCCAAGGAGAAGGCTCACAGACGAGGGTATAAGCCTCAGTCTTTAGAAGGTAAAGTCTTCTTTCTACAAACATCTTTCAATGACTTTACACCTTTTAAGGTGCTCATGGTCGTCTTGTTCTCCATCTGCACGTCATATAAAGTCATGGTGTGGAAAATACCGAGACGGTAGACCCGAAAGGGCTTCCACAGTTGGAAGCACCCTTTGTGCACAAGACCGGAGGGTCCCCAGAACGCCCCCTCCCATCTCCTCACTTGTCTTCAGTCCACAGATCAAAATGTTTGGGGTTCATCCCAGGTGCACACCTCAAGTCTGTTCCATGTGACATTCTCTGCCTTAGAAATAGCGCGTCCAGGAAATCGGTGAGTCGGGTGTCACACTCATGTCCGTTAGCTCGGACTCCCATGACCAAATACCACAGACAGAGTGGCTCAGCCACAGGAATTGAGTTTCTGGAATTCTAGAGGCTGGAAGTGGGAGGTTAAGGTGTCTGCAGGATTCGTCTCCCTTGCAAATGGCTGCCTTCTTGCCATTTCCTCATATGGTCTTCCGTGTGCCTGCGTCCCTGGTGTGTGACTGTGTCTAGATTTCCTCTTGTTATAAGGACACCGGTCGGATTGGATGGGGGCCCACCCTAATGGCCCAACGGATTAACTAAATCCCCTCTTTAAGGGTCCTCTCTTCAAATACAGTGGCATTCTGAGGTGGCAGGGATGGGGGCTTCCACATGTGGACTGTGGGGGTGGGGACACACAATTCAGCCCATCACAACTTCTCATTGCGTTAGTGGGCTTGGGGATGGAAATGTCAATCTACCAAAAGAAAAAAGAAAAAAACGGTTGTTTAACAAATGCTATAACTTTATAAGAGCCATTATGGTAAAAAGCCATTACCAGGATAGTTGTTACAGACACGGGTCTGTGTATATGTCTTTGCCGGAACGTGCATGGAATATGTTTGGAAGCTTCCCAAAATGGTAACGGTTGCTTCCAGAGTACAGGTCGGGCGGCTGCAGGCAGAGTCAGGAGGGTTCATGATCTCCTCTAGCGCCTCCTTTGAATTTGGTTTCCCACACATGGGCTGACGTGTGTTCTAATAAAATAATACTTTAACTCAAGGACCGACTCAAACCCTCGGGAATCGCGCGAACCTGTCTGCCTCCTGCTCTGCTCTATCTGTAGGTCCCGTCCTGAGGAAGTGATCAGGAAGGGAGCTGAAAGAAGGAATGAATGAACGGCTCAGGGGATTGCTTTCCTGGTGTTTGGCACAGGGACCTCGAGCCGCCCTCCTGGTGACCCTCTGTGTCTTCCCCTTTTGGTTTGCAGACGGCAGCAGAGACCCCCAGGAGGAAACAAGCCCCAGCAGCATGGTGACCACCAGCCAGGCAGTGCCAAACACAACAGGGACCACCAGAAATCCTACCAGGGGGGCTCGGCGCCCCACCCCTCAGGGAGGCCCACCCACCATGGCTACAGCCAGAACCGACGCTGGCACCATAACAACATGAAGCACCCCCCGGGCGACAAGGGGGAGGCAGGCGCCCACCGCAATGCCAAAGAGACCGTGACCATGGAGAGTTCCAAACTGGAGGACGCCCTGGGGGACACCGGGCACAGCGGCCTCGAACCCCCCTGCAGCCCTGATGCGCTTGCCCCAGTGGCTTCTGAGAGGCTGCCGCCACAGCAGCCAGGGGGTCGGGAGGCCGAGACAAAGCGTAGAGACAGTATTATTCCCGAGCGCGTCGGGGAGCGGCCCAAAATTACCCTGCTCCAATCTTCCAAAGACAGGCTGCGGCGAAGGCTGAAAGAAAAGGTACCGGTAATTGAATTTTTGTTGTTCTCTTGCACCAGAGAGGACAGCGCGAGGTAGGCACTTTGGTGGTGGGTGCGGGTCTGAGGTGGCCCCTGCTGCCTCTGGAACCCCTGGTCACCAGAGGGCCGGCCCATGGCCAGTTCTGCATGAACCCCTCCAGCATGTTCTGGCTCCTCCCCTTCCGGTCCCCCAAGAGGCCCCGGCGGGGAAGAGGGGGCACTGGGCAGCAGCCCCCAGCCTGAGAGGGAAGGGGAGGAAGGGGCACATACCCGAGGCGGGTGGGAAGGGTACAGAGAAGGCCTGGTTCTCCCCTCCTGCCTTCTCTGTGGTCAGACACTGCCCTATAGTGCTAAAGGGGACTTGGGGGGAAACTCAGAGCTGATATGATGAGAAGGACGGATGCTTCTCCCCGAGGTAAGTGCCAGCCAGCTGTGGTCCCCACCAGGGTCGAGAGTGAAGGTGAGTTGGGAAGAGGTCGAGCAGGCCTTGGCTTTGCTGTTCTCCTCCTTCATCAGACAGCAGCCAGGGAAGGGTCTAAGGAGGCCTTTACCCCCTACCCAGCACCCTGCAGGTGCCAACCCTGCATTGGTACAGGCCCGAGAATGAGGGCCTTAAGTGTTGCCCCCTGCCTCCCACCCCTGGCCTCTCTGTCTTCACTTTACCCCCGGACCTGGCTTCCAGAGCCTGACCCACCAATTCAGGAGAACATGTCCCTTAGCCTCTAGCAAATGGGTGGGACTGTGTCGCTGGCAGCTTCCGGTCCACTATGCTCACCCTAACCCCCCTTCCTGCCAGAGATGCAGGAGAGGTCACCTGGGGTAGCTGTTCTGAGAAGGCCAACTTGCCCCCCAGCCCTCCCCAGAGTCCTCCTTCTGGGGCTCCTGTGAGCCCGAAGCTGTGGGCTTCTCCCTGGCCTCTCTCAACCACCTACTCTCCTCCTTTTGCCCAAGAAGCCGGGCCCCGGTCCACACTCAGGCAGGACAAGGCAGGTCAGACCTCTTCTCCAGCCAACACCTGATGCTGAGATGCTGCTCCCAGCATCCTTTCCAGCCCTGAGTTCCCACCCACCATGGATGGAGCCACTGTGGGGCTAGCCACTGTGGGGCTTGCCACTGTGAGGTCCAGGAGGGAAGCGCCATTCATTTCCCTGCTTCTCAAAGGTAGGAGCCTGGAGGTGGTTCCCAGCTGGTGACCAGTATGTCTTCTCCTGAAGACTTTCCAAGACTTGTTCCTACAGCCTGGACAGTGTGGCGAGATTACTCATTGCATTCCCTCCAGTTCCACTAAATGTAGCTACACTGTCGAGGAGTGGAAACAACATGGGCTTGAGAGTCCAGCTGGGGCCCACCCTGCCTTTGACTGGCTAGGTGACCTTGGGCAAGTCACCTAACCTCTCTGAGCCCCAGCTGACTCATCTGTACCCACCCTGCAGACAGACTGTAAAGATTAAATGTCATGACACGTGTAAAGCCCCTCCTGGGTGGTTGTTATTTTATGTACAAACCACTCTTCTGCCTTGGGGCCCAGAGAGTTGGGCAGTGGGGTGGGCAGGGGGGGCTAGAATAGAAACAGTAGATCCATAGCACCCACAAATGGGTTTCAAGGACTCCTCTTAGATGAGGCCCCGGATTCCTGGACCAGGAGGACAATGGCATAGACAGTGGCAAGGCTCAGGGAAAGCTATGCATCATCTAACCTCCTCATCTTACCAGTGAGTAAACTGAGGTCCGGAGAGTGAAACCACTGCCCATAGCCATATGGCTAGAGGCAGAAAGCAGGTTCTAGAACCCTGGTTTGTTCTAGGCTAGTGCTCTCCTTGTTGAGAATGCAAGGACAAGCGTGGGACCTCCCTTTATGTCCCTGACCCTGCCCTTCACCCTGATCTTACATCCCAGCAGTTAGGGTGATCACGTTCTTGGCTATCCATCCATGATGTTTGAATAAATACTTTTGAGACTGTCAGATGACATTTTCTTCCTTCACCAGTCTGGGTCTGATCCACTTGCAGTGAAACTTCTAAAGAGTGTTGAGTCTGTTGTTTGAAATTTCCTTCCAGGAAGTGCCAGTTGATTCAGTGGCACATGGCAGGATTCCTTGGTAGGTAGCATTTGTTCTAGAAGGCCAGCACAATCTCTGTAGGACACAAAACCAGGGCTCTGTTTACCCAGAGATCTCGATTGTCCGAGGGCTGAAGGAACCTAGAGTCTGGGAGACCAGGTAGCCGTTCCATGGGCGCCTTTAACCAAGATGGCGGGCATTTTGGGTACTTCCCTCCTTCTTGCCCTTAGACTCCATATTTTGCTTGTTATCTCATTTCCTCTTTTACAAGCCCCATTAAGTCATGTCTAGCTTGAGACATTTTATAGGCAAGTAGACACACAGCCAATATATATGGGAATCCTGGGTAAGAGTTAGAGCTTGCAAGAAGGATCAGCCCCAGAGGTCACAGGAGCCAAGAATAAGGTCAGCAGAGGACCCTGGGGCCAGACGGTCTTTGGGGGAGGTCCGCGTTCCAGAGGGACCCGACCTCGGGTTCGAGAAGGTAGGGCTGGATCCTTTCTGGGGGTGGCAGCCCTCCCTCCACTGGTCACCCCCAGCGGTAACCTCGGCTCCGCTCAGGCGCAACTCGGTTTGTCTCCCGCACCCCCAGGACGAAGTGGCCGTGGAGACCACCAGCCCTCAGCAGAACAAGATGGACAAGTTGATTGAGATCCTGAACAGCATGCGGAACAACAGCAGCGACGTGGATGCCAAGCTCAGCACCTTCATGGAGGAGGCCCAGAACTCGACCAACTCCGAGGAGATGCTGGGAGAGATCGTCCGGACCATATACCAGAAGGCCGTGTCTGACCGCAGCTTCGCCTTCACGGCCGCCAAGCTCTGTGACAAGATGGCCCTCTTCATGGTGGAGGGGACCAAGTTCCGGAGCCTGCTTCTCAACATGCTTCAGGTAACCGGCCCCCGCCGCACCAGCCCTGGGTTAGCACTAGAGAGAAGGCTGCAGATGCTGACCACAGTTGAACTCTTCCCAAGTTCCACCCTTGCCCGATTAATTATAGAAAATAAAAAGGCACTCGAGGGGCGAGGGGTGAGTGTCGGATTTGCATGTGTTTGTGTGAGTGCTCCATGGTTACAATGGGCCAATATAATTTTATAGGTGTTTCGTGTTTAACCAGCCTTGCCCTGTTTCTATTTCCGTGATAAGAGCGCTGATGCTTGGTCTTAACCCGTCTCTGTGCGTTGACCTCTCCTTGTCCGAGCAGACTTGAACTTGTGTGGACTTCTCTTTTCTTCCTCCTCCTCCAGCGTCAGGCCACCACCCCTCCCAGCCCCCAGAGCTGGTGTAGCTGGTGCTTAGATGGGTGTGAGTGGAAGGCACGGAGGCTTGGAGCAGGAGAGGTGTGGTCTGACTGCCAATGCACTGGGCTTCCCGAAAGCACCTTTAAGGCAGAGGGGAAGCGTAGAGAGCCACGACTGTCTTGTCCCTCAGTGCCTTCCCACTCAAAATCCCTCCAGAGAGCTTAATCCCCATCCATTTCATCCCTTCTTCCGTGGGTCCCAGCGCTCGGTGCTGGTTTACTAGCGTCAGTGGGCAGCAGGTACAGGCGTGTATGCGTTAAGACTGTCCCATCTCGAGAGCTGGAGGCCAGTGCCTGCTCTTCTGTCGCTGGTGGCATCAGGGAGAGGTAGCAGGTTGCACAGTGTAGCCATGTCACCTGGGGACTCCTGGCTATGGGAAAGTCATCTCTACTCTGACTTTGTACCTTAGACTCGCCGAGATGTGAACTGAGTTTCCAGTCCAGGTAGGGCAAGACAGGAGCCTGGAAGTTGTGAGCGCAGAGTTCCAGAACAGAAAGAGACCCCACCCCACCCCACCCGCCGCAGGTCTATGTGAACAAGGGTGAGCGTAGAAGAGGTCCTCCAAGCCACAGCGCTTCTGAGAGGCATAGGAGCTCTGTCCATAATCACACCCAAACACCAGGCGTAAACCATGTGGTCACGCCAGTCTTAAGCAGCTGGTTCAAAGTCTGCTGTCTCTTCCCCAAAAGACGGGGAGGAGGGAGCCCCCTCTGTGTGCTGCCCGAAGGGCTCCACGCCTGCTGTCCTCCCCTCTTCCTGGGGAGCCTGCTCACTGTAACCTGAGCCCTCGCCAGCCAGCCCCAACAGCTTCTTTCCAGCTCCAGGCCCCGATCAGGTTCCCATTCCTGGATCGCCCACACTCCCCTGGTGACGAATTCCCGCATTACCTGAGGGATTTGCACATCGGGCATGTTCCTCACGGGCCGGAATGTCCTGGGAGAGTGTGGACGGTGGCGGCGGGGAGCAGCCTGTCTGCCACGTACGTGGGGGGGTAGTGAGGGACAGGGTCGGCCTTTGGCTTTGGCTTTTGTTCTTTTCCAGAGAAAGGCCAGGATAGGCCAGGACTTGCAGACAATGGCTGCAGCTCCAAGAAGCCTGGCCGGAGCTGGTGGCAGGCAGACATCCAGGGTGTGGGGACGAGACCCACCCAGCCGGGAAGGGCTGCTGGCCGCAGGGCCCGCCCAGGATCCTGCCCGGTCAGGCGCTTCTTCCAACGACCTGTGGTCAGACCAGCCTTGCCCACAGTGTCCGGCAGGGCATCCGTCCTAGGACAGGCTCAGCCACAGAAGGGGTTCAGTGGCACAGCCGCCTCTCCCATCAGCCGCAGAGTGGACTGGCTTAGCACAGCAGGAAGGGAACCCGCTTGGCCCCGCCGAACTCCGCGAGTCCTCTTCGCATCCCCCGGCTAATAACGTCGTGTCCAATTAGTGTGCCGAGAGTCACAGTTTGGCAAAAACACTAGCGCAGGGCGAGGGCACTAAACCGAGAGCCGGGACACAGGGCTTCTCAGCCCGATTCAGCGGTCAGCATCTGGCACTGGGCCTCTGCTGCTCCCGCCGGGAAGTTCTTGGCCCGGCTGCTTGACCCTCCTCCAGGGGTCTTCCAGGTTGACGCTGCTGGAGATAGTCGGGGGCCTTGAGGGGGCGCCCGAGGGGCCCCACAGGAGCTGCCTCCACCTCACTTTCCCTGGGCCCTGCCGCTGCCAGAAACAGTCCTGGCTGTTTCCGCCCACCCCACGCCGTGGCTCAGTGATGGGCAGGGCGCAGCCTTCGGGAGCCAGCCCAGGAGACCCAGCCCTACTGAGGCCACCTCGTTCCTGGGGTGGAGGAGGGCTATCAGTCCCCATCTGCTCTTTGCCTGGGTAG
The DNA here is from genome assembly GCF_002288905.1 of Enhydra lutris kenyoni. Taxonomy (NCBI): domain Eukaryota; kingdom Metazoa; phylum Chordata; class Mammalia; order Carnivora; family Mustelidae; genus Enhydra; species Enhydra lutris. Next base: position 41,424,931 of record NW_019154092.1, read on the forward strand.
GGTATCTGTGCATCAGGTACTGAGAAATCGAAGCGTCCCCCGTAGGCCCCCACGGACCCCCTCTTCACCACCTGCAGCCCCAGCTTCTGTGTAAGCCAAGGAGAAAGGGCCCTGGAAGGGGTTGAGCTGGACCCTCACTCTCAAGGCCCCTCGGGCAGGCTGGATGTGCCGGCCTGGGGCTGCCCGGGAGCTCCTGACAGACCAGCTCCCCAATCACGAGGCCCAGAGGAAGCCCCCTCATTGGTGGGTCCGCTCGGGGCCCCTCGGGCCCCACTGCCTCTCCCTGGCACTGGGGAGGCGGCAGATTGAATGAAGTGAGCTTTCCAAGAATCGTGGCCATTCACCACACTGGACTCACAAGGTACCAGAAAAGAGGGAAATGGACATGGCTTATCAAACCCTACTTCCCTTCTTCACGCCCACAGCGGGGTCTTGGTTGACTTGCCTTCATTTTCTGGCAAACCTGATTCGTGTTCCTCTCCCGGCAGACAGCCTCCAGCCACCAGAGCCCTTTCCTTCCCTTTCTCCTCGCATGGCTCATACTCAGCTCATACTCAAGCCCCCCCCCCCCGCCTCTGGATCTCCAGCCAGTCACTTCGGTGGCCTCTGAGATGCCCCTCATGTGGCCAGTTGGGCTGCTGCCTCCACATCAGAGGCCCGGCTTAGCGATGCTGGCTGCAGTGGGGCCCAGGGTGTGAAGTACGCTATGAACACAGCTCCCAGTGCCGGCTTTGGACGGCGTTCTCCTTGGCCGACTGCTTTTGCTGCCTGGGTTTCGGCAGTGGGAGCTGGCAGCGTGGGGGAGAGGGGCAGGCTCTGCTGTAGGGGACTCTCTGGCAGAGGGGTGAGGGCTCCCTGCCCCTCCGGGGTGCAGACCTCTTCAGTGGGGCCAAAGGGAGGTCAGAGGACCTTTAACCCTTCCCAGCCAGAGACTCAGCATTGTGCTCTCCTGGAGCCCAGAAGCACTCCCCTCCTAAGCCAGTGGGGTTTCAATGGACCCGTCCCCAATCCCACAGCTCAAGAATGGTCTTCAGTTCTTACATCAAAACCAAGTCGTTTTGCCTTAAATATGGTCCTTTTCTTCATGTTCTTGTAAATAAAATTCCACGTACTAAACAGTGGAATTTCTTAAATGTCTATTACGCATCGAGTGTTAGATCAGTGTTTTTCACCAGATCGGTGCTTCTCAACTCGAATGTGCTTTTGAATCGCATGGTACTTAATTTAAATGCAGATGTTGGTCCCCTCGTTCTGAGTGCACCCTGAGATTCTCAGGTCTGACGAGCTCCCAGGTGATGTGGGTGCTGTGGGCCCAGGAACCTGACACTTTGAGTCACAAGGCCTTGTACTGGGTGACTGCCAGTTTGTGGGTGATGGGTCAGTGTCATAGATGGGCCCACTGAGTCACAGACTTTTATTGGTGTGCTTGTCAGCAGTGGGGATGCAGCCTGGGAACACTCAGTTGCAGCCACCAGGTTTTCTGTAGGCCAGGGGTTCTCAGCCTAGCTGCCCGCTCGAATCATACGGAGAGGAGCATACCACTGCAGGAGTCCTAGCCTGAACCAGCTGAATTAGGTTCTCCAGGGACAGGCTGGCCATCCTTCTGAAAGATCTCCCCTGTGATGCTGCAGTGTAGACAGGTGAGCACCACTCAGGAGGTAGACAGTCCAGAAATGACCTGACTGTGCCACCATTGTCCCTTATGAACCAGCTGGCCCTGCCTGTCATCCCGTGAGCCAGTCAAGAAATTTGTAGCAGGTACTGGGCTCTTTGCTGAGTAGCGTGGAGGACGCGGAGCCTGAGCCAAGGAGTGAACACCAAAGCAGGAGACATGGCATCTGAGCCGGTCCCTTCACTTTGTCCGGCCTCAGGATCCCCCCTGGGCCATGAGGAAGCCATTCTAGACCATCTGGGGGACCCTTTCTCACATTCCTTGTCATCGTTTTGGGGTTCCTCCAGGAGCAGCTCCTCACTAACCAAGTCAACCAGGCAGGAGCCCCAAGGTGCCTCTCCTCGCCGCTGGCCCTGTTCCTCTCTGTCCTTAGCTTGTCCCCCTGTGTCCTTTTCCTCTTTCTTGGCCTCAGATATATGTCGGAGCAGCTATCACGTGTTTTAGGAAAGGGACCTCACTCTAAACCCACATGGCCCGGGTGTGCCAGAGGCTGGGCCACCTGGTAAAGCTGGGGAGGCGATCGGCTTCACGGCCTAGTGTGCGTCCCTCCACCCCCTCCCACCCAACTCCCGACTTCACGTTTGCTGGGTCCCACACCCACTGGAGCATGTGCCTTGATGCTTTCTGACTTCCAGGGGAATGTGGGGTGCCCAGGACCCCCGGGTGACAGAAGTTACCAAAACTCTCGGCCTTGATCCTTACCCGGAAATTGCGGGATGATAATGGGGTGTGGTGGGGGAGGCTCCAGCTTCACGAGGCGGGGAAGAATGACTGTGCCTCTTTTTATGGGACCTCTGGAATGAGAAGCATTGGAGGCCTGAGCCTCCTCCGCCCGGCACTACCCTGTCACCACCCCAGGCCTTCCACTTGGGCTCCGGGAGTGCTCCTTCGCGGAGGTATGCCTGGGCAGTACAAGTTCAAGCCCTCCTCTGTTGAAATGTGCGTGCCCTGTTTAGCCAAGAGGTGTCTGCATCTGAGCTATGCAGAGCAAAGTATTATTAGAGCAGGCATCAGTGTGTCTGTAACTGACCCCAGCTCTCCCTAGCAACCGTTGCCAACAACACATCTAACAGAAGGATGCGATACCTTTTTTGAAAAAAAAAAAAAAAAAGAACTCATCTCAACTCAAGTCGTAAACACAGCAGGGCTATTGTGGGGCAGGGGTTTAGGGGGGAGACAAAAAAAAAAAAACAAACCACCAAATCGGAATCTGGCATATGACCAGATTTCAAAATAAATTGCTCTCCACCAGCACCTTCTATAAGATTGTCTCTTTCAAAAAAAAAAAAAAAATGGCCTCAAGCTAGAGAACAGATAAATTCTCGAGTTTCTGGCTGGGTCACCAGTTGGCACTGTGTTTGGGGCTTTTGATATGTGGAAACTCCATTGAGTGGTGCCAGGGGTTGCGTGGGGCTTTTGAGGGGTCTCTGGGAGTGATTTTAACTATGGGTTTTAGGCCCAGGAGGCACACTGAAGTTTTCCTGGTCTGTCTGCCCCATCAGTACATCAGAAACGTAAGATACATCTCCAGGGCTGGTGGGACACGTACACCCTACTCTTGCCCCGTTTCTCCCATCCTCTGCCCCCTGTCTTGGTCACACATTTGTTGGCTTGGGGCAGAGGCCCTGGGCCATCCTTCGAACGGCACTCATCAGAGAGAACTTCCTTCTCTCCTGGTTATCGCAAGGCTTCAGGATAATCAGACCTGTTCCTCTTCATCCACAATCTGGAGTTCCTAACTCCCATCTTTTACAGGTAGAAGGGGTGAGGGGCTAACCTTGGGATTGTAACCAGCTCTAAGTGTAAACTCCTTGAGAGCAGGAGTCCTGGATGAGTTGGCATCGGTCCCCGGCTGCTGGCGTCATGACTTGGGCATAGTAGGTGCTCAGGAAATGCTTGGAAGGGAAGGATCGAGCCCTCCGTCTTAGGTCCCAGTGCTCCCTTGTGTGTCATGTATTCCTCCACCCCTGAGCACTCCGTGTGTGAGTGTCAAGACTCTCTCTCTGAGCTGGGTTCCAGGGTAGGAGCCCTGCCCCATGTTTACAGATGAGGAAAGTGGCTTGGGAAAGCTATAAGCCTTACCCAACGTCATGGGGCTGGATGGGGGCTGTTAGTCCAGCACCCCAGCTCCTGGGGGCTCCCATGCCCCCCCCCACAGATAAGCTGTAGGGTCAGAAAGTTCAGAGAATGAGGAATCTGTCTCCTAAAGCTATCAGTGGGGATTCCAAAGTCCACCGTTCCAGTATAATCCCTCTGCATTTCCAGCCGTCTCAGAGTTGGGCTTTCTGGGCCAGTGGAGGGCTGAGGGTGTCTGAGGAAATACCTTCACATCTCCACTGGCTTTATCCAGATGAACCACACAGCTGCCATTCCTGAGGTGACACCTGGTTCTCCCCCTCGCTCCTGCTCTCTGCTCGGACCTCCCTCACTTCTGCACACCCACCGCTGAGCCGACATGCGCTCCAGGCATGGAAACTAATTTTACTGTTGGCCCGAGCCAGGCATACCCAGGGATAGAAGCGCATTGTTCTGCGCATTCCAGAGCCTGAGCAAAGCCCAGGGCTGTGCCCACCCCCAGTTCCCCTCCACTGGTTGCTAGAATCAAGAGGGGATAAAGCAAAGGGCTCCCGGCAGTGTAGACCACTTACTCCGCAGGCAGAGTGTGGATGGTGATTGCAAAGACCCACAAAAGGTCTTTTTTGCTTTTAAAAAAAAAAAAAAAAAAGTGGCACCGCCTGTTGGCCAGAGTGCGAGCACCTTGAGTCATTATGCCTGCTTGTCCTGAAGTTATTGCCCTGTGAGGGCCTGGGGAGCTGCAGACATAGTCCCCCGATGGTGGGCACCAGCAAGCCTGCCTCCCACACCATGGGAAACCGGCTGTCCCAAGAGCTTGACCTTTGGCATCAGAGTCCACGGCAGGCACAGCTACTGCAGCAGGGAGAGCCTCGTCCTCCCTACCAGAACCAGCAGGGACACACTTGTTGGCCACCCTGGCTTTGGAATGAGTGGATGGTGCCTTCTTTCTTCCAATCCCATTTCTTCCTCAACAAACCCATTATTGCGCCTTTGCTGCGTATCTTGCCCCCTGGCCCAGCCTGCCTATGTGTCGTCACTGCTAATCCACCCACCCCTCTGGTCTTCGCGCAGTTTGTGCGGGTGGGGTACTGTCCAAAGTCGGCGTGTTGTACTTGAGGCCCCAGGTGTCTCAGATTGTTCAGCTTGGGGTGGCCTGGCGGGGGGGAGGGGATGCTGGGAGGGCATGGTGGCTTTCGAACACGCTAAGTGCAATTCTGGAATGCTGTGCTGGGTGGGACAGAAGCAGCCCGTGACCTGAACAGGGAAAACGCATTTTGAATTTTTAATCAGAAAATAAGCAGAGGAGAGAAAATGATCATGGGCCCTTGGTAAGTCCCAGAAGGAGCCCAGAGCCGCAGCTTGCCCGTGAAGGTTTTCTTGTCAGAGGCCGTGTCCCCTGGCGTCTTGAGAGCAAAGACTGTTCTTGTCATCTTTGTGCCCCCACCCCACCATGCCAGCACATAGTGGGTCCTTCCCACTATGCTTCCAGGAGCTCAGTCCAGCGGGGACAAAGGAGCATTGGTGACAGCAGAAGGAGACAGTTCAGTGTTCTGCTCCCACCCGTCTCTGGGCCAGGGAAGCTTTACCCAAGTCAGAAATTGTTTCACCATCACCCATGTCCCTTGCCAGGCCATGTCCTCCCCCCTGCACGCCCTCACCCCCCACCCCGGCTTCATTTTCCCTGCTAAATCCCCTGATAGAACTTGGCTGGGCACTTCCCTGTCTGAGGCTGCCATGCCAAGGCAGGCACTGTAGATAAGTGGGTTATCGGAGAAGGCCAGCTCAGGTGTCCCAGGCCCCAGAGGGTCACCCCTGGCTGGCTGGCAGCTTACCCCCAGCACCTCCTCCTTCCCCCTTCCTAGAGCCAGGCCAGCGGGAGATGGCAGATCCTCCCTGCAGCTCAGCGAGTGGCCGGCCCCGCTGGGAATCTGAGCTATGCTAAGCCACTCCAGATCACAGCCTGGTTGCCCTGCCCAGGCACGGCCAGCCCAGACAGGGCGCCTCTACCTGCCATGGCCGCCTCTGGAAAGCTGGCACTGCCTAGCCCGATGGAAAAAATCTCCCCGCAGGTTATGTAACTGCTCGCTACCAGCCGCCACCAAGGAAGAGCAGCAGTCTCTGGGCAGGGAGGGGATGGCGGAAAGGTCATTCCTTCAAAGAGAAGTCAGTAGTCTTGAGTCACTGTCCAAGCTCTTCCTCTGCACTCAGGCTTCACAAGGCCCCACGGAGACTGCCCTTCCCTGTAGCTCGTGGAACTCAGATGCCCCAGCCGTGTAGTCCAGAAGAGTGACAGAAGCTTGCCAAGGGACCTGGACTCAGCAAGAGGGGCTGAGAAGGAGAACGCGAAGAACAGTGTCATTGTTGGCCTGTTTGGTTAGGTTGGGTTTCTATCTTTGGCCTTTTTTATTGTGATAAAATATATGCAACATGAAATTTACCACTTGAACCACGTTTAAGGACATAAGAGTGGCACCAAGGACAACCATGAGGTTGCACCCCTCTGCCACTGTCCACCCCCAGAACCTCCCATCATCCCAAACAGAAGCCCCGTGGCCACCAGATATTACCCCCAGCTTCTCACCTCCCATCTCCACGACTCCCATGCTCTACGCAGGCCAAACATGCATGGAGCCATAAGATCGTTGCCCATGTGTGTCTGGTGGAGGTCACTTAGCAAAGTGGTTTCAAGGTTCATCCACGTGGTACCACATGTCAGAACATCCTTTCTTGTCACGGCCCAGTAACACTCCGCTGTGTGGATCTGCCCATTTTGGCTCTCCATTCATTCATCGTGGGACGCTTGGGTTGTGTCCTCCTTTGGCTATTGTAAGTACCACCGCTGGGAACATGTGCATCCGAATGTCTGTTTGGCAGGTATATGCCTAGAAGGGGAATTGCTGAATCACATGGAAATTCTACTTTTAACTTTTCAGGAACTGCCCAGCTATTTTCTGGGAAGTCGTTTTTTGATGGGGTAGATAGAATGAGCCAAGACCCAAAGAAACGATGCAAGTAAGGGACAGTGGGGACACCACCTGGCCTGGAATCAGGGGTGTATGTGGAGAGTTGGAGGAGGTCCGTAAGATGGAACAGAATGGTTGGGACTTTGTGAAGGAGGACCAGGATGTTATGCTTGGAAATCTCTCACGTTAGAGACCCAGCCGTTCTGGGTGACCACAGTGCTGCTGCGGGCGCAGCTCCCCCTCACCATCCCGTCCCCGGGCCCACGTGCACTGGCTGTGTTCTGGATGCCTGGCGTGGACAAGAGTGACTCATCAAAAGTTAAGGAGTATGGGAGTGGGGCGGAGAGAATTGAGGGGATGGAAAGAAGATGACAGGACAGCGATGTCAACAGCCAGCAAGAGTGTCACACTTGTCGTGAGCTTGCTGCTTTGGGGGACAGCTGGCTTCCATCTCCCCAGGCAAATAAGAGGTGCCCATAAGTGGACAGAAGTCTTCCCAGCTCCCCTCCAGGTGGCTACCAAGCAGTCCCCAGGCAGCCCAAGGTGCAGAAGGCAATACAAGGGGCCCTGGGGAAGCTGCTTGGCTCACTGATCATCCCTGTCTTGACATCCCCGCTATTACTGAGCACGTTCCAGACAGATGTGCATTCCTACATCATCTGCAAGACTTGGGGACCAAGTCTTGGGGCCAAGGCACTACTATATAGTGCCCTGCTCCGCCTCGGAGCAGGGGTGATGCTGAAGCAGGGGTAGTATAGGCGGTATTCAGGGGCAGCTGGGCTGAGGGTGAGGCCATGGGGCCAGGCAGTCTCACCAAACCTTGCTGCCCTTACTTACCTCCCACTCCTCTACTGAAGCTCCCCCGCTCCCCCAGGACATATTTTCTGGCCTGCCTCAAGGGGAAGAGCAGGAGACAGAAGTCCAAAGCCAGTGTCTGGCCTAGCTCCACCCACTCTGGGCCTCAGGGTCCTCCTCTAGTCTAGGGGCCGACCTCTCCACTGGGCAGCGGGGCTCCTGGCTCCTTGTGTCTGGCCCCCTCAGCGCCCTGGGCAACTTGGGGTTGTGGAGGTTGCATGGGGGTTTGGGACCGAGGTGAGCCTGGAAAATATTTGGGAGTCGCCTAGGGGCAGGAAGAGAAGACAGGGCGTTGCTCAGGAGGGGATTTGGAGGTGTGATGGAGCCGGCCCCGAGGCTCCAGCCGGCTGGGTTCTAGCTCCTGTCCTGCATTTCTCCAGCTGGGGGACCTCAGGCCAGCCCTCCCAGCCATCTGGTGGCTTCCTCACCTATAAAGTAAAGGGGGCAGAAGGGCAAATCCAAATCCTGCCAGCTCTGTCTGTTATTCCGGAGCCAACCCCCTGGGCACACAGAGTGCATGGTAATTACCCACTGCTGACTGATGGGTCTGTGGGTTGACCAGCGAAGAGCAGACCCCAGCAGATCCTGCAGATGCCTAGGGGGTGTGGATGCGGGGAGGTGGGTTGTGAGGTCCGGCTCCTTCCTGCCCTCCTGCCTGGTCTGCGGAATCCGTGCCCGCCTGTGTGCAGAGCGGCCTGCAGGGGGCGCCAGCACGCAAGGCTGGCCATCTTGGCATCCTGGGGGCTCTCCCACTGGGAGGATTGAAGCCATATGATGAAACTCTGCCACAAAGCCACCATCCTGCAATTTCCAGCCCCTCAGGAGCCCCAGCCCTGAGTCCGGCAACCCCAGTTTGAGGGTCCCTTCCAGACATCTGCGGCAAGGCCGCGTAGCGCTCACTCCACCATGACTGGGTGTTCCTATCAGGTGTCCAGCTGGAGGCCCCTTCCCCCTCCCTTTGAGCTGGGCAGTCACTGTGCAGGCATTCAGGGTGCACTGGCTGGGAGCAGACACTGCACCCTGGCTACCCTTTAGGGTTTTGTGAGGTGGATGTTGATAATCCCACTCTATGCATGGGTACAGAAAGTTCCAGAAAGCTTAGGAAATCCTCCTGAAGTCACACAGCCACTCAGTGACAGAAGCAGAACGGGACCCCTGCCTCCTCCGAACGTACGCCCCCCCAGTGCCTCTGTTGGCTGAAGTGTATTCGTGTTGGGGGGCAGAGTAGGGTCAAGTATTAGGGGACCGGTGGCAGGGAATGAGCTAAGAAGTCACCTTTGAATGACAGTGTGACCAGACTAGACAGGAGCTGAGTGATCTCCTCGCAGTCAGCTCACGACAGTTTCCAGACCAGAGCTCTGGGGTCCACCGGCCCCTGCCTGCCTCAGCAGGGACAGGGGGCAGGGGTGCCCCTCTCCACCACACTACAGACGAGCGGCAACAAGGTGGCTCCTTGTCCTCCTACCCAGCCTCAGCTTCTCCTCTGTGGTTGTCCCCACGATTGCTTTCCAGTCTGTCTCCCTGGTGATTCATGGAAAAAGGCAAAGGGAAGAAGAAAACTCAGTTCCGTTTGATTTGTCACTGTGTGATGACCCCGGGAGGACTAGAGGCTCAGCTCTGGGTCAAAGTGGGTCCTGGCGAATGCAGTGGAAGCCTGGAGGAAGTGGGTCATGTCTCTGATGGGGCCTTGTGTTACTGTCGCCTGTCTAGGCTGGAGGAGAGGTGGTGGGACCTTTCAAGGATCCCTTCCTCACTGGTCACCAAGCCTGAGAGGACAGGACCTCAGGTTTGCAAAGGGGAAAGGAAAGAGCGAGCGAGCGAGCCTGTGTGCTGTCTCATTCCTAATGCTCTCAGTTATGAAGCAGGGAGGACCCAGGGGTGTTAGTCTGGGCTGCTCAGTCCCAGAGGAGCCCTTCTAAGGTTTCCCCAGCACGCTGCCCAGAGTGTCACCCCAGAGAAAGAGCCTCGCTGTGAAAAGCCATCTTTGCTGCTGCTGCCATGCCTTTTCTTTTTTTTAAAACTCCCCCCATACGACTTGATTTATTACGACCTCTATGAGTTTCAGCAGCTGTGGCTTCATTTCAGAATCAGGTTAAGTAGCTGAAGGTTCAAAATGGGAAAGGTCATGGGGGGCGGGAGGGGGTTGCTGCTGGAAGGCGAGGGACACTTAACACAGCGCATTCCCACGCACACCTCCGCGGCTGCCTGGGGGTCACGCGCATGCCCTCCCTGCAAATGTGCCCGGCCACACAGACACCTTGGCTCCTGTGCCTTTTATAAAAGGGAAGCTTGAAAATGTGGCACATTGGCACATGGCAGCTGGCTCCCTGCGTGCTTCCTCTCCCTCTGGCCTGGACAGAAGAGGCAGCCTTCTGGAGAGCTGGTTAGAACGAGAGCCCTGCGGGGGCAAGGTGGCCTGAGGCCAGTTCAGCTTAACAAGCATCTATTGAGCTCCCTCTGTGTACCTAAGGGGCCCCTGAGTGGTGGGGTGGGGCTCGAGGGAGGGGAATGCAGACAGGCTCCGATGCTCCTTCTATCCCTTTGCCAGTCCCTGGGCTCCCTTCTCTCATCCCATCCCTTCCCAGCTGGCATAGCTTTCCAGCACACAGACCCCCATCCCTGCCTTGGTGGAGCTTCAGGCTTTTCAAGCCCCCTCCTTATTATCAGGCTCCCAAATGACCCCAGAGGGCTTGCTTGCAAAAGTTTGTTCTCTGGACTTTGTGTTCCCCCCCACCCGCCCCGTCTGCTCTGCCCTCCCCGTGCCTCTTGGCTCTGGCCCCAGCGCCAGCCCCTGTCTGTCCCTGCAAACACAAGTCAGCTGTGTGTGCAGACAAAGCCTTGCGTCGCAGTGGGGGCCGGGCCTACAGAAGGGACGTTTCCAGGGAACTCTGGGGGCGGCGGCTGGGGGGGCAGAGGCGACTGTCTGATAGCAGGGACTCAGCGTCACCGTCTAGGGGACCTGGCTGGGTCCCAGGGGCCAGTGGCTGTGGGTGGTGACTGGAGAGGCGGCCAGGCTGGAAGAAATCTGCTGTTTGAGAAGTGTAGGAAACGGTCTGCAGAGAGAGATAACACAGCCCCGGCTCTGTGTGTCTGCGTGCGTCTGCGTCTGCCGGCCAGGGTGGCTGGAGCCAGCCGGTCTGAGGCCGTATCTAGTGAGATTTTTGTCCTGGGTTGTGAAAGTGACCTATGGAGCCAGCAGCAGGGTTCAGGGCCTGGGAGAGGAGACATGTGGTCCTCCCTCCCCTCCCCCTCGGGCTGTGTTCCTCTCCATGTTCCTGCTCCCCTCACCCCCACCAGAGAGTAGGAGGGGGAGTGGGGCTGGCCAGAAGGAACATTCTTCGTGGGTGCAGTGCAAACGGTTAAAAGGCCTAGTTTCAGTCTCGACTGTATCACTGACTTCACATACGAACTTGGATACGTCCCCGCACTAGTTCTGGTTCTCAGTCTCGTCGGCTATAAAATGGGGATTATTTATATCTGCCCTGCATATCACACAGGAGGGGTGGAAAGATCTTATAAAATAAGGATGTGAAAAGTTCGTAAACTGTGAAGTGCCGCATGAATGGTTGTCATGATTAAAATTGCTTTGTGTCGACTCAGGCCAGCGAATAAAGACTTGGGTCATAGGAACATGGCAGTGAGCCGTGGGAGGCAGTGAGCTGTGGAAGGTTCCGGAGGGGTGGTGGTGGGTCATAGGTTCCAATCGAGAAGCTGGACCCAGGGCAGGAGGGAGGGCTCAGCCCGTCTGAGCCTCTCTGCAGACAGAGGAGTAGGTCCCAGGTCTGCTGACTCACATGGAAGGTGGCCTGGGTTCCATACATGTCTCCAGGGAGACAGGGGAAGCTTGGTGAAGCTTTACCTGGAGGGTAAAGTTCTAGCTGTTGCAGAGGGAAGAGGGGTAACTCTGCCTTCCTTTCTTAACCTCCACTGTCCAAGGCAGCCAGGTCACCCTGTCCCCTGCCCCTCCCCATCCTGACCTGAAAATCAGCCCCCTCTGGGATAGAAAGTGGAGGAAGGAGCCTGTAGGGGTGACGAGCTCTTAGGCTGAGAGCAGTGTACAGCTCCCTGGGGGTGTGAACGCCACCCACCCCTGAGGCCCTCTCAGCCTCCGCCTTCCCCTTCCTTGGCCCAGATCCTGGGGCTTCTGGGCACCCAGAGGGCCACAGGTCAGGTGCCAATGGCTCTGGGAACTGCAGGCCAACAGCGCCTGGGGCTGGCATGGAGCGGCTCAGCATCGCCTCCGGCTTGGGTTCCCTCTTCTGAGCCTCTGGGCTGAGTTGGCAGGGCCACACAGACTCCTTGGCTCCCAGTGCCTTATAAACGGGGCCGGGGCCGTGTGTGAAGCTTACGGGAGGAATGCCTGGCGCCTGCGGCCCAGGGCAGCTGCTGCCCCCTCCCTCCGTTGGCCACCACACCACCAGAGCCAGGAGGGAACAAGAGCCAGCCCAGGGCAGGCCTGGGAAGTGGGGCGCTTTGCCTGGTAGGCCCTTTCCCCCTGCCCTGACCTGCCTTCCCAGAAGACCCCCGATTACAAAAGGGTTTTCTCCTTTTCCTCCGATTAACCTTCACCTGTCCTATGTCCTAACCCGTTAGTGAGTGACGCGGTGTGCTGCCCCTGCCCTCCTCTCCACCGAAAAGAAGGATTGGAGACAGGCCTGTTAGACGTGGGTACCGCACAGGCCATCCCCCATGGGGACAGGCCGAGGGGCCCTTAGCTGAGTGGTTCCCAGGCACCAGTCCCGGGTGCTAGACCGAAGTTGGTCTGCACAGGGCGCTGTACCCGTACGGTTTATGTCGGCTGGGATTCGGCCACCTGGCCCCCCAGGGAAGGACTGGCCATTATTCCGAGACTGCATCCTTCCTCCTCTCTTGGCATTAGATTGTCCTTTCTTTTATGAAATGATGGATGAAACCTTTTTAAAAAAAAACATCCCTAGCAAAATAAAACACTGGCAACCCTCAGACCTCTCTGATCCAAGAAATCCTGGAGCCTGCGCCCAGCCCCCTAGTTGATGTCCAGAACAGCACACCTGCGGCAGGACATCCAGCTGTCTGTGCTCGGGGAAGCCCAGGCCTGCAAGGCCCGCTGGGTTGGGTACAGCCCGGAGCGCTGGGACAGGGCACTCCCGAACCTGGGGCTACGTGTCTCGGCCTGACAAGCCTTTGCAGCTTGGCAGCTTGGGTTTTAAGCCCAGCCCACCTGCTCTGTGTTCCCGGCTGGAGATGCTTCCTCCCACATGGCTGGGAATGCAGCGTCCCAGCTGCCACTGTGGACTGCCGCTGCCCCTGCAGGCCTGGGGACACCCAGAGAAGCTGCAACGGCTGTCTCCTACCAAACCCAGCATGCTGACTGCCGCGCTCATAAATACTGACCCCTGTTACCTGGAATAACTGTACACACTGTGCTCCGCCAGCATACACAGCGGCCTGACGTCCCCCCGCTCCTCGCTTTTGGGCACACACAGGGTCTCTGACCATCTCACATGGACCCATGTGCAGTGGTTGACAGCCTTTGCAACACAGAGATGTGTTCATTCGTTAGCTGAGCAGCTGCTACGTGCCAGGCAGGGTGCTGGTGGACAAATGGGGCAGTCTGTCTGTTGTCACTGGGTTCCTCGTCATCGGGCAGGTGAACCAGCAACTGCAGATTTGGCTGCTAAGGGCTGTCCTAGGGGCACACGCACACTGTCTGAGAGCCTAGAAGAGGGAGAACGGGCTGGGGGCCCGTCAAACGCTACAGGTCAGAGAACAGCATGCTGGAGGTGAGTCTCGGTGGCTGGCCCAAGGAGGACCAAATGAAGAAGTATGCGGAGGAGCGTTTTCCGGGCTAACAGATGAGCGTAGATGTGGGCAAGAAGCAGGAAGAAATAGTGTGCAGAGGCAAAGGAGGTGATATTACTGGAAGGTAGTATGCACTGGGGGCAGAGGGAAGAGAAGGGGGGAGGGAGGACCAGACCGAAGTTGGGAGGGACACCATTTGCCCTGCCAAGCCGTGGGTGCCCCATACTCTGGTCTTCAGCGTACCATTGAAGGTTTCTGAGGGAGGTGACATCTCCTGGTTGGCATTTTCAATCTCCCTCTGTGGTGTGACAGGGGAGGGCAGGACGAGCACTTCGGGAGGAGCAAGATGTCCCTTTTGGGGAGGAGAGGTGTGACTTGGAACCTTCCCTCAGGCAATGGCAGTGAGACCCAAGAGTGAGGGGGTGACGTGAGAATGTTCTCAGGGTTGGCTCTGAGGGGCTTGGCAAGTTTCCAGCTTGAGTGCCTGCAAGGACCCCTTCATTTCCTGTGTCGGCTCCATGAGCGGAGGACACCAGGGCACGGGAAGAGCCACTCCATACGCGCTTGGAGAGGTCCCCGCTGTCATTCTCACTTTACAGAAGTGGTTGCCTCCAATATCTTCCCGCTCTTCCCAATAAATACATCCCAAAGAGATTGGCCCCCAGCCCTAGGCCATTTGCTGCACGTGGGAGCACCCGATTTTCCACACCCGGTCCATTTCAGATAAATGTGAAAAACGTGGCAGGTTTGTGCAGGGTGGCTGACCGGGTGCATGGCAGGAGACCCTGCACCCCACCTCCTGGAGCTTCCAGGAGCTCCCCCCACCCCTGGAGCCCTCAGGAGTGCAGACAACCGTTGTGGGGGGCTTTGGCATGCATCAAGGTCACCAAGACCACTTCATTAAACCAGGTCAGGTCTCGCTTTCTGCAATTCTTCTCATTTTATAGTCACTTAAAGCCACCATACCTGAGACGAGTTTTGGAGCCTGTAGGAGTGAGGACCAGGAGGCTTCCGTGCCCTCCTTCTGCCTTTCTAGGAGCTTTGCTCATTAAAGGAATAGAAGACGGGAGGGAGGGAAGAAAGAGAAAGAAAGAAAAGAGAAAGTCTACCCCCGAGTCAGGTTTTGCAAGGAGCCAGGGCCTCCTGGCTCTGCCCGTAGCCAAGCATCACAGAGTGGCTCTGGTAGGGCCCGGGTGAGCCCAGCAGGGAGCCGCTTCTAGCCTGGCTGGAGTCGGAGCTGCATGCCTGCCCAGGTTCAGAGCCCAGCTCCTCCACTCCCGGCGCGCACCTCTAGCCGAGTGACCTAATCTGTCTGTCTGTTTCCTTCCCCACGTGATGGGGATGATGATAGAGCCGTTAGCAGAGCTGAATGAGATGCGGCCTGTCAGGATTGAAAGCGGCGCCTGGCACTGAGGGAGCCCTCCGTAAATCCCAGGTGTGCCGACGATCCCGGCAGGGGCTGCATGGCTGCCCAGGGCCGAGCAGAAGAAGGGTGGGACCGGGGGCCTAAATCAGTGAGAGGTGCCATCCTAAATGAGTGCTTCCCCTTTGGCTTTGCCTGCTTTTCGCTAGATCGGAGAGCTCGGGGCACAGAGTCTCCCTGTGCAACTCCGGAGGGGCGGGAAGGACCCAGCCCAGCTGCCGTCCCTCCTGAGCCTCACCCCAGCACAGCCCAGGGGCCTTCCTCCTCCGTCTCCCGGGATCAGTGCTGCCCCAACCCCACACTGGCCCCGCCAGCCATGGCTGACTCTATGAGAGCCTTCTGCTTGGGGGCAGCGAGTGGACTGGATGACCTCTGAGTCCCTTCCCTCCCTGCTGTGTAGTAAATCTCCCTTCCCTCACCCTGTCACTCAGTCTGCGGCCTGCTGGGGACCACAGCCCATCCTTATGGTTCAGCTGGCGGCCTGGGAGGGGCCCTGGGGATGGGACTTTGTTTGGGGCCTCCAGACCATTGAGGGAGGGGTGGAGCTGAGGTCAGGACAACAGCAGTGTGTTTCCCGGCTCTCTGGGAGCAGCTGTGAGGGGCACCGGCAGGAGACAGATGACCGAGACCCCCCCCGCACCCCCCCCAACCTTAGTGTTTGTGAGGGATGAGTGGGCAGGGACAGCCAGGATGGACTTGGCCACACCAGTTCACATCTGAAGTATCAAAAGAAAAAGAGAGAGAAGAGGGGAGGGGGAGAGGGGGAGGTGACCCATATCTGTCGGAAGAGAAAAATCGTGAAGCAGCAAGGGCTTTCACAAGGAAATTCGTTCCCTGTGGGCTGCTCTTAAATGCTGGCCACGTGGCCCTGCCCTAGGCCTTAAATACAGCTGTCTCCAAACCAGGTGTTGTAGCAAGGGACCGTGACAAGCCCTAGCTCCTGGTCCCCTGGGTCTCCTCTCTTGGTTGGGAATCCCCCACCCCCACCCCAGGGAAGGAAGAAGGGGCGAGATATGTGTGTGTGTGATTGTGTTGCTACATGGCACATTCCAGCTCCCAGACAGCACGCGTCTGGCTGCTCCCTGTCTGCTTTTCTTCCAAAGGGTGGTTTGCAGTCAAGATGAAGGGCTCCCGGCTATACATGGTATTTTCTCAATCCCCCACCCCTCCCTGCCTTGCTCCTGTTCGCACGCAGCTTCGCAGGGCCCTAGAGGGGACTGGTAGAGCAGTGAAGGGGGTCGGGCGGCTCTGTGCACTGGGACGTCTGTCTTTCTCACCTCTCCAAAGGAGATGGCTCTCAGCGGGCAGCGAGGTTCGGAGCCAGACACTGCTGCTCAGGAGACACGGCTCAGGGAGAACAGTTCATATGACCTTGAGTGGGACCTACCCCTTCTCAAGGTCTCCAAGTGAGAACCCCCAGAGGAAATGAATGGCTGGCTGACCCTCTGACCTTTAGGTAGGGGAAGGAGAAAGCTGAGTATTTTCGGATTCGTCCCTTTCCGGGAGGAGGTTTAGAAAGGTTCAGAACCCTGCTCTGGGACCAGGGCACCCCATTCCCAGGATTCCGTATAGAATGTGTGGTTATGCCCCCTGCTGAGGGGCACGCAGACACCAGCGCTTGCTCCAGGGCTCAGAATCCTGAGTTCTAGGTCTGTCTCTGCCTCCTACTCTGAGGAGGATTCTGGGTGAGACCACTCTCCTCCCCAGCCTCCCCTGTAAATAAAGGGCCTGAGCATCTTAGGGCCCCCTCAGGGCTCACCAGGAGTTCTGAGACCTATTCCTCCCTTTTCCCTAAGCATCCCAAGACCACACCTGGAGCATCCCCTCGGCTCCCTGCACACCCGCCCACCACGGGCTGCGCTGCCAGGAAGAACGCATGAAACTGAGGGGGTCGGGAGCAGCCTTTGCAGACCAGATCCCTAAGTGTAGGAGAGGCAGAGATGTGCCTACAGGAGGGACAGAACACAGACCTTGTCACCAACACTATGAATTCCAGACCTGTGAAACCCAAGGGTCCCCCCCTTGGACAGGTCACTTTAGGAGAACTACAGGTGGGCATGGACTCGTCATCTCCCTGGAGAGGCAGGCCGGAAGTGGACCCAGCCTGAGGAAGGCTGAGGTCTGCACGTCGAGATGCCTTCAGGACCCTGGGCAGAGGCAGCAGACATGGCTTCCCACGGTACCCACAGCGGGTGTCCCAGGGCTGCAGACCGTCGTCCTTAGCGCGCTCATTCCGCACCTTCCCTCCATGGCTTCGGCAGCCCCCTCCTTAGCAGGGAGCACTGAACCACTGAGAAGCCCCAGATCCTGGGTTTCCTTTGGGTCTGAGGATAGAGTAGCTGAGTTTTACCTTTCCTGCGACATGGCAGGCAATGGCACAGAGGAGGGAATCCAACAAGCCTGGGTTCGAATTCCAACTCTTGTGCAGTAGTCATGTGGTCTTGGAGGTGTTTCTGCCTCAGTTTCCTTGCCAGTAAAGTGGGGATGATAATAATAGCCCATGGGGTTCCCGGGAGAGTAAAAGAGATAATGCATATGTGGGGCTTAAGATAGTGCTGGCCCTCTGTCCATGCTCGTGATACAGTGATGACTGGACTCTGCTTGGGAAAACCGTGAGAGGAGTTTGTGATTTGATCTGAGCCATCCTCTGTGCCCTGATGCCCTGGCTCAGGTCCTCTGTGAAGCTCTGGGGAGCTGCAGTCAAGTCCATTCAGGGATGTCCCATGCTCCTGGATCAGGAGGCTCAATACGAAAATGTCCGTTCTTCCCAAATTGGTCTCCAGATTCAACACCATCCCAATCAAAATCCCAGCAGTCTTTTTGGTGGAAACTGGCAATCTGCTTTTGAAGTGTATCTGGAATCACAAAGGATCTAGACTATCCAAAGGGGTCTTTAAAAAGAAAAAGTCAGGGGACGCCTGCATGGCTCAGTGAGTTAAGCCTCTGCCTTTCGCTCAGGTCATGATCCCAGGGTCCTGGGGTTGAGCCCCACATCAGGGCTCTCTGCTCAGCAGGGAGCCTGCTTCCCCTTCTCTTTCTGCCTACTTGTGATCTCTCTCTTTCAAATAAATAAATAAAATCTTTTTTTAAAAAAAAGACAGACAGAAAGAAAGAAGGAAAGAAAAAGTCGGAAGTATAAATCAAGGGCTGGTTTTTGCTTGAGGCTTTGCTGGGAAGATGAAACGTAGTGAGAGACCCACAGGCATGCGGGGCCATGGTTCAGAGTGCTTGGATGTGAGAGCCTGATCCCAGCGCTTCTGCTGTCAGCTTTGCCAGGTGCCCGTTCATGACCTTGAGCAGGGTACTTGCAACCTCTCTGTGGCCCAGGTTCTCTTTAAAATGGGGATAATCACAGTGCCACTGCCATGGGGCTATTATAAGGATTAAACGTGACACTCTCCTAATCAGGTACATTCCACCAATTGATTTGGAGCTCCTAAGCTAGTGTGAAAAAGACCTATATACGCATGGCCATATCTAGTGAGGGCCACGTGCCTGGGACACTAATTACGCCCGGAAGACTCAGAGGACGAGAATGTCATCAATGGTTTGGCAGCAGACCAGGCCATGAAAAAGCAGAACCAGATGTAGTTCTCCTATATGAACCACCCTCAGTGCCCAGGGCTGTCTACTAGATGCTGGGGTGGGAACAGAGATGGAATGGGGACAGTTCTGCCTCAAGGTTCTCAGGGTCCTGCAGAAGAGATGAGACTTGAAGGGTAGTCACCCTTCCCAAAGGATGAAGTGCCAGAGCTGAGAACCCGAGGCCCATGAGTCCAGCCCCGCCTTTTCCCACAGCCAGACTGGGGAAGTAACTTGCCCCCGGGGTCACTGGGCCAAAGGTTCAAGGTAGAGGAAGTTTGAAGCAAACAGGGAGTGTGAAGGAAGATCCGAGGACAAGGAATTGCAAAGGTGTCCTTGGGGCCGTTGGAGAAGGCTGTTTCTGGAGCCCTGAGTTCGAGGCCGGCATCGTGGGTAGGGGACGCCCAGCAGGCTTGAATCACCCAGGGGTAGGCTGCCAAGTTCAGCAGGACACCCCGCAGAGCCCTTTGGCCCAGGCCCAGCTCAGCCACCCCCCCGCTTGGCCCCCGGATACACATCCACCAGGGCTGGAACCGTTTCCTGAAAGACTGAGAAAGTGCCGGGAGCTGGAGGGGCCGCCTTGGCCGCCAGGGGCCGGGGGCCAGGTCTCTCACGGAGGAGAGACGTGTGAGGGGAGGACGTGACCGGCAGCTCTCGTTCTCAGAGGCCAGGGATTTCAGAGGAATGCGGCCAACTCCCGCTCTGAAGTTCCTACTTCAGACCCCGCCCGACTGGAGCCAAGGCCACCTCCAGTCGCCAGCCTGGAAATCAGAGAGGCACATCGCAGTCTGTGTGGGGGAACACGTCCTCCTTTGTGGCTTCTGTGAACTGGCTCACTTCCTGGTGTTCCCAAATATACCTTCTCCTTGCGGAAGGCCTTGGGTTCACCTCCAGCCAGCTTCCCCCAATCTCTGAGCCTCTTCGGCCCCACACCTGTCTGCCCACACACGCCATCCGCCCAGGAGAGCCTTGGCTCCTGGAAACGACCTCCTAGGAATGTCACGGAAACGACCTCCTAGGAATGTCACGACTCTGTCTTTGAGGCCATGAGCAGACCTAGGGGAGGAAGGGGAATTCTGTATGAACCCTGCACAATGACTCAAGCCAGGCAGGAGCACGGACATCTGTCCACGGGTAACTCCACAGGTCTGCCTTGTTGGCCCGACAACTGTGAGAGCCATACTCTGGACTGGTGGGGAAACCGAGGCAGGAGAGACCGGGATTTGCCCCAGGGCCCTCCAGTAAGATAGAGGCAGAGTAGGGTCTAGGTCTCCTCAGCCCAGAGCTCTTTCAAACTGTGTTCATGGTTTTCATTTTCCATTTTGTTCTGTTTTCATGTTCTTCCTTCCATAGATGAATGGCAGGTTCTAGACAGGCTGGCAGGGGCCCTAAAGATCGAGAGGAGAGGAGAGTGGACATGTCACCAAGTCAGGCTCCCGGCCTACCCCACCCCACCCCCTGCCCCATGATGCTGGGTGGAAACCCGCCCCATGCCTGGTCCAGTCCCGGGGGGCTCCTCATCTTTGTGTGAAGCGTCCAGCTCACTCGAGGACAAGCATCAACCCCCCGGCCTCCCTGCAGCCCAGTGCTGACTGACCTGTGGCTTTTCTATTGTACCTTTCTCTTCTTTGGAGCCTCTCTCCTGAGGGGCTTCCCTGGGTCCAGATGATTCCATTTGCATCCCACCCATTTTCCCTGATTTCCTGGAATCCCCTCTCCCTGGAAACTTCTCCAGTCACCCAAGCTGCTGTGTGGTCTATCTGTGCCTTTAGTGGGCACTTGGCTGTTGCTAGCTGGTGTCCTTTGCTTGTCTCTCTAACAAAAATTTAGAAGACTTCATCCATTCAACATTCAACAAACGTTTGTTAAGGGTCTGTTGTGTGTTGGGTGCTGTGCTGGGCCCTGGGCCCTGGGCTCTGGTGGGATTCAGCAGTGAATGAAACAGACTAAATGCTTCCTGTCATGGAACTTACGTTCTAGTGAGGAAGGGGACAGGCAACATTCAAGACAATAGATCAGTCAACAATTATGATAAGACTGTGGAGAGGGGCGCCTGGGTGGCTCAGTGGGTTAAAGCCTCTGCCTTCGGCTTGGGTCATGATCCCAGGGTCCTGGGATCGAGCCCCGCATTGGGCTCTCTGCTTGGCCGGGAGCCTGCTTACCTTCCTCTCTCTCTGCCTGTCTCTCTGCCTACTCGTGATCTCTGTCAAATAAATAAATAAAATCTTTAAAAAAAAAAAAAAAGACTGGCGAAAGATGAAGCAGGGTATGTTGGGAGAGCAGTTTTAAATAGAGCTATTAGAAAAAGGGCATACCAAGATGACCTTTGGACAGATGTGAAGGAGTAAACCATGTAGCACAGGGAAACAGCAGTGCAAAGGCCCTGAGGTGGGAAGGCACCTTCCCCATGGAGGCACAACAAGGAGGCCAGGGGTGGACAGCAAGTCAGAGGACAGCAAGTCAGAGCTATGGCAGGGCCTGCCTTGTACGGAGATCTGTGGGCTGTCATGAGGATGCATGTCAACTCTGAGCAGGATGGGATGTCCTGGAAGGTTTTGAGCAGGGAAGACGAGATCTGACTTAGGTTTTAGCAGGATCATCTGGGCTGCTGAGTTGAGAGTAGTCAGAAGGGGTAGGGTAGACTCAGGGAGACCAGCCTGAAGGCTTCAAGGAGAGTCTAAGTGTAGGGTGTTAGGGAATTGATGAGGGTAGAGAGACAGAGTAGAGTCGGGATGCACTGAAGGAAGAGCTAACGGGATTGGCTGAAGGATGGGCTATAGGGGCAAGGGAGAATGTTCGAGGCTTGGAGCCTGGACAACTGGAAGAGGGTCTCCTACTCCCTGAGACAGAAAGACGATGGCAGGAATAAGTGGGGAGGGTAGGACGAGCCATGAGGTGGCACTTAAAACCACCAGACTGAATGACATCTCAAGGGAATGAGGGTAGATGAGAAAAAAGTCCCCTCCCTTTAGAGCGGAACCTGGGTTTGCGTTTGTCCAGAGTCATGCGTAGGTGGCCAGGGACAGGTGCTCCGGCCACCTGCGTGTCATCACAGGCAGAGTAGAGGGGACAGTCCACAGCCCCTGCACATGCACCCACCCACCTTCCGGCTCCTCTCCCAGGCTAGCTCGGGGGCAGGGCGCCCAGGAAGCAGCTCGTGCTGCTCGTAAGTGAGGAGTCCTCTGCAGTAGGGAACCGGGGGCCAGGAACCTGGCTGCAGCCCCATCACTGCTAAACCTCTCGACATTTCATGGGAAAATGTGTCATTTTATCATTTCATTCCTTGGTGAAGCTTACATTTCAGCTTCTGGAAAATTGACGGAGAGGCTGGGATGGGCGCCTAGGGCTATCTTTGCTCCGTGTGGCTTTATATAACTCAGACCTTTTTCCCACAGCCCTTTGCAACTCTGGCTTCTGTAGGTGGTGCCAATGCTATTAAGTATTAAGCGCCCACTATATTTTGTGCTGGGTATTTCCGACAAAATGTTTCCTGCCTCCATGACGATCTCCGAGTAAACAGAATCCCTTGCAGGAAGACGGCCCGGTGCGTGGCCACATACTCTAGTAGGCTGCCCGCCTCGCCCCCCCCCCCTTTTCGTTGTAATAATTAGCATGGCTGAAGTTCCTCTTCATTTATCTTCTTTCCCCTAAAATTTCCTCCCAGAGGTCACAGCAGAAACACCCAACGTGGAATAATGCAGTTCACAATGTCAGCCCACCCCAGGTTTATTCGAGGAGAGCGCCATCGGGTCCAGTCACTTCCAGTCACTTCTCCAGGAATATAGGGAAGGGCTTTTGGGGACAGCCGGATTCCCAGACAGCCAGTGCCCAGAACACAGGGACCGTGCTGCTTAGCCCAGCCTTGCAAATAAGAAGCCCTGGAGGGTCTCCCAGGCACCCATGCTCACACAATACTAGCAGTGGGACCCCAGGAATTGAGAACACCTGAGTTGCAGCTCCCACTCTACCCCTGTGACCTTCCCTCCTGCTCTATGGAAAATACCATCCCCATCACCAGACGGAGAGATGTCACCTACACCACTTAGGGATCCTTTGGGCCTGCTGACTACCCCAAGGATGGCTTTCAGCAGGGGTGTGCTAAGCACGTACCCCAGCTCAGTTCCTGTGCCCCATCCCTTCCTCCTAGAGATACACACGCAATATCTCTTGCATTTTTTGCTGCTCCTTCAACAGACTCCTTCTTCCCAGCGAGGCCCGAAGCTGAAAGTGAGTGTGAGCTCTCGAACAGTCTGAAGTCATGTCAGGGAAGGAGTCAGCTGCCATTCCAGCCCAGCAATGATGGAAAGATGGGGTGAGCGGGCGAACCAAGTCTGTGGGCTGCCTGAGACTCACAAGCCAAGTCCCTCAGCGTAGCTCCCCCAGCAAACCCAGACTCCCCCTACAGCCCCCCCACAAGTTGGAGGAAGGCCTTAGGCCAAAAGCGGGGAGGCTTTGGCTGGTGGTCCCAGAGGTGGGCGCTCCAGCTGAGCGAGGAGGTTGACCTTTTCAGTAGCCAACTGCGTGGGGTGGTGAGCAGAGAGAAAGCTTGGAAGCAGAGGGAAGTTTGGGGACATTCCTCCCAGAATAGCTTTAAAAATAGGACAGCTTTACAAACCACCTGGGATGATTGAAAGCAGGTGGGATGGGAGCAGATGCCCTCTGGAGATGCCTGTCAGACTTGGAGTTTGCCGAACTCTGTGGGTTTTCCTGATTGTTCAGCAAATCTCAGAGTGTGGCTCAGGACATTCCTTCCCTCAGGCCCCTTGTGTATGCTGCAGCGGAGTCCCTGTGTGATAGAGGAAGCCCAGGAACATCTGGGAGGGGAGGAGGGCAACAGGAAGGGAGGGATGTGCCCCCAGATGGATGAATGGATGGATGGTGTGCCGATGGATAGTGTTGTAGACTCCAAGTTAGCAGGCTGGGGTTCTCTGGGGGCTCCATGACAAAGCACAGAAATCACAAGTGGTCAGTTTTGTCTTCGCTTCCTGTGTTGGCTTTATCTGGTGTTCCTTTCATGTAAGGAACTACCCAGGTTTTGGAAGCAGGGTGCGTTACCCTGGCGAGGTATTTTGATCCTCAGCTGTGAAGACGACCTTCTCTTTGAAGGATGGTGTGTCCAGCCATGACTTAGTTCCCTGCCTTGGGGGAGGCCCATCCGAGCAGGGATGTGGTCCTCACAGCCCGGGTAACCGCTGCCCTGAGCACTCCCATGTCCCTTGAGCATCCCCTGTGACCTGTTGGTGGGTCTTAGCGTCTCCCCCCAACCTCTCCCCACTTCTCCAAGGCCATCAGTTCCCATAGAGGCAGCTTCCTGGGGTTATGGTAACTGGCAGTGTCAAGAAATGGGCCTGTGCATCACCTTCTTATCTGGCCAGGAGTGTTTTAAAGGGGTCCCCAAGTTCAAGAGAGCCTGCCGTTTATTCTTCCGTCTAACAAAGGTGCTTGGGGGGGGGCGTCGCATCTTAGCTTTATGTATTTAAGTTTCTTAAAATGACGTGTAAAGAGGTCCCTCTAATCTCTGGACTCTTTCAGATACGTGGGTCCTTCTTTCCCCAGGACCTTATTCACTGGGAAGATGGGACCAGACCTCTTTCCTCTGAGTCCCCAACATGGGGTTCAGCATGGGGTGGATAACGCCCTTACTTTGTACTCGCTTAATGATTCAGAATTCTGTGTGGGGACGAATTTCAGACCCTCAAGAGAAACCCTATCTCTTCATGAAAGAGTATGATGTTTACAGAAAATAAGATTTTCCTCCCCGGAAAGATGGAGTCCTCGCCATCCATGCCTCGGGAAGGCCGAGCTGCTTGCCACCCACAGTGCTTTGCCAGGTGCCATCTTTTGGGCACCTGCAGCCAGTGGAACTGTGTACTTAGAGTAGAGGTGGGAACACCCCCTCCCTGAGAGACCACTTTTAATAAGGCAAACATGTCCCATATTCTGGGTTTTTTTGCTTTTTTTTTTTTTTTAAGTTTTTGGGGTCTCTACACGGGAAAAGGGGAGTAGCTGAAGGTGGTTAGAGCAGAAAGCAGCTCATCAACGTGGGCATTGTAAAAAGGAAGAGACCATCTCAACTTCACTAGATGCCCCCACAGGCCTGCCCCCCACACTTGAACACCTGCGCGCGCAGCTCCCCATGGCTGACTCAGGGAGAAGGACTTGGAACAGGCTTGCCGCTTTCATGTACCTGTGGCTTCTGGCGTGTTTGTAAGCACACTCTTACCATTCATGCTCTTAGGTTGCTGATGTGAGGGACTTTTGAAGTGGGAATGGGTTCCCCCATCTCCCTGCAGGAGACAGAGACGGGCAGTGTCCTTAGGGCCGCCCTTCACACTGCTTGGGCTTCTTCTCTGACACCTGGAGTCAGGTGCCCAGCCCAGAGGTCCAGTCCATGTCAGCAGACCGCACCAACAGCCTTCCCTGCCCAGGTCCCCGGCCAGTATCCTTGTCAAAGTCCCTCGTGGACTCCCAGGCCTCCTGTGATCAGTCACCCTATAGATGATTTCCCATAGTGCTACCCCATGAGAAGTATCTAAACTATCCCTGATTTTCCTCTCTTTAAACCCCACCTATCTCTGGGGCGCCTGGGGGGCTCAGTCGGTTGAGCTTCCGATTCTTGGTTTCAGCTCAGGCCTCAATCTCAGGGTCTTGAGCTCAGGCCCTGCATTGGGATCCACCCTGGGCATGGAGCCTACTTAAGAAAAAAAAAAAAAAAAACAAAAAAACAACCAGCCAACCACTTTTGCCAAGTTCGGTTTTTCTTATAAAGGGGAAGTTTCTGATCAGTGGAACTGTGCCAATGTAATTTGTAGTTGAGGTGTTACCTGTGGTTTGACTGGGAAGTTTCTGGAGAAACAGTGCCTTACCCTAAAGGTGTGCTGCTAATGGGGTGACCAGGCCCTGGGCACGATGGCGGGTGGGGTGGCCTAGGGCAGAGGGAGCCTCTGGGATAATTCCACTGAAGCCCATGCTTCTAGGCCTGCAGCCGGCCTCTCCCCCGAGGAGCAGGAATGGGGCTTGTGGACCTCATAGTGTCTGTGAGAGGCAGGAGGGTTCATCATAGGATGCTGTTCTCCAGATGGGGCTCAGCGAGGGCAAGAGACCTGCCCCAGCTCACAGAGTGCTCTCTGGACTCCCCTTGGATGCTGGCCGGGGAAGCGGAGCCTTCCGTGGTGGGCAGAGCTGGCGGCTCTGGAAGGGAAGGAAGGGAGACCACTCCTGGTCTTTCGGTTCCTCTCACTAAGTCAGAACATCACTTGTCACCCGGGGAACACTTCCTCCGTCTGCAGCAGAGCCGGTGCCACCAGGGGCCGGCAGGGGCGTGGGGAGGTGCCAGACATGATTGGTACCTCCGGCTTCCTGCCCTTTCTTCCCACAGACCTGTGAGCGAGCTGGCGTTATTTTTACCAGGGGACACCGGCGTGGGAGGCATTTTGTCAGAGTCACCTGCTGAATGAGGTTGCGCTATCTGCTGTCCGAGGCCCCCCCGAATAAGCAGTGCTAAGCGTGCTAAGCTGTTCGCATTTAAAAATACAGCCAGGCTGATGAAAGGTAATTTGCTCACAGTGCCGACATCCCAGCCGAAGCACGGAGCTTTCAGTTCCAACCCAAGCTTTAGCTGTACCCCAGTGGGCTTTGAAGGGCCATCGCCCATGAGGGCTCACACTTTCTTTAAAATCATAATTCTGTGTCTGTCATCCACAAGAGGGAAGACGGCCCCTGGACCCAGGGGAAGGGGGGGTCGTGGACGCTGATGCTGGGTGCGCGCTAGCCAGCAGGAACTCCAGGCTGAGTCCAGCGAGAGGGCTACTTGGCACACAGGTGTGTGACAGGGCCGTCCCCAGGAGGTTTCTAAAGACGGTTTTGGGAGTCCACCCTCATAGGCTTGGTAGAGTCCCTCTTGTTCCCTGGTGTCATCCCAGTGCCTCTGAGTCTTGCTGTGTCCTAAAAAGTTGCCCCATGGGGTACAGGAGTGGGCAGGGATTCCCCTGAAGCAGTGGCCCCCAGTGGGGGCAAAGGGAGTGATTTTTCCCCCAGCATATATTTGAAAATGTCTGGAGATTTTTTTTTTTTATTTTCACAACTCAAGGTGAGGGTGGGGAGCTTTGACTGGCATTGAGTGGGTAGAGGCCTACTGAGCACAGGACAGTGCCCCACAGAAAGGAATAATCCAGCCCAAAATGTCTAGAATACCAAGATTAGGCAAGCCTGCTCTAGCAGACGGAGCCTCCTCCCACCACCCAGTGTGTAGCTTGACAGGAAGCCCCTGGTCAATAAGACCATGGGTAGGGAAGTGACAGGTGCCAACTGGCAAGCTTAGGACACGTGGGTCAGTTCAGCATGTGTCTGCTGAGCCCCGTACCTTGCGCAAGGCCAGGACCCAGCTGGATGCTGAGGTGCTGGGGAGCAAGGTGTGGGCCCTATCCATCAAGGCCAACCACCCTGTTTTGTAGAGTACTTTCTGTTCTCCCAGTGATTTTCTATCCATTTCCTCCCTCATTCAGTCTTCACCACCATGCACGGGCCTCATGGAACAAGTATAATCAGCCCCATTTTGTGGGTAACCAAACCCAGCTAGGCGAATAACTTGCCCAAGGCCACATAGCCCCAGAGCGGCAGGTCTTCTGGGCTTTCTGTTGGATGATTTCTTAGGAAAGATAGCACACCCTTTTCCAGTTCCAGAGCTCCCTCTTCTCTCTTGGCTCCTGTTGGACCCCATTTTGATAAGGAATCTTCCCTTGCTTCCATCCACCTTCATATGAGCAGACACCTGAATAAGGACAGAAGGAGCTTCCCATCTTAGCATCTACCTTTTTCCCTAGGAAACTTTCCTTTATAACCCATTCTAGAATCATCTTATATTCATGCCCTCTCTGACCTCTTACCAAAGCCACACTCAGATCTAGCAGGGGAGCTAGGCACTGGCGGAACAGCCAGAAGATGGCCTTCCACTGTGCCTCGACAGTACCCCCTCCCTGGCCCTTGCTGCCTCAGAGACCTCCATTCATTCGTTCAGGTACTCTGCAAATACGTGCCAAGAGCCTACTATGTGCCGGTCTCTGGATGTCTGTTGGGGAATAAAGCAGACAGAATTCCCCTGCCCTAGTGATGTTTGTGGCCCATTTGGGAGAGGCAGTCACCAGGCACATGAACCAGCAAGTATCTGTCTCCAAATTGTGTTGTATGCTATGAAGAAGAGTCAATGATACAGCGAAGGGGCAGGGACCGGACTAGAGGTTCTACTTAGAGAAGGCAGGAGGCCTCTGGGAGGAGAAGACAAAATGGCCAACAACTGAAGCTGGCTTTTCAAGGGTCCGAGTGTCCCCAGTCCTGGAGAGAAAAGTATGTGTGGAGACAAAAAGGATTTTTCTTCCCCAACTCAACCAGTATTTCACAGTTAACACAGCCTTCAGCAGAAATATCCTGAAGGCTTCCTCTCAAATTAAGTCATCAAGAGTCTCCAAACTGCTATTTTATACCCAGCTCTACTCTCTGCCAGATATGTGAAGGAGGCAGAAAAGAGGAGGAAGACACCAAGAGGCTTTCAGGATAGCCAAGGAAATAAAACCTTTCATGAGACTCGTGCTAGCCAGGGTGTCTGCTCCCAGTCGAGTGCTCCCCACCCCTGGCCCTCCTCTGGCTCAGTAACCTTATGTCAATACCACACACTGTTCTCCCTCTGCGCAGAAGCCATCGCCCACACCCGATTCCAACTCCCACCATACACAGGCCAAGGAGCAGGAGGTCAGATGGGCTATCCCATCAGACCTGGCATGGACATTCTTGGGGCCCAACTTGGGAAGGCCAAGGAAGCAGAAAGAGGAGAAGCTTCTACCAAGTATCTACTTGGGCCAGGAATTTTTCACTCGCATGCTGTCTAGCCCTCTCCCCTTTTCCCACATGGGGATGTGAGGCCACGAGGGGTCTTGGGGCTTGCCCAGGTCCAAGAGCTAGGTGGGAATCCAATCACCCAAGCCTCTCTGGTTTTTGAGCCCCTTGTGTGTACCTTTGACACACCAGTGTTTTTCAGACATTTTTAGCAACAGTGTTATTTTTTCCAAAACTAGGCTTCAGGCCTGTCCTCAACCATGTGAAACAGATTCAGTAGAGGGTCTGGGCCAGGCACTGAGGCTCTCCAAGTCTGGCCACCCCCCAGCCGCCGGGCATCCACCCCCACAGGTGGCCAAAGTCTCCTTGGAACAGCATAAGGGCCCCATCTGGTCTGCAGCCCGGAGCTCGTGGCTCATCTAGAAGGGCCTGTGTGCTTCCTTCAGGGATACCCCAAGCCCTGCTATGCCGGGCACAGAGCAGACATCCAGTCCACGTGGAAAGGCGTGTTGTAATTGAGGGCGTGTTCAGACAGAGCCTGAGGCAAACAGCTTCCATCCACATCTTTGTGGAAAAGAGCAGGCACGACAGTCACTTCCACATTCATACCTCCATGTGGTCTTTATAACCGGGCCAGGAGCCAGGATCCATGGATGTAACTTTTGGCCTTCTGGACCTTGTGTCCTCCTCCATCCCAGTTCCCCTGCATGAACCCCACCCTAGTTGTTGCCTAACTATTGTCCAATAAACACTTCGGGATACAGCTTGATAAAAGATGTGTGCACCCCCATCCCAGCTTCCCTGAGGGATAATGCCCCATAAATGTTAATGTGACTTTTGAAGACTCCGTCTGTGGCAAAGTTCAAAGTCGAGGGTGGATTTGGGCTTCAGACTGAGTCATTCTGGAATCCCCATTATAGGCCAAATCTTTTTGTGAGCATTTCAAGGGGTTTTCTCAAATTCTATAAATAGTTAAATAACGCCTGCGTAATCATCTATTTTTATCGCCAGCCTTCCAGACGGCTTCAGAAGCGATGGGGCTGCTCATTGAAAGTAAGATTTCACGTCCTCAGTTCCAGCCAGCATCCAGAGTGTGGCCTGTGGGCCCAGCCCCAAGCAATGGGATCCCAGACAGCAGTTCTGGCTGTGAGAGGGTACCCAACTTTCGAGGGAGAACCTGGTCCAGGCAGAAACTCTGCGAGCAGACCCTAGGAACCTCCAAACCTGGAAGACCTATGTTCTGTGCCCCTCTCCCCCAATCCCACTTTCCTCACATGGAAACCTCTGGCAGGGCACTTGTCCCCTGTGTGCCTTGTTCCTAAAATTGTAGAACATGGTCACCATAACCCTTTCCTAGTTAGGGAGGGCTCTCAGTGACTCCGTGGGGTTTCACACCTGTTCGTCACTCCGTCACCCTGCTGACCTTGTACCAGTCGCATAGTCTCTTTCCATTTTACAGATAAGGAAACAGAGGTGCAGACAGGCCCGATAATTGCACGGTGACCTGCCCAAACCAGACTGGTTGCCCCTTTCTTTTCCAGTCAACCTACTCCTGGAGCTCAGCACGCCCCCTCCTTCCCCACAGAGAGCCCTGCATCATGGGTAAGACCTACCTGGGCCAGGTCAGACCCCGGTGATGACATGCGTTAGAGCCCACAACCACTCTCTGGGCAGGATGGCAGCCAGGCAGAAGGGAATCTGGGCACTGCAGAGTGACCGGTAGGCCCTCTTGTCTGGAGGGAGCTTCAGGGAAAGGCAGGGCAGAGGCAGGCGTCTGTCCTGTCTACAGGTGAGCCTTGGCGAACAGGACGCCTTTGGGGAAGAAGGAGCCCCAGAAGCCAAATCAGAGACCTGGGTCCCAGCCCTACCAGCCTTAGAAGTGTGAGATGCTGTGGGAGGAAGAGGCAGGAACATTTGTAGGAAGTTCTTTGAAAAGAAAAGTGACGCATAAATGTCGGGTGGTCCTATTACCCCAAAGTCAGCCTGGCAACCAGGGGACCTCCCACGCAGTCTGCTGAGTGTCTGGTTACTGAGGGCTGCCCCAGGAGACTCCAGTGAGGCTCCGACTCCAGCGAGGTTCCGACTCACCTGTACCTGGCAAGCACCTGCGGGTGTCTTCCTGAGGCTAAATGAATCCTATGCCACCCCATTCAGAGGCATTCCAGCCCATCCACTGGGGTTCCTATCTGTCCAACAGCAGCCTTCTCTGCCTGCTCAGGCTGAAAGGAAAACTTTCAGCCTCTTCTGAGGGCTTTTCAAGGCCACAGCCACAGCAGGTGCTGGCTCCCCCTCGCCTGATAATGAGGCTTCACGCCTGCAGAAGTGTGAGACAGAATTCCCACTGAATCAGCCCAACTTCTCGGCTTCTCCCCGCTGCACCCCAGTGCTGCTGCTTCCCGTCCCCCCTCATACAGATCAGCCGAGCTGAGCCAACCTGACCTGATTTTGCCAAGCCAGAAATATTCTGGGTGCTTACACCCTGGGAGCCTTGGAAAATGTCTCCAGAATGTTCTAGATTCAGCTGCAAGTGGCTGATGGCTGTTCCCAGCCACAGCTTGTTCCTTTCACCTGGAGCCAAGTGCCAGAAAGGAGGCACTCTCAGCCACAGTGCCATGAACCATCAGTAACAGACAATGTCTGCAGAGATTTTTTTTTTTAATTATTATTATTAATAGTTGAAGAGCTGGGATTTGGGGCATGATTTTCATCTCTACTGATTAGAGCAGATTCGAACTCATCCAATAATGTTACTCTCTCTTCATGCTTTCGGGTGGGACCCAGAGGGCGGTAGTCACCACCAATATGCAGAGAATTTGGCACGATGCCCAAGAGTGTTTCAGGCATGTGTGAAAGCCACAGCGATGGTCCCAGACCCCGGTCTGTGTTTTCAGTGGGCACCTGTTCTGTCTAGGGTCGGTCACAGTGCCCCACCCACCCAGCCACAGAACTGGCCACTTGGGTCTGTCAAATCAGGAAACCCCATCTCCACATCCACGTGATTGGTCTGAGGGGTGGACACGTGACAAGCAGAGCCAATCAGAATCTGTCCCTGGGATTTGTGGTTTAGACACAAGGAGAAAGGGAGGTCTGTCTTCCTGTGGCTCACAAGCCATTATGATAGAGATTGGGGGCTACTGACCCCCATCTTTGGCTTTTGCCATTACAAAGGGAGACCCTGGCAGGAGAGACAGTGGTCTATATGCACAAAACCAAGACAGGCAGAGGCAAGAGTGGGGAGGGCCAACTCTGGCATCGTTGTTTGTGCCCCTGGGAATCAGCTATGTCCTTGGACACCCCCCCCACCCCTCCTGTAAGGCAATTAAGGCCATGTGCTAGTTGGAGATGGCTTTGGTATCACATGGGTGGATCTCTGGTCCATGCTCCAGGGAAGTCAGGGCTACTCAGGGAAAAGTCCAGCCTGGAGTGGGAAAGGACATGCCCAAAGGCAAGGAGCCGTACAGGGCCCAGCAGACATCAGAAATCAAGGCAAGCAATCAGTCGTGGGGTGGAGGCTGCAGCCCCAGGCTCATACCAGTCTGGGGCGCCTTCTCCCTCTGGATGAGATGGGAAGCCATAGCAGACTGCAGCGGGAGCCCGAGGTCAGATTATTGCTGTTCCGGAGTCGAGGTTTTGCGAAATCCCCAGGGCCAGACCTCCATGCCTAACAAGACTGAGCCAAGACTAGCAGCTGTGGCCATGCTGTGGCCGTGATACCCAGCTGTGGGTGCAGCCGGCTGAGCACACCTCTTAGCTGGGGCTGCATCCACAGCCTGCCAGAAGGATGGGGGCAGAGGGCAGTGGCCAGGTCTGGGGCCAGATTTGGTGGACAGAATGACTCAGGTTGCAATGACCAAGAGGTCTCTCTGCCACTTGTTAAAATCCTACTGTGCACCAGATACATTGCATATGCCACTCCTTGAAGCTAAGAAGGTCTCTCTGACCTAGTCATGATCCTTCCATGGGTGGTCCTTCCACGATGCTGCCCCGAGTAGGTGTGCTAAGGGCAGGGTGTGGGGGCTGCCCAAGAAGGACTACCCAAGACACAGATGCCTACCAGATGGCCCCTCCTCCCTTCTCCTCCTCTCCTGACCCAGGACTGTGATGGAAGCAAGCCCACACAGCCTCAGCCCTCTCTCCTTACCAACTCTGCCCAGCCATGTGTCCTGATCCCTGGCTCCCAGCCCCATTTCATCCTCCTGCCTGGGGCTCAGGGATCTGTTCGTTATTCAATCACAGAAGATGGGCTTGTTGTCACACCGATCAGTTCTTTTGGTCCTAATCACAGAAACTAACTTGAGGTGGCTTAACTTCCCCAAATCCCTTTTCATAGGGATTCAGAGGGGTCTTGTGGAACCTAAAGGTCCCAGGAAAGGACAGAAAATGGCACGCCCAGGATTCCCTGTCTCAGGCCAGGGAAGATTGATCTAGCAAGTCTCTAGGTTCCCCTCCAGACCAACTCTAGGTTTGGGAATTCCCCTGCCTCTGTCCCTGGGAGAGCTGTTACTTTAGAGACGTAGATGGGGGAGGCCTCCCTGAGGAGCTGACACTGAAGCGGAAACCTGAAGGAAGTGAAAGTTTGAGCCAAACAAAAATAGAGCACCTCCTATTTGAAAATGATTTTTGTCTTTCCAATATAAAGAATTCCATCAAATCCTCCTGTTCAGCCCTCCAACCAAGGGACACAGAGGAGGACCAAGACCGACTCACTGCTGCTGGGCTGTCACCAGCTCCTCAGCCCCTGTCCCTCCCACATCTCATCCCAACTTCTCCAGGAAAAAGAAACTTCCTGCCAGAAGTAAATAAAAGTGCACTTTCTCCTCCCCGCTGGGGAGATGGCAGCCGCAGCCACCTCTCCACCCAGAAACAAACCAGAGTCGCTGGGGATGTAGAGTGTGGACGGGCAAATTTCCCTGGGTCATTTGTTTTCAAAGAAGGAGAAGGAAATGATGGTGAGGTTGCAGGGATCGGAGGGGCCATCCATCGACTCCGGAAAGTGTCAGAATACAGTGTGATCCTTGTGCCTTAACCCCTCCCTCCACTGGCTTGCTGGGAGCAGCATCTCCCCGAAGCAGTGGCTGGCTGGGGGGGTGGGGGGTGTTTTCCCCCTATGCCTGGGCGCAGCTGTTTTTGGCTTGACCACAGGACTCTATCATGCCAGAGTTCATGTGGTTATCCAGAGCGGGGGAAGAATTTCCCAGCATGCCTTGAGAAACCTGAGCCACTGAATGGCTTTCAGGGTTTATTGATGTGGTCGGTGCAGGAAATAGCAGTACGTCAATAAATAGTTTTAGGCAGGAAACAGGGCTTAAATGGTAGCCTTCAAGTTGGGGGAAAAGCACTAGGGGTTGCAGGGAGGGAGCCTGCCGGTCAGATGAGAACCCAGAGCCAAATACCCAACTTTGAAATGGTTGCCACCAATCTGAGGCCCCTTGCTGGTTCTGGATGCAAGAGGCTGATGTTGAATGTAGAGCAGAGACCCAGGGGACGGCTGGTTTCGGCTGGCAGAAAGGAGCTCGTTGTTCCAGGGGAAAAGCTGGCAGCCTACAGCCTGTGTGCCCAGAAGAGACACACAGCTAGTTTGTGGTGGCCTCAGAGCTGGGCCTGTTCACAACCCATTTCCTCACACTTCCAGTGAAAGTCAATGCTAACCTGTAGATCACTCCGGGAACTCCTCTGTCCTCATAAAAAAAAAAAAAAAAAAAAAAAAAAAAAATCAAGGAAAAGGGTCAACAAACCACCAATTTCTTCCCAAGTAACTGCTTTTCTGATTATAAAACATGTTCACAGAAAAACAGAGACATTCAGAAGATCACAAAAAATAAAAAAAGAAAGGTCATTCATAAATCCATACAAAGTAGACTTTCACATTTACTGAGAAACAGGGACAGTTCATACCTTGGATGTTTCTCATCTTTTTCCTTTAAAAAAAGAAATCATGGGGTGATTTTTAGAGGAGATTCTAATTCTGATCTAATCATTCTAATCTCGGATGATTGCAGAGTACAAAGCAATTTTGTTTTCACTTTCCTCACTTAGTGTCATAGAGCCATTTTTCCCAGCTGTTATGAACTTCTCAAAAACATATAATTTTTAATGGGTGCAAGGATTATCATTGACCTAATCATTCCCCTATTGTGGGATACTTACGTTGTTGAATTGTGTGTGTTAAGCTTATTTTTCCTGTTACATTTAACTATTGCCTTATGGTAATTATCCCAAAATGTAATTACTAGATCAGACAATAAGAACACTTCGAAGACTTATTTTAAGATTTTTTTAGAAAAATATAACCAGTTTGCACTGCGCATATATGAGAGTGTCTGTTTCCCTCCATCCTCCCCAGGATTGACAATTACCGGTTTTTAATATATTAAGATAGTAAGTAGGAAGAAAATAGTATTTTCATTCATTCGAATGCTACAGAGATTTAATTAATTTGTTTTCATTCACTTATCAGCAATTTATGTTTTGATATATGAATTGTCTTTTAATGGCCTCTCCCCATCTGTCCATGAGGGATTTAGTATTTTTATTACAAATTTGATCAAGCTATTTATAGGTTAAAGCTCTTACCCTTTGTCACATTTATTGTGGACATTCCTCCCAGAATGTTAATTGCCTCCTGAATGTGTTTGCAGTATTTTGATGTATTTCTTTTTTGCGTGGATGTAGAAAGCCCCCCCTCCATCCAGAAATGTGATTCTCTATCAAATTCTTATGGTTCATCTTCTTGTTTTCTTTAACATTTACCTCTTTATTCCATCTGGCATTCATTTTAGGGCTCAGTGTGAAGGGAAACTCTGAATTATTACCCCCCTTCTCCCCCCACCAATACTTAGACAGCTGTACCTGCAGTGAATAATGCTCCCTTTGCCGCGATTTGTGGTCCTCTGGGGACCATGTGATGAGTCCTTATGGATGCTGAGTGTGTTTCTAGCCTATGGGATCTAGCTGTCCAAAATCTCTGATGTCAGTTCCTCACCCTTTTCATTAGTAAAACTTTAGGATAAATGAAACATAATACAACTCTTTACAGTTTTGATTTTAGCTATTTCCCCCATTACTCTTTTGTTTTTCAAAGATATGATGGGGAAGGGGCAGTGGGAGAGGGAGAAAGAGAATCCAGCAGGCACCACACTCAGCACAGAGCCCAAGGTGGGGCTCAATCTCAAAACCCTGAGATCTTGACCTGTGCAGAACTCAAGAGTCCCAAGACACCTGACCAACTGAGCTACCCAGGTTCCCCCTCCCCCTGCCTCATTACTCTTTCAGATTACTTTTAGGATTATTTTTTTCAAGCCTCCATTCCCCCTTTCCCTCCAAAAATTCCCCCTGGATTATGGAGTACAAACTGGAGTTACACCTGTGAATTATTTCAAAGAGAATCAGCATCTTTATAATACTGTCTACCCATTAAGGAATATTATGTGTTTCTTCATTCGTTGAAGACTTTGTCCAAAATCTTACAGTTTGGTTTAGCGATTTTCTTCATAGAAATTTTGCACATTCCTAAATAATGTTAGGTAAGTGTTTTTATTGCTTTAATAAATTAGTTTTGGTGCACTAAAATATCTCACTGCTGAATCCTATCATTTAAAAAGCTGTTGATTTTTGTATACTAATTTTGCATCTAAATACACTTATTAATTAATTAGTGGCTAAATGCTCATGCTAATTCTAATCTTTATTAGAGAGTTCTCTTGGGTTTTTCATTTGTATAATCATATCAAATCATTTATCTCCTTCCTTCCAAGGGTCATGGAAGTTGCTACAATTTTCTAATCAGGCCTATTGATGTAATATATTATGTTCATAGATTTCATAATACTAAATCATCCTTGCCTTTCTGGGATAAAATCTACTTGGTTATAATGGATCCATTTGCTAGCATTTCATTTAGAACTTTCACATCTACTCAGATTAGAAAGATAAGCCCATAGACTTTCTTATTTGTGATTTCCTGTCAAGGAAAAATTTGTCTTTTTTCTGTTCTAGATCAGTCTACATAGCAGAACAGCCATATAATTTTTTGAAAATTTAGATCAACTTACCTATCAAAATCATAAGTTTAGAGATCTCCTAATTCAGAACTTTTCATTTTGTTTTATGATTTTTAGTCTTTTCTGGCCTTTCATTTTTTTTTTTTTTTTTAGTAAAGTTTGATGATACTTATTTTTTAAAACATTCCCTATTTTATCATTTTTTTCCAAAATCATCAGCATAGAGTTGTAAATAGCTTTTATTGTACTTTTTAATCTACTATATATCTCTTTTTAATATTTTGATCGTATTTCTCATTTTATTTCCATTTCTTGATTTTACAAAATTTCTTTTCTCTGTTTTCTAATTAATTAGTTTCTGGCTTTATCTGTATTACATCCTTTCATATACTTCC
This sequence comes from Enhydra lutris kenyoni, assembly GCF_002288905.1. NCBI lineage: Eukaryota > Metazoa > Chordata > Mammalia > Carnivora > Mustelidae > Enhydra > Enhydra lutris. The sequence goes on from NW_019154092.1 coordinate 41,461,506, forward strand.
TTAGTTACTGGTTAATTTTTTTAGTTACTTTCTAATTTTTTTAGTCAAATGTATAGATTAACAGTAGTCAGTAGAAGTATGGGATCCACATACATAATTTTTTTTTTAAGATTGATTTATTTATTTGAGAGAGAGAGGAGCATGAGTGGGAGGGGGCAGGGGAGAGGGTGAGAATTTCAAGCCAATGCCCCAGTGAGCGTGGAGCCTGACACAAGGCTCAGTCCCAGTACCCTAAGATCATGACCTGAGCGAAAATCAGGAGTCAGATGCTTAACTGACTGAGCCACCCAGGCACCCCTGCATATATCATTTCAAATTTAATAATATATTATTTTACCCAGTATATCCAAAATTTCAGCATGTAATTGATATTTTTAAAATAGGAGACATTTTACATTCTTTCATACTAAGCTTTCAAAAACTCCTATCTCTTTTACACTTAGAGAATATCTCAGTTTGTATAGGCACATTTCAAGCACCCAGTAGTTCTGTGTGGGTAGTGGCTACAGTGCTGGACAGCATAGGTTTAGATCATGTATTTGCTTCCCTTTGTAATACCCAAAATAGTTAAAGCTATAAATTTACCTCTCATTATAGCTTTGACCACATCCCACAAGTTCTTAAAATTCTGTATTTCCTAATCTATTATCATATATTTGATTATATCTTTATTCCACCTGTCTTTGGGAGACTTTTTTTCCTTTTAGGTGGGAGGGGGCGGAGGGAGAGAGAGAATCTTAAGCAGGCTCCGCACCCAGCATAGAGCCCAACATGGGGCTCGATCCAAGACACTGAGATCATGAACTGAGCTGAAATCAAGAGTTAGACACTTAAACCACTGAGCACCCCCAGTTGCCCCCTTTGGGAGACTATTTTGAAACATCCAAGTAGTTGGCTACTTTTTAATTGTTCTTAATTCTTGGCCCAAGTATGTAACCTGGAGATTTCTGTGCTTTGAAATTTAGTGTGAATCACAGCTTACATGAGGTCAGTTTCAATTTAGTCTTATTAATTACATTACTTAAATCAGCTAAGGAGTTAAATTTTGTTAGTCAGCCATCAAATACTAGCAGTTTCATTTCCAGACGCTATTCTTCCTGTTTTTTCCTTATGTTTCGATAGCTTTTGTTTTATGTATTTTGAGTCTATGCTACGCAGTGTATAATCTTTTTTTATCTATTATGAATGTAATTTTATTTGTATGTAAGCTTTTTATCTTATTTAATGGTTGTTATCTTGAAAACTACTTTGATTTTACTAGCGCTTTAATTTTTTTTGCCCACAGTTATTTTTACCCATCCATTTAATTTATATATCCTGTTTTCAGTTCTGCTAATGGTTACTAGTGTTTACTTTTAATACTTTTAAAGGTATACTTTAACTTCTATGATTACCATACTTAAGAAAGAAGCAATAACTTCTGAATCCTTCTGGTCTTAATTATGAAATGTGTATGCTTTACCATCTTCTGTTCCTCTCCCACTAGTACGTATCGGTCCTCAATGAGTTAATCTTAGATTATTAAATCACTACTACTATAAAATTCTTATTCAAATAACACTTAAAGATTTAATAACTTCTCTTTCAAGGGCTATTTTCAGCTTTTGATTCTGTCTTACAACCAAAGCTATAATTACTTATTTTGTTAAGTCTGTAAGTCTACCTGGTTTCCGTTTTCACTTCTGGTCCTTCTATACCATGATTTCCTCAAACTGAGTCTAAATTTTGTTGGCTGGGCATGCATTTAAGATTTAAGAAAGTTTTTAAATTTTGGATTATTTTTCATTGTGGCCAAAGAAATCACCACCTAAATAAGATTTACCATTTCAGCTGGTTATATGTGTATAGTTCAGTCATGTTAAATATAGTCACATTTTATACACCCAACCTCCAAAACTTTTTCATCTTATGCAACTGAAACTCTAGCGCATTAGACAATCCTCCAGTCCCCTCTCTCCCTGGCCACCGACAACCACCATCCTACTTTCGTTTCTGTGATTTTGACTTCTCTAGATGCTTGTGTAGGTAGAATCATATGGTATGCGTTCTTCTGTGGCTAGTATCTTTCAATTAGCATAATGTCCTCATGGTTTACATGTGTTGTAATATATGTCAGAATTTCCTTCCTTTTTAAGACTGAATAATATTCCATCGCATACACTTACCACATTTTGTTCATCTATTGGTGGGACAATTGGGTTGCTTCCCCCTCTGGGCTCTTATGACTAGTGTTGCTATGAACACACATATACAAATAGCGCTTCAAGACCCTGCTTTTAGTTCTTTGAGGGATATAACCAGAAGTGGAATTGTTGGGTCATAGGTACTTCTATTTTTAATTTCTTTTTAAACATTTTATTTATTTATTTGACAGAGATCACAAGTAGGCAGAGAATCAGGCAGAGAGAGAAGAAGGGAAGCAGGCTCCCCGCTGAGCAGAGAGCCCGATGAGGGGCTCGATCCCAGGACCCTGGGATCATGACCTGAGCCGAAGGCAGAGGCTTTAACCCACTGAGCCACCTAGGTGCCCCTATTTTTAATTTTTTAAAAGACCGCCATACTGTTTTCCATGGCGGCTATGACAGTTTGACTTTTTTTAAGATAAGCAAGTAGGTAGGACTTTGAAAAACCTTTGCTTATTATGTAAGATGCGTTTCTCCTGCTTTCACTCACAGCTGTGTGTGTTCTTTCCCCCACAGACAAGGGAAGATGTTGTCTCAGTGTCTCTGAATTTTAACATCAAATACAGAAATACAAGGCCAACCATATTTTTGTTCCTTTGTAAGAAACCTAGGGGTTTCCCGCCCCCTTCAAAGCTGTTTTTAGAATTTTTCTTTTTCTTGAAATTCAAAAAGAAAATTCTCCTGCTAAGTATCCATGGTGGGGTTCCGGGAGGCTGTGAGCCCTTTCTGCCTGAAGAATGTGTTCTTCTTTGGCTTTTGGTTTTCAACTCAAAGTGTTTCCCTCTGCTCTCTTTAGTCCCTGTATTCTGGGATCCTTTTGAAAGCCTCTCTAATTCACAGGTCAGATGCCCATCCACTCAGTCTTCTCCTCTTCCTCTTCTTTTTCATCTGTTTATCCTTGTCTTCAACTTTCTGGCTGTCTTATGTGGGACTTTTTCTGCAGCGCACATTCTATCCTTCACTGCCTCTGGCTCACGCTCTCATGTCGCTGTGTACCTCTTGTTCCCACCGGTTATCCCCGAAAGGCCTCTTACACTTCCTCTCAGTGGGGCGGGCTTTTAGCGAGTTGAGCGTCCCTTCTTTCGAATGCCTCTCCACGTGTCACAGAATCCATGCTATTGTTCTTATGGACCTAAAAGCCCACACATTTTATACTGGAGTCTTTAATTTTATTTCTTCTTGGTATATTGTTATCATTTTCAAAGCTATGCATTTCCATTCGGTCTTCGGGGTAGCTAGCAGCCCCCTACTCTGCTGTGTAGGATTTTCCCATAGATGGCGTATTGCTTTTCTCATCCCTTACCCTTGAATGATGAAGGCTCGGTTTGGTTTGGGGGTTAGCTGTATGAGTCGACTTTGGACTTCTCAATGTCATGCTGTGGCACGGTAGAGTCTCCCTCTCCGTGGGGGGTTTCGTTTGCACGACCCAAGTTTGATTTCCAACATTTAGCAGCTGTTTGGTTTTCTAGTGCATGTTGCTAGCCCCAGACAGAGTCCTCTCTTGACACCACTGATTATCAAGAGGAAATTGAGTCAAACTGTAGTTCTTTGACCAGATGCGATTATTTTTTTAAAACTCTGGTTTCTGATATGCACTGCCCCAAGCCTTTCCCTGCCCGAGAGGGCTTTGCCTGAGAGCAACACACCTCTGAGCGCACAGGGTCCCTTTTGGCCCCCAAATCTGCAGGGACCAGAGCAAGAGCAGAGCAGCTAGGAGCTGTCTGGGTGCACAGGACGGGGTTTGCAAGTAATCCCAGACTGCCTACCAGCCAGGGGCAGATGGGGAGAGGCTGAAGGTCAAGCTACCTACCAGTCTATCTACCCCTAACCTTTGGTGTTCTGGGTGGGAGGCCAAGCTGCTCTGGGGAACTAGAGCTTCTTGGTGATAGTACTTGTGTTCTTGGTGTTACCTCCCCAGTCTGGGGAGGAGGCTGCTGGTGAACTGTTATCTTCCTTCTCGGTGTTGTTGTGGGGCTTTCTGCTTCTACATGTGCCTGCTTGGGTATTTTTATAGGAGATGGGAAAAGGACAAATCAGGCCCTGGTGAGGGACCCCATTTGAACTCCCAAGTCGGCACCTATAAAAGCCTGGAGGTGTGGTTCTCGGCCATGGCCGCACACTGGAATCCCCTGGACGGCTTTCACACATGACCAGTGTCCAGCCTCCCCCCACCCCGCCACCCCGTGGCCAGCTACACAAGCCTCTGTGCAGCGGAGTCCAAGCCTCTATAGCTTCGAAGTTCCTCTGGGTGACTCCAGTGTCACCCAGAGGCAAGAACCTTTAACCCAGATTCAAGAGCAATGGTAGAGCTTGGGTTCTTACTCAGATTCTAGTCCTAAGTGACCTTGGTCCAGTCTTTTAACCACTTTGTGCTTCAGTTTCCCCCATTCTACAGTGAGAATGCTAATGCCTGCCTCCGCTCTGACCATGTAAGGATACAGTGGGATAAACACAGGCTAATGATGGTGGAACTACCTAAAGACTCATGACTTCAAGGCCAGCAGTCCAGGACCCCTTGTAAGCCTTTGGGTGGTGGGTAAGGTCATTCATTCATTCTCAGGTACCTAGAGAATGACAGGGCAGCCCCTGTGGGCTCCCTGCTCCAGGCTCTATACTAGGAAGGAGACCCCACTACTTTTGGAGTTCCAGGCTAAACCCAGGGGACTCTTCTAGGGGCACTGGCCTTTCTCAGACTCCAGGGTGGGAGCGCTCCGGGCACTGGCAAACTACAGTTGTACACAGGGAGACATTTCAGTGGGAAGTGAGTGGAGAGGCAGGAGGCCCGAGGGTTGGTGTGGGGCCTGTGAGATCTGTGAGCTTGAGTGGACTTCCAGGGGTAGTACGAACAAATGGCTTAGTGGAAAATTCAAACACAAAGTGAGTAAGAGCTTAGGCTCTGAGGTACTACGTTTCCATGAGAAAAGAAGTGGGGAAGAAGCTTGGTTTCCAGAGTAGGCAGGTCTGGGTTCAAATCCCAGCTCTACCATTATCACGTAGCCATGGGCAAGTTGGGTAACTTCTCTAACCCCAGATTCATCATCTCTAAAATGGGATAATAGTAGGACCTGCCTCATGGGATCACTGTGACGATTACATGAGACGTTACAGTTCAGCTCCTTGGTTCAGTGTCTGGTGCGTAAGGAGTGGGCTGCCGCCGCTCTCCTTTTCTACACACACACTTTAAACTGGTGAAACTCTGACATGTATAAGCCATAACCCAGACTCACCAAAAGCAGGAACTGGAGGGACATCTCTTGGAGATCTTCTCTTCCAGCCCCAAATTGGCCAGCCGAGGAGGCTGAGGCCCCATCTGACCGTTGAGGTTTCCAGATACCCCTTCCATCCTACATAAGGGACAGACATTAACTAAGTCTTCCGAGGAGATCTTCCTTCTCTGGAGATTCCAAGATTCAGGCATCCAGGAGAGTACTCAGCCAAAATACGTGGTGAGGAGGGGTATTGGATGGTGGGGATGGCATGTGGCATGTTCTACATCCTGTTCCATCCTGTGTCCTATTCCTCTTGGTGGCACAGTCACTCAGACCCAGAATCTTGTTGTCATCCTTGAGTCTTCCTTTTCCATCAACCCTGAAATCCATCACATGGCGACTCTTTATCTTGGCAATGTCTCTTGTGCCCATCCTGTATCGGGCAGCTAGTGCGGCTCAACGGACAACCCCAGAAATCCTCGTGGCATGCGGTGTTGTGTTATAGTTACATTATGTGTGTGCGGGCTGGCTAGGGGCCACCTGATCTCATCTAGACTAGGGTGGGGCCCTGCTTCACATGTCTCTCGTCTTCCCTTTGGGACCATCAGACCGGCCCACAGATGGTCTCTCATGCCAATGGGAGAAACACAGGAGAGTAAGCATGGCTACATAAGGCCTCTTAAGGCCTCTTAAGGCCTCAGATCAGGCACCCCCGACCCCGTCACTTCTGCTGCATTCTGTTGGCCAAAGTAAGTTTTATGGCCAAACCCGAAGAGTAGAGGTAGAGGAAATGTGTTTCTGAATATAATCTAAACTACCACAGTTTCTTCTCTCTCGAACGCCAGAGAGTGTAGTTCCATTCAGCCTGCACTTTGGCGGGGGCTGCCTTCTTGCCTCCGCATCCATGCCATATTACCCTTCTATGGAGCATAGATGTGACTGTGGCCTTTCATGACCCACCCAGAACCTTCTCTGCCAACCATCGCAGAATGCAGTTCCTTGGCTGGATTCAATTATCCATACTCTAGCTCCTACCCTCTTTCTCAGCCCTGCCTCCGGTTTTTTTCCCAACTACACCACCTGTGTAGGACCCAGACTGCGTTCTACCTCCCTATTTCCCAAACACCCACGTTACCCTCCCCACATCATTGTTCTCTCCACCTGAAAGGCCCCACATTCCTGGGTCAGCATCCAGCTCTTCTGTGGCCTTGATTTCCCATTCATAGTGACAATGTCTGCCTCTGAGGTCCCAAAGTCCTTTCACCTGGACCCCACAGTGGCTTTGATACCTTCTCTTGTATCACAGTTATCAGTGAACGTGTCATTTCCTAGTCCTTAATACAGTGCCTGGCACACAATGGGGCAATAGTGCTGTTAGAGAGGATGAATGAAAGTTTCGATGCCCCTTGCAGACAGGGGCCTTAGCTGTCTCTAGCCCAGTGCTCAAGCCACTGTGGGCCTCAGTCACTGACTGCTGACATGCAGGGCAATGCTCTGGTTCCCTCCCTCATGCAGAGGGCATGCACTGGGGATTAGCAAAGGGAGGTGGTTTAGGCACACGGAGTTGAATGGGAGAGGTAATAACTCTGGGAAAGGTGTCATCGGCCCTTCATCTCACTCCCCCACCTCAGCATGAGGGCCAGTGCGGCAAAGCTGAGGGACCCCCCAATCTAGGAACTGAAGAAGAGGTGCTGTGGCCAAAAGTCACGGTGGCCCCTGCTACCCACAAGTGAGTGCCCCACCCTCACACACCAGCCAAGGGTCACCCATCCCACCTTCCTGAAAGCCTGGGGTTTACCAGTTGTCTGAAGCCGGCCCTTAGCTGGCAGGCGCCACAGCGAAGCAGGCTGACCCCGGCAAGGCTGACTCAGTCTCTTGTGCCTCCACAGAAGGACTTCACCGTGCGGGAAGAGCTTCAGCAGCAGGACGTGGAGCGCTGGCTAGGCTTCATCACCTTCCTGTGTGAGGTGTTCGGCACCATGCGCAGCAGCACGGGCGAGCCCTTCCGCGTGCTCGTCTGCCCCATCTACACCTGCCTCAGGGAGGTAAGAGACCCGCCTGGCCGTGCCCGCTGCCCTGCCAGGGCACGCCACCCTAGAATGCTTGTTAGCAAAACTCCAAAGGGCCAGGAAGGCTGCGAGGCTCGTGCCACCTGGCGGGATCCATCCTTCGGTGAACAGGAGTGTGACTTCCCATGCTTCTGTTGGCTAAAGCCAGGTTTTAATTGATTGAGTTTATAGAGAAGGAAAAAGCCCGCCGAAGGAAATTATTAGTAACTCAGACTTCAGGAATTCATCATTTCGAACGCTGCCTGCCGGGAGGGGGTCTCCGGCAAATATTAATTGAATGAATGGTTCTTTGGTCTCCATGCGTTTACCATTAAATTATTTATTTTTTAAAAATACTCGCTTCTAAATTTCATCTGAAAGAGAAATAAGTGAGAATAACCAAGAAGCTTCTGAGGAGCGAGAGTTCAGTGACGTACTTGCCCTGCCAAGTGTAGAGTCCGCTTTAGAGGGTCGTCGTGGCTCCTCTCGGGGGCCAGAAGCTGGGGGCTCGTTACGGGGCGGTTGGTGTCATCTAGGGAGAGGTCGGTGGCTCAGAACACAGCCTTGAGGGCACCAAACAGGACTGTATTCCGATTGTATTTTTGAGTTGGAGCCAACAGGACCCGCTGATGTGAGGTTTTGGACAACAGAGGAAGCGATGTGGGATCCTGGTTCACCAGCCTGGTGGTGCCATTTTCTGGGAAGGGGAGGGCTCAAAGAGAGACAGAGTGGGGATGGAAACCAGGAGGTGGGTTTTTTTGTGTTTGGATGACCAGGTGGTCATGCCCAGAGAGTTGTCCCACTGTTGCTTGGGTAGAAGTGCATGATAATCAGGATGAGGTCGGCCTTGGGACACGGAATCAAGCGTTGTATGAAGTGTGTGTGTGTATACTTGGTGCTCAAGGCTGGGACCAGATGGGATCCCCCAGGGGGAGGGTGTAGCTGGAGGAGTGGCCGGGCTGTGGGGAGGCGGTAGACGGGAAGGTGTGAGTGTGGACAGGTCTTTGGAGAAGTGTTTATGTGAAAGGCAACAGGGAAGAGGAGCTTGTCGACTACAAGGGGAGATGTGCAGTCAGGGGACGTTTTTGTGTTTTGCAAAGGAAGAAGATAATAGAGCAACGTAAGAGAAAGGAGAGGGTCATTGTAGATGGTTTTGAAGCATCCATTTCTGAGAAGCAGGGGGCTCGCTCCCCACTGTGTGGATGCTGAGGAAAGCAGAGTGTGCAGACCTCTCTCAGACGTAAGCCATCGGCCTTTGCCGCTGAGCCCAACATACTGCTTAACAGATGCGTATCAATTCATTATTGTTTCTCAGATCGGCAAATGGCCTCCTCCGACAGTATGTTGCTCTCAAAGCGTCCTAAGCTCAGGACGCAGTACCACAGGAGGTCATTGCTTTACTTTTTGCCTCCCTGGGCGGTGATCTGAAGGCAGCCCTCTTGGATGATGGCCACTCGGGGTCCTCCAATCCCTGCCTGAGTTGCCCTGTGGCCCTGACAATCTGGCTCAAGGCAGGGCAGTGACCTGGATTGCCCCAACACGTTCTCTCCGTGTGATCTGGGCCCCTCCTGGCGCTGCCATCACCTGCTTCCCCGACAGGAGGCAAGGCCACCGCTGAGCGCTGGCCCCTGGCTGCCAGGACACTTCTAACACCGCCTGAGGTGGCGCGAACGTTCGGATGTGAGATCGCGAGGTGCCAGGAAGCAGGGAGCGTCCCCTCATGCATACTTGTTTGAGGCGTTCCACTTTTCAGGGCAATGTCACAGACACAAGTGTCTGTGCTCTCGGTAAACTCAGAGAACAAACAGTCCATCCAGGGCTTGTGCCATCGTGTAAAAGGGGAAACCAGGGCCCCGCGTGCTGAGCTCTCTGCTGAGCTCAGGCCCACGGTGAGGTGATTCAAGAACCAGCCCTGGGCTCCCGTCCTGCCTCTGCCAGGTTCCAGATGTGCCGTCTAGGGGAGAGATCGCCTGCACTGAGCCCTGGTGCCCCCTCTGTAGGGGGAGACCACGCTGCTTGCTCTGAAGGGGCTCAGGGAGAAAGACATGGTGTGGAGGGAGTGCTAAGTGCACCAGGACAAGTACACCCGAATGTGGAAGGAAATGCCCAGGGGACTTGTTCTAGGGCAGGGTGGCTCTCCAAGAGCTCAGTATCCTCCAGGTTGACCAAGGGCCAGTCTTAAAGAGGCAGAGAGGCTGAGTGCCCTGCGCTGGGACACCTAGCCGGTCAGTGCCAGAGCTGGCCTGGGGCTGCTCCACTACCAATCGAGAGCTCTTAGCTTCCTTTACACAGGGCCTTAAGAAGAGATCATAAAGGGGTGTCCTAGGGATTGTCTCAGTCCCCACGGAGAGCCTGTGCCTTTCCCAGCTCCCTGGAGACAGACACCTGAATTCTCAGAGCCTGTTGCTGCCTTCCCCCACCCACCCCGTCATACACACACACACTTCCACTGAGGCCTGACTGATATTCCCAAAGCAGGTTCGGTCAGCTCTGAGAAGTTTCTAGAAGCCAAAGCTACTGCTGCTGCCTCTCTCCGTGGTGTAAAAGTTTAGACTTTTCCCCTGGGGCCAAGCAGATGGCTGACCCAGATGCCCACCGTACCACCCTAGCCTGGGTCCTCCCAATCCTAGAAGCGTCCCAGGCCTGTGTTTCCAGCTGCCCACTAGATACATCCAGGTCATGTCTCAAGCCCCTCCAATAAGATGTGACCAGAGCTGCGCCCCAAGGCCTTCCTGCTCAGTCCAGATCCCAGTGCGGGCCCAGACTCACCCTTCCGGCCCCCCACAGCCAAGCAGCAGCCCAGAACTCACCCAATTAATTACCTGTTCTTACAGCTGTAGGTCACTCTACCCTCTGCTTCTGCACACCCTCCCTGGCTTCCCCTGCTCCCCTTTCCTCTGGGCCTTGATTCAAACGAGACCCACGGGCCATCTTGGTGTGAAAAGCTCAAGAAGAAGATACAAAATCCTCACAGCCCCAGTGCAATCTCAGGGTCCTCAGCTCATGGAGGCCACCCTCACTGGATGTGGGGCTCACTGGCCTCCACTCCCCTTTAAGACCGAGCGCGTGCTTGGCTCCAAAGCCCCTCCAGACTGGGGGCCACCCGGGGCTCTGAGAGCCACCCTACCCTAGCGGGAGTCCCCTGGACATCTCCTTGCACACTCTGACCCAGCTGAATTAACCGTTCTCTCTGGTTCCCTTGGTTGTTCAAGACCTTGGACTCCATCCTTGGAGTCTTCTCTCTACCTGGCCAAAACACCTCTTCCGGGGCCCAGCCTAAGCCATGTCTTCCAGGAAGCTCCCCGCCCCCACCCCCAGCAGAGCACAGGGACAGCTCCCAAGAGCCAGACGCAGCACTCGGCCCTGACAACTCCAGCCTTCCGACGGCATCTTCGTATTTTAGTATTTGGTAATTTGGCATTTATTTAGTATTTTATAATGATAACAACACACTCTGGAAGGCATTGACCAAAGCCCATCATGTATTCTTTTCTCTCTGAACTCGGACACCACCCTGAAGATGATCATCCCCAGCTGCGGGAGAACAGAGAGGTCAGGCAGTTTGCTCAGGGCCACACAGCAGAATGCATATGGGAATCCAGGTCTGAGTGCTGGAGTCCCTGCTCCTGACTGCTCTGCTCGCGCCTCGTGAAGCACCTTTCTGTTTCTTTAGTCCGTAGCCCAGCGCCTACTACGCAGAAGAAGCCAAATAGGTCATCAGATAATTGATTCCACTTCTGCCATAAATAACTTGTGCCGATCAGACCTTTCTTTGAGGGATGGAGAATAATTTTCAGTGAGCCTTTTTATTGTTTCAATACCAGTGGCTCTGCCAAGAGGGTTTTCAAAGTGATTGAAGACTATTTTCGGTGCCTGCAAGGGGCAGGAGTCTCCTTGCCCTCCTGTTTGCCGCTCGTATTTGCTTCGCGAGCTCTTTTTAACTTTTTTTTAAAAGATTTCATTCTTTTAAGTAATCACTACACCCAACATGGGGCTCGAACTTACAACCCCGAGATCAAGAGTCATACACTCTACCCACTGAGCCAAGCAGGCGCCCCCCTTTTCTTTATTTTTTTAGTATTTATAAAATTTTATTATCATAAGAACACTTAATATGAGATCTATCCTCTTAACAGATTTTTAAGTATACAGGACAATATTGTTACCTCTAGGTACCATGTCATTAGTGAATCCCTGAAATTTATTCATCTGACATAACAGAAATCTTGTGTCCAGTTTTTAGCCACTGACATTACCCCCCTGGCCCTAGCCTCTGGCAGTCACCTCTGTTCTTTGCCTCTATAAGTCTGACGATTTGAAAGATAAGTGGAAATATGCAGTATTTGACCTTCTGTGACTAGTTTATTGCACTTGGCATAATATCTTCCAGAGTCCTCTGTGTTGTCCCATATGGCAGAATTCCCTTCTCTTATAAAGTGGAATGGTACCGTCGACCCCCGATCAACATGGGTCTGAACTGGGGGGGTCGCTTAGATGCGGAGTTTTTACGATCCAGTGCTGTAAATGTATTTTCTCCACCTTATGGTTTTCTTAGTGATAGTTCCACCAGTGGACTTTATTGTAAGAATACAGGATATAATACATATATATACAAAATATGCATTAATTGACTGCTGATGTCATTGGTAAGGCTTCTGGACAACCAGAGGCTATTAGTTATGTTTTGGGGGAGACAAAAATTACATACGGATTTTCAACGGCACAGGGGTCGGCGCTGCTAAACCCCACGTTGTTCAAGGGTGAGTGAATGGATATACCACACTTTTTAATCTCTGCTCTGTTCATGGGCTTCTAGGTCGTTCTCACATCTTGGCTGCTGTGAATAGAGCTACATTGAACACGGGAGTGCTCATACCTCTTGAAGATCTTGATTTCAGTTCTTTTAGATAAATTCTCAGAAGTGCGATTGCTGGATAATAGGGTTCTATTTTTAACTTTTTAAGGAAGCTCCCTACTTATTGTCTTTCAGAGCAACTATTTCTCCCCGTCCTTGCTAACACTTGTCTTTTTTTTTTTCCAAATAATAATGGTCATCCTAACAGACGTGACGTGGTTTTGATTTGCATTTCCCTGATGATAACTGACATTGAGCGTCTTTTCATATACCTGTAGGCCATGTGTATGTCCTCTCTGGAAAAATGTCCATTTAAGTCCTTCGCTCATTTTTTTCAATGCAGTTATTAGTTTTCTGCTTATTGGGTTGTAGGAGTTCCTTATATATTTTTAAAATTAACCCATTATCAGATGTATGGTTTGCAAATATTTTCTCCCATTCTGTGAGTTGCCTTTCACTCTGTTTTTTGGTGGTGTTGTTTTGTGGGGTTTTGTTTGGCTTTTGTTTTGTTTTGCTTTGTTTTGGCTGTGCAGAAAAATTTTCATTTGATGTAGTGTAGTTCCGATTGTCTGTTTCACTTTTGTGCTTTTTGCTTTCATATTCATGAAATCACTGCCAAGACCAATGTGTCGTGAAGCACTTTCTTTGAGAAGTTATAGCTTTAGGTCTTAAGTGTTCATCCATTTTAAGTTGATGTCTTTGTGTATGATATAACCTAGGAGTCCAGTTTCATTCTTTGGCCAGTAGATATCCAGTTTTCCCAGCACCTTTCGTTAAAGAGACCGTCGTCCTTTCCCCAATGTGTGTTCTTGGCGCTTTGTCGAAGACTGGTCGATCATATGTGCACGGATTTATTTCTGGGCTCTCAATTCTGTCGCATTGGTCTATATGGATGTTTTAATTACCGTAGCCTTGGAATATATTTTGAAATTAGGATGTGTGGTGCATCCTGATTTGTTCTTTTTCAAATTGCTTCAGGATTGTTTTGGCTATATGAATCCTTCTTGACTCTCTATGAATTTTAGAATTGTCAGTTCTATTTCTTTAAAAAATGCCATTGTGATTTTGATAAGAATTGCACTGAATGTGTGGGTCGCTTTGGGTGGTATGGACATTTTAAGAGTATCAAGTCTTCCAATCCAAGACCAGGAACAAGACAAGGGTGTCCACTCTTATCACTCCCTCTTAACATAGTATTAGGAGTCCTAGCCAGAGCAATTAGGCAAGAAAAAAGAAATAAAAGACATCCAAATTGAAAAGGAAGAAGCAAAATTGTCTGTTTGCAGATGATGTGATCTTATATATAGAAAACCCTAAAGACTCCACCAAAAAAAACCCCAGAAACATTAGAACCAATAAATGAACTCAGTAAAGTTTCTGGATACAAAAATCAACATACGAAAATCAACCGCATTTCTCTACCCTGAAAACAAACTACGTGAAAAGGAAATTAGAAAAACAAGTCACTTTACAGTAGCATGAGAAAGAGTAAAATACTTAAGAATAAACTAAGGAAGTAAAAGACTTGTACCCTGAAAACTGAAAAATGTTAATGAAAGAAATCAAAGAAGTCACAAAGAAACAGTAAAACATCCCATCAGCTGTCTTCCAGTAGCGCTGTAAGGACCCCTTCATCTTGCCCAGGCCCCCAGCCAAACTATGACTGCATGGGCCCCCCACAGGAGGGTATAATTAGTGTTTGTGGCCAGAGCTAAGGGTGCCATCATCTCCCATCTCAGCGGGAGCCCACTTGCCAACCATTTAATTGGTTGGGGTTGGGGCCGGCAGTAGGGGACCGCCGTTTTCCTGACCCTGCAACGCTCTTGGCCCCTTCGCTCCTCTGTCACCTCTGTGACCCAGTGGTGATCTTGCCAAGATACCACTGAACATTTTTCTTTGGATGCCTTTCTTCAAGAGCTTTGTCAAAAATTCCTCTGGCAGGGAATGCTAGAGTGGCTTTTAACCCCTTACACCTGTTTCCTTTGAGCAGACGTTCCCTGTGCACTAGGGGGCTGTTTCTACCTGCTCCCCCTCATCCTTTCTGCCTCTAATGCCCCCAGCCCATCTCTACCCATGATTCCCAGTCTCCTGCACTCTTCTGAGTCTGGCAGCCAAAGCCAGGGACAAGAGTGGAGGAAAGGAGAAAGGGAGAGGGGTGCCCTGTGCCAGGAATCATCCCTCTGCACCTCCCTCTGACACCCTCCCTATGGTTGGCTCCCTTGCTCTCCTTCCCTCCAGGCTCCAGAAACCTCCCCGCCCCCTCCCTGCCTTTTCCAGAGGAAGGGCAGGGAGGGGGCAGGTGCCTCTGAGGGGTGTCTCTGATGGGCACACCCCCCTCAAGGATGCAACTGGTTGGGCTCCTGGTAGAGGCCGGCAGGCACAGGCTGGGGAGGAGGACACAGAGGGCAGCAAGTCAGGCTTCTCAGGAAATGAAATTGCTCCGTGCAACAATGAGAGAGCCACTTTTTTAACTTTTTGCGTGAGCGTGCATTCAATTGCTCACATTGTTTTGGCTCCAGGGGAAATCTGACCTCGGAAAAGACTGAGATGAAGTGGGTGTGGGTGGAGATCCTCTGCTATTTCACAGGGCTAAGAGAGTCAAGCAGAACATTCTTCAGAGGTACCTTTCCAGCGGGACTATTCCTCCCTTCCCGAGAGCAGGAGATGGGGCCAGGGCACGGCCCATGGTGGCCAGAAGAGGTCAAGGTCACCTGCGCCCAGGATACCGATGGACCCTAATGGGGAGCGGAGAGATTTGAAATTATTTTCCATGCAACCCCGGGACTCCTGACCCTTTGCCTTGGGAAGCTTTTTATAAAGTACAAATTCTCAGACCATCCCCCAAACCCATTTGAACCAATGAAATCAAACTTTCTGGGGATGGGGTTTGAGAGGGAAAAAGAAAATTCATTTCTCCGTGTGACTCCAGTGTGCAGCCAGGGTTAGGAAACGCGAGTAGCTGTATCTTAGGTGCATTCAGTGAGCAGCCATTGAGAGCCAGAGAGCACTGTGGGAAGAGCACAACCGGAAGAACCTCCCTGGCTGTTAGTTTGAATCCTGGCTCTGCCAATCCCAGCTGTGGGGCTCCCCCGATTCTTTAATGTTTCCAGACCTCAACTTGCTATCTGTAACACAGGGATATGGGACTAATCCTTACCCTGCAGGTTTAAGGCTTAAAATGAAAGCAAGTGGTGCATGACAGCCCCTCAGACAGCTGGCTACACTGTCGTGCATTGCTGTCGGAAGCCAACCGTGTCCCAGGCACTGCTTCAGAGAAGCATCACCCCACAGACAGCCCCAGAGAGTAATGTCCGTTCTCCTCACTGGGCGCCACGGCCCCCCACGATCAAACACAACCCCCCTTTCCTGGAGAACTTCACAGGAATCCTCTGAGGCTCTAGCCACAGTGCTCCCGATGCAGGTGCAACAGAAGGCCTCTTGCATTCCTCCTGCCTGAGCGCCATCTTCCTCCTCCTCCTGCCTGACTCTCACCCACCTTCAAGGCCAGGTTCACTTCCCACCACAGCCCCAGCATCCCCACCCACTGCCCCAGCCTGCCCTGAGTTATTCCTCCCGTAACATCCTCTGCAACCAGCATCCATACGGGGCTGCAGATGCCTGTTCTCTGGACACACCCTTTGCCAGGTGGTCATATTAATGCCTAATGACCTCTTCTCGGTTGTTTTGAATCATTTCATCCTCTCATCTATCATGGAACCCCAACTATAGTTTGCTCAGGACGCTCCGCTGCTTCGGGAAGCTGTGACTGGGTCTGAGACAATGCTACTTCTCTTATCGAACTGCAGAGTTTCCTAGTTGTTCTAGAAGGAGAGCATAGAAGTTGTAATATTCCCCCAAAAGGCTGACAACCCACTTGGTGAGAGAATCCACAGAAATCACGCAGCTGTGAACATTTATGGTGGGTTGTGCCAACGCAAGGGTAGGGGGAGTTTAGAGGTGCGGGTTGCTGATGGGAGTGAAGGGGAGGGGAGCTAGGGATTCAGGACGGGTACTGGCCTGGTGAGGAAGGAGAAAGACCCCCGGGAAGAAAAATAAACAGAGGCATCAGGCCAGAATGAGGTGGCCTGTCTGTGTCAGGTCTGATGGGTAAGCCCGCGGCTGGCGCTGGCTCCCAGCAGAGGCATCCCGGTACAGGCAAAATGATACCAAAGTTTCCAAGCCAGAGAGTAACGCCATGGAGGGCATGAAAGAGAGTTTGTGTATTCATTCAATGAACACTGAGAAAAATGCTACTTCCTTGTTGAACTGAAAGGTCTCCTAGACACACTTCCAGAGAGAATATGTTGAAATAAAATCAGGTAAATCTGGGCTCTCCCTAGCCAGATGGACACTCGGGGAACTCAGTGCATAGTGCAGTGCTCAAAATCAGGTGAGCCTGGAAGCAGGAAGGTGGGAGTCCAGAAGCACACAAGACAAGGAGATCTGATAAGGGCATCTCAGCGGTGAACTGTTCAAGTCCTTGAACCTTTAATTCCTTACCGTTACCAGTCACTCAAAAAGACTAAGCAGGAAGTGAAAGGCTGGAAGGAACCTTGAAAATTCAGGAGACCCTTTCTCCATGAACAGTTTATTCCAGCCCGTCTTCGGCATAGACCCTGCCTGGAATGTTCCTCCGAGAATGCAGCCTTCCTGGGGCAGGTACACAGCCCCTGGGCACTGGTTTAGCCGCAGTTCCTCTGGGTCCAGCAGCTGCTGCTATGAATACCTCCGCTTAAGCAACCATTCCTGTAACCTCTGCTGAAATAACTCCCCACAGTTTTGTCCCCTCCAAAGCTGTCGCCCCCCCCCCTTCCAGTTGGCAGCCAAGACACTCTGTGGTGTGATGCCCCTGACCGGCTCAGACACCCCCAGCGCACACCCCCGCACCCACACACCCGCCCACGCTGGCAGGCCTCCCAGAGGCTGGGGATCCTTGACCACCGCCCCCACCCCAAGATAAAAGCCGGGTCTGCCCCCCACCCCAGCCACCAATCCCGACCCCTTCCCCAGCCCCCACCCTTTAACTGTTCTACTTCCTTAGCCAGACTCTGCAAACTGAAATGTGAAATTCGAAGCCAGTGTTCCCCTTAGCAACCATGGTAACACAGGATCTGATAGAGAGCCTGGAGTTATAAAAATACCAGCTTCCACCAGACACTGGTTTCCAAAGGGAAACCAGTCTCCACGCCAGAACCGTTTTTAAACAGTCTTAAAACTCAAGAGATTTCCAAACCCATCTCAGCATGGCTTCGGCAAGACCTCTTTTCAGTTCCCGTTTGGAAGGCGGTGGCGTTGCAAGCTTTGGGTATTTTCTCTAAAATGTAGAGATCCCTGCCTGAGAATGAGCTAGCCTTACATATATAGGTGGGAGCGGTTTTTAATAAACATCAGATTTTCGGCATTCTTTAAAAGTGAGGTTGGGTTGCTGCCAGCCCTTCCGGTTCCCTCCCAGGGAGTCAGCGCCACCAATCCTCCTAATTACAGAAGGGGACTGATTGGGTCTAGCTCCTCTTCATTGAAAACGGTTTTAATTAACATAACCGTCTTCTAGCAGGAATCCCACGTGGAAGGCCTCGGGTGGGGAGGGGAGGTAAGAGGGAGAGCAGCCGCTCGGCGCGGCCCGTCCCCTCCAGCGGATGCCCCCTCCCTCCTGCGGACGCCCCCTCGGGCCGGCCCAGGGCGGGAGTACGGAATGCGGCTGGCGCTCTCCGCGCCGCCTGCAGGGGGCGCCTGGCCTTGCAGGCTGGGGAGCGGGCCTCTCCCGGAGGCCGCCCCGCCCCCCGTCTCCAGCCCCGCCCCCGCGGCCCCGCCCCTCGGCGCTCTCCGCCTCTTTCCTCTTATCTCCTGGGGCCATGCCTGTAATTCCGAAAAATATTCTAACTCAGTAATTAATGTCTGAACTTCAAGAGGCCCCTGCTTTCTGCAGAGGCGCGCAGAAGGCGGGCGGGGACCGGGCGGGGTGAGGCCTCGGCGGGGAGGGTGTGGGGGTGCGGACTTTTTCTAAACTGGCGAGTGGACGGCGGAGGATAAATCTGTCTGCACACATCTATACATACACACATGCATCTGTCTACGTTTTTAAATCCTTTGGGCTTTTTTTTTTTTCCCCCTTTAAGTAAGATACCTTCCTCGCACCCTCTCCTCCCACCCCCAGGGGCGGTTTCCCAATGGGCTGATAGCAGATTCTGCTAGTCAGCTTCAGGGCTAGAGGGCAGATAGTCTGGGGCACTTCCTCCGCGTGTAGGTTCCAGGGCGGGGATTGGCTGGGAGAGAGGAGGAGTGACCCACACATTTAGAAAATAAGAATGCAGGCGCTATGGGGTTGACAGAGGGCCAAAGGTAACTTCAGGTAGGTGGCCCACGGAATCCTGGCCTCTGAGTGCCCCCCTCCCCCATCCCAGTGCCTCCCCATGGTTTGCACAGCCCAGCCCTGCGCAGATTTCATGCCGGGTACCCTGTACCCAGCCATAGGAGCAACAAGTGTGGGGCTGGCTTCTTGAGCGTGTGGTTGTCCCTCCCTTCCCAGAGCTGCTGTCTGCTGGGGAGAAGGGGGAAAGCAAAGCACCCAGTACTGGGAGCCGGTGCACAAGTCGCATGCAGCCCCCCCAGGACCCACACCGATCTTCCTTAACCTGCTGGCTCACAGATCCACTGATTAACTTTAGTTGTTGATGCTGTCCCCATGGGCTGCTGTCCCACCGTCCAATGTAAATAATGTGTAGGGCAGCACTTGTCCATCGGGGCCAGACACAGGAACACGCTCTTCTCCTGTCTTTTGTTCCCTGTTGAGGGCTCCGTGATCACCACCAGCAGCAATGATTAGTAGGTTACAGATAGCCTGGACCAGGCCCTGAGAGGAGAAACTTCCAGGATTGACCGTTCTTGTAACTGACCAAAAAGGGTGCCAGGGAAGAAGGCCCACTTCAGAGCCCCACGAATTCGGGCATCTTCTCCTCTCTGGCCCTCAGCTCCTTATTGAGATTGAGGATTAAAGGGGATTTAGTCCCGATTTGCTAATTACAAGTTGACTTCCTCCCTTCCCTGTAGGAGGACTCACAAAAGAGACATGAAATGAAGCTATGGGATCATTCAGCAGCAAATTTATATCATATAAACCAAGTGCTTCTTAAGAAGCAAAACTGTGAAGGAACACAGTAAAGTACCTGTCAGGGCCTTTGCCCTTGCCTTTCCTTGTGGGAGAATGGCCTTCCTCCGGGCACCCTTCCAGGTCTCAGCTGGATGTGGGTCCTCGGTTGGCCCTCACCCACCACCGCCGCAGCCTGCTTTCTCTTTCTCTGTAGCCCTTACAGGATCTGGTTCTACCTTAGAGTGTTCTGTGTCCATGTGTTTTTTTCTCTCCCCAGTTAGCATGGAAGCTCTCTAAAGGCAAGGTATGTGTCTGTCCTCCTCATTGCAGTATCCCCAGCGACTAGAACAGTGCCCGACACAGAGAAGGTGCTCAGTAAATACTGAACAAATTAATGAAATGGAATGTCTAGACTGAGCAAAGCCGGAGACAGTAGGCACCCTTCTAGAGTTCTTCTGGGATTGCCTCTCAGAGGTCAGAGGAATCCAGAATCCTTGAAGAGGCAAGGTGGGGGCTGGCTGGGAGGGGTGTTCGCACATGAGCTCAGAGTGGGAGAAGAAGAGAAATGCTCCCCCCTAAATCAAACTCAAAGGAAGCAACCTGTGCTCACACTTGGAGCAAAATGGGGAGAACTGCCTTCAACCGGTGAAGCCGACTGCGTTCTGTCCCTACGCTTAGCTCTGCTCTAATTTAAGCTGTCATTTCTTGACTTCGATCCGCCAGGCCTATGAGGTTGAACTAGTCTGTCCCGAGTCAGAATCCCATGACCCACAATCACAAGAAGTCAGGGTGGGCTTGCAACACAGCTTCACAGATCAAGAGCCATGGGGAAAGGGTTGTGGAGGGACACTGAGGGGGGCATCCTTTGTGTTCCACGCCGGCCTTCAGCTGGACTGGAAGACGTGGGCCGAGCAACAGGGCCTTCCTCTCCTGCCTCTCCCTTGAGGAGGGAAAGGAGTAACGAGGATGCACAGAGCTCAGGAGAGTTCTGGGAGGGTCAGGAAGAAGGTGAGAACATGGCACAGGAGCTGGGAGGGGACAACCGAAATCACAAACATTGAGGACAATGGCAGCCTCTGTCCTTAAGGACCTGGGCACAATCCCAGCGAGGGAGCAACATGTCCAGTACATTATAATATGAGCCTCTGTGTCACCACACACTTGCTAATAGCTGCATTAAAAAAAAAAAAAAAAAAGGAACTGGTGAAATTAATATCTTTTATATTATCCAGCGTAGCCAAAGAATGACCATCTCAACATCAATATTTAAAAGTGCGAGTTTTTTTTTTTATCTTCGTGTTTCTTGTGCTCAGTCTTTGAAAGCCACTGTGTATTTTATACTCAAAGCAACTCTCCATTTGGAGTAGACACATTTCAAGACTGTGTGTGGCTAGTGGCTCCTGTACTGGACATCACAGGTCTGGAAGCTGGCTTCTAGAACCCTCAGGCTTTGGGGAACTGTTCTGGATTCCTAAAGTAGATGGATCCCCAAAGTCTCTAAAGTATTTTTCCTAGCTTCCCTTGCTGAGCACCCAGAAGCAGAAGAAAACGTGAGCTAAAATCGAAATCAAACGGCCAGCATGCGGGTGTTGGGTGGTTGGCTGGGGCTCCCTGGTGGCATGTGCAAAGGCAATCCTTTGGACCCCCGAATGAGGAAAGGTGAGGAGAGCGGCAGGCGAGGACAGAAAGGGCGAGAGAGACAAACAGCACAGTGCGGGGGGGACTCCCTGGCAGGGGGTGGCAGACTGTGCCACAAAGCTCCCAGCAAAGTCCGCAGACCCGGGAGGGGGTGCAGGCAGCTGCCCGCTCCTCCTCACAATGGGCCAGTCCGTGGAAGGCACAATTAGCTCATTCTTGCATTGGCCTTTTGATTACACTGTTGTTCTCAGGACTTCCATTTCTATAATTAAGACCTTGTCCCTTACTCAGAGGTATTGAAACATAAAAGTATGTGCTGAATCTGGCTTCCCAGGGTTAAAAGCCAGACTTAGGAAATGCAAACACACTTGTGGAAATACAAACACACATTCACTAACTAATTATCCCATAATTAAGGCCGAAGCCCTGCTTAAAACAATTAGCTCTGGGAATTGAACAGTAGGTCCAACTCCACTTTTTGCTAATTGTTCTTCCCTGATAGACTGGATATGGCCAGTCTGGGGCAGGGGTAGGGGGGAAAGGAGGGGCAGTAGGGAATGAATTAGTCTGCCGCTTTGGGTCCGGACTGGACCATGCTCTGCTTGGTTTGGAAATGTTAGTCAGAGGAGAGTTTGAGGTGTGGAGAACAGCAAGGAGGATGTGGTTTGGGCAAGGGGAGTTGAGCGGCTGCCCCAGGCTTGGACGCGGGCCATGGGAAGTCTCAGAAGCTCCTGCTGGCCACACTGAGGTGGCTTGCCTGGCTGGAGCTGAGGGCGTGGGCCAAGGATTAGCTGACTGGAAAGCAATTAGATGAGGTGGGGCTGGCTGGGGAAATACCTGGAATCCCAGGGCCAGAGCTGAGACTTGCCTGGGTAGTGCCCCAGGCGGGAGGCCTAATGGGTTCTGGGGAGTGGAGGTCCCCACCCGCGAGGGTGGCTACTGATATCCCCACCGGCCAGAAGCCCTTTTGGCCTCTTGCTGATGGCAAGGAGAGAGTTCTAGAGTGTGGGGAAATCCGGGCGGTATGGGGGTGCTTTCAGCCTTCTAGGAAAGAGGCCCTTTTCCTGATGACCAAGGTCTTCCCCACCTCAGTGTGTCTGCCCTCCCCCACCCCCCCCCCACCCCACCCGCACCCTGCCTCAGACTCCCAGGACTTTCCTGAGGCCTTCGGGGCGCCATCAGGTAACACCCACTCCTTTCCTAGGTAGGAGGGATGTGTGTGGAGGGTATTACCCGTCCCGGGACTTTCAGATTTTGAAAGGAGAGCTTGGAAGAGAAAAATGTGTGCCCCAAAGGGGGAAAAAAAAAAGAGGTTCAGGGGTTTGTAGAAGTCGGGGAGATTACTGACACCCCCCCCCTCAATGAACCATCTCCCCAGAAAATATCCACAGACATTAAAGCTTGCAGAAAATCCCAGAGCCTGTCCTCTGGGGGCTTCTCATTACGAGCCCCCACACTAGAGGTGGAATTTGGGATTTTCATCAGAGGGGCCTTCCAGGCCACCCTCAAAGCAATTGTGTAAAGGATCCCCAGGGCTGACCCAGCACAGCACAGTTGAGGACTGACAGCTCCCTTTTTCCCCCCACAGAAAGTATCCCAAGCTCTTACACTAGTCCTCCTTCCCTCCCCTCTCCCCTCCCTCCCACCTCCCACCTCCTCTGTCCCCTTCACTCTCTCCATGGATCAGAGGTTAGCAAACTTCTATAAAAGGCCAGATAGTAAATATTTTAGCTTTGCAGGCCAATAGGCTAAATGGAGTTTAACCACATCCCTGTGATTTGTGCAGTCCTGAGCAGCCGTGCGAAGCCCCGAGAGCAGTTTCTGTGGAAAGCGCTCAGTTCTGCCTTCCTGATGCAAAAGCCGCCCTGGACAGTATGTAAATGAACGTGCGTGGCTGCGCTCCAACAAAACCTTATTTATGGACACTGAAATTTGAATTTTATAGCATTTTTATGTGTCACAGAGTATTATTATTCATTTGCTTTTTTTCCCCCCAGCTATTTAAAAATGTAAAAACTGTTCTTAGCTCACAGGCCCCATAAAAAGGAGGCTGTGGACCAGATTTGGCCGATGGGCTGTAGCTTACGGACCCCTGATCTAGATCTGTGGTTCTCAGTGCTCATTAAAAATCGAGGCATCTGGGGCGCCTGGGTGGCTCAGTGGGTTAAGCCGCTGCCTTCGGCTCAGGTCATGATCTCAGGGTCCTAGGATCGAGTCCCGCATCGGGCTCTCTGCTCGGCAGGGAGCCTGCTTCCCTCTCTCTCTCTCTCTCTCTCTGCCTGCCTCTCTGTCTACTTGTGATCTCTCTCTGTCAAATAAATAAATAAAAATCTTAAAAAAAAAAAAAAATCGAGGCATCGCTGTCCGAAAAGAGAATTTGCAATTTCTTGGGCGCTGCTGCTGCTGCTGTAGGAGGTCCACACACTGGTAGGCCTGACCGAGTCTGAACCCCACCCCCATGTTCCCGACGACAAAACGGAGACCCAGAGGTGCCCTAGCTCTGTCATGTGAATCCAGAGGGAGGGTTCTCTATCCCTGGGTGGGGAACTGGCTGGTTTTCTATCTCTGCCCACCCCCAGAGATCTACCCTGCCTGCTCATACTGCCCAAGGCGCTCGCTGAGCCACAGGAAGTGTGTATGTGTCCCCTGGTGTCCCAAAGTGGCAGGGCTCCAGTGAGTCATTTCCCATGAGTGGTGACAGCGTGCACTGAGGCATCCCCGTGCTGCCAGACGGTTCCCTCCTGACCACCTTGTCAGCTTTGGGGATCCACAGAGCAGAGAAGGCTGGGAGGGAAGCTGAAAGGCCCCTCTGTGAGAAGAGAAAATGAAAGGAGACTCAGACATCAGACTAACATGATTTCAAATCCAACGCTGTCAGTACTAGCTAGGACCTGAGGCAAGATACCAAACCTCCTTGAGCCTCGGTTTTTCCATCAGTCAAATGGGAAACAGCAGGATTGCCATAAAGACTGGGGATCGCATCTGTCAACTGTCTGGCACATAGTATAGAACATTTACGGTATCTTTATTGGCCGCCCTGGCTTAGTGCCTTAACCACAGCGCTCCCCAGCCACAGCCCGACAGGCACGGAAAAAGGCTATACGATCCTCTTGATGACACATGAATGAGATCGTGTGACTGTCCTTATGGAGGCAGGCACTGTCCCGTACTTCTGTGACACTTTTAATGCTGATTTAGGTTGGACTGTGTAAGGCCATGTCAAAGGTGTGTATCTGGGATCCCTGGGAGGACTTCAAAGTCTAGGAGCTCACAAAAATTGGATGTAGATGTCTGTGAACGTGTGTACGTGTACGTTTTCCTGGGAGAGGTGCCAAAGTTTCCATCAGATCTTCAAAGACGCCCACATTCCAAAAAAGCTAAGGGACACGTGTCTCCAAACACAATGCATAAGACAGCACCAAACTTTGGGGATAGATTCTTGGGTCTGAGAATCAGCTCCCTCCCCTTGACATATGGCCAGGGGCACACTGAACATCGCCTAATTCGGTTCCAAACTGCCATGTCTTCAGCCTTAAAACCCGTGACTAGCCCACCTGTCCCACCCGTCCCAGAATCAAACGATGTCCTATGAACGAAACCCCAGAATAGAGCAGCCAAGGACCGTGTGGGGTCTCAAAGTGACCCCCAGGTGAGCGAGGGGCCTCGCAGGAACTACCCTGCGGGTCAGTGTGTTTGCTTCGAATGTAAAGGCCTGGGGGTGGGGGGTTTCCAATGGGTAACACTGAGCTGTGGTGCTAAGCAGGACTGTGGCAACCCTAGGGGAGGGCTAGTGAGAGGAAGGAGCACAAGAAGCCTGGGGGGTTCTCCAAGGTTCCAGCTCTCAGTCAGGCCTCTGGTAGCGCGAGCGTACCCCATGCGAAAATTCACCCAAACGGCAGACTTAGGATGTGTGCACCTTTCTGCCCGTGTGATACGTCGAACGTTTTCTCCCAAAAAGGTTCCACTGAGAAAAGTAGAAATGCAATATAAAATCACCCCACTCGGGGATCTTTCTGTATCACGTTGGACTGACATGAGCACATCGCTTGAAGAAAGAGTACTTTATGTGTAAACACGAATAGGAGAGTCGGGTGTTAAAATCACCTGAAGGCCAGATTTAAGTACCTTTCTTTTGGTCCCAAACTGCTCATCTGAATTGGCGTAACATAACTTTTGCTTCCTTTAATTCTCTCACAAGGCCCCACGGGCTGCCTCCGGCCTCTTCACAGCTGCGATGGACCTGCCATGGTCTGTGTCCACGAGGGCAGTGGCTCTGGCTTAGGCCACCGCTGCTCGCGGAGGGCTGCCTGTCCCATCCCTGCCCTTCCTGCCGGCTTCCCTCCAACGGGTTCCTTCGCTCCGCCACGTCCCATGCTTCCCACTCTCTGGTGGTTTCTTCTCAGCAAACCACCAAACCCCCCTGAGGAGGGAAAAACCTTCCCCTGACCCCACACTCCCCTCCGGGAACTGCCCCATTTCCCTCTGCCCTGTGGAGCCAGAGGTTTCGGAAGAGGGGGTCTCCCCACGTGTGTCTTTCTGGATCATTTCTGCCCCCTCAGGCCAGCAGCGCGGTCCGCGTTGAAATCCCCTCATTGCCGAGTTCAGAGGCTGGCTCAGTCCTCGACGCCACGGCAGTGGCTGGTGACATGTAAGCTAATTAGGTGACTGCGTTCTCACAAAACTTTATTGATCGACGCCGAAAGTTGAATTCCGTGTAATTTTTACATGTCTGGTGTATGTTTTTCTCAAAGTTTAATGTAGGAGCCTTTGCTCTGGGACCATGTTCACCTTTAAGGCCTTCTCCAAAACTTCATTTGGTGTCCTCTTATCCAGAGGCCTGGAGAAGTTGATTTACCAAAGGACAGGTGACCATAGCTGGTGGTAAGCCAGGAAACAGGGGCCGTGGTGCAGGTCCCAAAGCCTATGTCGGTCGCAGCTTCCCAGGGCAGCCACAGCCCCCCAGCTCAACCTGCACCAACTAGATCTGCATCTCCAGGCCTGAATACATCCGCCTGACGCTTCCCCCCTGGCCTCCCTAGACCCCTCTCAAACTCAGAGCATCCTAATGGAACCCGTCTCCTCCCAGAGGGTGCCGCCATCCTGCAGCCTGTGACAACAGAAAGCCTGAGGCCATCCCTGACTCTCAGCACCGCCCTCCACCCCATGAATCCGCAGGGTCTAGGGGCAGCAGCTCTTCCCTGGTCCCCAGGTCTGGCCACCACGTTTCTGCCTGTCCACAGCTCGTGTAGGCCAAGGTCCCCTTTCACCTGAATGAGCCCACCGGCCTTCCAACAGGGCTCCCCTCCTCTCTCTGTACTCCTCCAGGCTCGCAGGATTCTTGAGGGTGACCTTTCTCATTGCCTGGAATGTTCTTTCTGCTCCTTCTCCTGGCCCCACTCTTTCCCTAGCTCGACCTTAAAGAGTCTGCTCAGAGCTATCTCCCCAGGACTTCACTGAGCTCCTCTCCCCACACAGGGGAGGACAGTCCTTCCCACCCCCCACCCACCCCCTCAGCACCTCCGTTCTGGGTCCCATGCCTCCCACTTGGTAAGACCAACTGCCAGGGATGGAGCATGCGCACTGTGTGCAAGGTACTATTCTAATATGGGTCCCAGATGATCTCATTTAACCCTACCCCCACTTTCCAGAGGAGGAAACTGAGGCACAGAGAAGTTAACTGTGCAGCCTTGGGGCTGGGGGTGATTAGAACATAGGCAGCCTCGCCTTACAGCCTTGGTTCCCATCACTGATCTGCTGGTGTGACGTCTGTCTTCCCTGCTCTACCAGTAGACCCATGAGGGTAGGACTCGTGCCTCCTGACAAAGGAATGAGTGGGTGAATGAAACACTTGTCCCTTCAGACTCCCTAGAGGAGGGGCAGGACCTGCCGTGCTCTGGGCCCATGCTGCTGGGCGGGCTCCACGCTAGGGAACAGAGGGGCCCTTCCGAGTGGGTTGGCTCCAACCAGCACACACTGGGGATGCTGGGCACAAGGTCCTGTGTGAGGAAAAGCTAGTCTTGTTAGACCCTAGACTAGACCTAGAACTAGCGAGAACCAATAGTTGCCCCCAGCCTATGAACAGCGACGCTTCTATGAACAGCGACGCTTCCGGTTGTGGAAGTTAGAGGAGGAGGTCAGGGAAAGCTTCTTAGAGGAGGCAGGTCTTGTGATCAGTCTCCAGGGGTCCAGTAAGTGGAGCTAAGGTGGGGTTTGCTCCTCACCGTCCCCGCACTTAAGAACAAGACACGTTCACAGGCCTGTGAACCGATGGCGTTGGCTGGCCTAGAGGTCTGTGAAGGCGAGGAGAGGGGGGCAGGGCCACAGGGGTGGGCATGGCCTGGGCGGAGTGTCTGAGCCTCCAATAAGCCCTTTAACCCCATTCCAGCCCCCTCAGGTGAACTGGTTAAGTGCGCACAGAATACAGAATTCTGATGCGCATGCGCACTCCTCCGAAAAGATCATCTCAACTTAGAAAGAGTTGCCCCATTATTACAGTTTATATTCTGCTAAGGGTAAGACTCCAAAGCCGAACAAACTTCCAGGTGCCAATTAAATACTCTTATCTCCAGCCTCAGACTTGGCAGAGAGTCCTTAGCGAATCCTTTCTGCCGTCCGCAGGCAGCCCCAGGCCCTTTTCTCAGCCCGGGCCTGTCTGTCCCTCTATGGGGTGGCTGCCGCTCCGAGTACAAATGCTAATTATGCCTTTAGCACAGCCCTATTGTTCTCTGCTTAAGCTTGTCCCAGGCCTAGCTGTCCCTGCCCGGTTGGTGCTTGGTTACCGCCTCACACCCAAACCCACCGCAGAACCAGCTACGCTTCCTCACCCCGGGGACAGACCTCCAGCCCAGTCCCTGCGGTGTGGCCTCAGACTCCTCCCTCCACCCCCACGCCGGAAGACTGGCTCCTCTGTCTGGTAACCAGGCTCCAGCGGGCATGTCTTCTTAAATACCACACGCCAAGATTATGACACTGAAGAAGACATGTGTTCAGCAAAAGTTTCTTCAGAATTTCCATGCTTGGTAGCAGAGGGGGCCAGTGTGGCCCTTCTCCAGCTCCTTGAGCCCCCTGGCTGGTTACCTGTGCCCTCCCCCACTCACATACCCTGTGCAGTCTGAGATGGGTGGACGGGAAGCCTGGTTGACTCAGCATACCGTGAGTTTCTCCCGAGGCTCAAGGGAGGGTGGGCCGCTGGCAAGGCCCTTCAGAGAACCCGGTGCTACAGAGAACAGTGGGGAGGGCAGGGTGGGGGCGGGGAAGGGTGAGGGGTGGAGAGCTGCAGCAGCCCCCGCATTCTGCACACGGACACCTCTCCTCTGAAGCTGGAGGGTCGCCCTCTGTGACAGGGCCCCCTCCTCCAGAGTCCCCCTGGGGCTGCTGAAACCAGCAGAGAATCCCGTGACCTCCCACCACCCCGTCTTCCTCATTGCATGTCTTGAGCTGGCTTCAGGGAAGGCACGAGCTCGCCCTGCCAGGAGGGCGTCCCGTCTTCCCCGGCCTGCCCACCGGCTTCAGTGCTGAGACTTGGAAGAAGGCAGGAAGGCGGCAGGAGTGAGGGGAGGCCTCGCTCAGGGCCTCAGGCGGCTGGACAGTGGCTCGACCGCCGGGAAAGCTGACCCAGAGGAGGAAGGGATTGTTTCACAAGCAAGGCCGGGCACTCGGAGCTGGCCCATCAGCCCCTGGCATGCGGCTAGGCCTGTCAGGAAATCAAGGAGGCGCTCTGTCTGCTTTCCAGCAGGCGCCACTTCTCTCTTTCCACTGCTTTGCTCAGTTCACAGCACTGGCTCCAGGGCCAGGCGGGCGGGCGGGCCAGGCACCCTCTGCCGCAGGCCTGGTGCCCGGGGAGCGCCTGCGCCTGCCTCTGCTAGCCTCATCACGAGGGTACCGGGCCTGGGCCACGCAGCCACATGGAGAAGGCCACTGGTGGCCATCTCGGGTGGGAAGGCAGGGTGACTCTCGGGGAAGGATTCCAGACTGTTTCCTTCTCAGTTGAGCTCCAACGCCCTTATCTCCTTTCCTGCCAGGCAGGGACTCCTCGGGAGTCACACACAAAAGAAAACCCCACCCAAGACACACAACCCCCCACATACTTGAAGGGGGAGGACTGGCCTCCCGTGCCGATATAAGCTACCTGGTTGTCGGTCCGGGAAGCAGTCCATGGGCATTGCCCTGATGTTAAAATAGTATAGATTTGGTCCAGAAAGGGGAGGTGGTGCAGATGAAGACCAGCAACCACTAAACAGAGCCACCTTGGTGGCCGCTCTGAGAGCTCTTGGAACCGTCCATCGATTGAGATGTTTCTTGGAGGGAAAACAGTGGGGGAGAGGGTGGCAGAGGGCAAGGACAAGGTTCTGAGGTGGTTGGGATGAATGTGGGGGGCCGTGACAGGACAGAAGAGAATACAGAATGGGAAGCATGAGTAAGAGTCAGCATGCATGGCACGGGCCCTCCCTTGAGTGGCAGGCCTGAGTACCGTTCTCATTTCCTAGAATACGGGAATGACGGTCAGGATATGGGAAGAGAGAAAACTGAGCCCTGAGCTAGCCACTGGTCGCCCGGTTTACCAGGCTCACTGCTGTGAGGACTAAGATAGAGAGCCTGGCTTTGCAACTCCTAACTCCTTTCCAGGCCTGCTGGCCCACTCAGAAGAGCAGCGGACCCCGGGACTTTCAGACTTGACGTTGGGCTATGCTTCCTAGAGGCAGGGGGCTGGCCTAGTTGACCCCTCAGGGTCTCATTCCAGCCCAGCGTGCTGGCAGCTGATTCTACCAGCAAGTTGCTATGGGAACTCTAACTTTGAATTTCCTGGCTCTGGGGCTGTGAAAATCACAACCTGAACCTTCCGTTGATGTGGGTTTCTCGATTAATTTCCTGTTTGATTGTTTACTTTAGAGAGCGGAAAATGCCTTTGCAGGCTGCTAGGTCCCCCCACCAAGACGCTTATCACACCCACCCCCGCCTCCAACAAGCCACCAAGGTCAAGTCCAGGCCTCAGGTGGGTGGAGGTTGGGGGGGCTGGAGTCAAGGGGCCAGGGGGAGGTGAAGCTAAGAGCTGATGGCCCTCTTCTTGTGCCTGCCGGGGGTCCCAGCCTGGTGGGCACCAGGAAAGATCTGTGAGTTCAGAGATGGGGCTGCAAGAAAGGCATCAGCCCACGGCCCCGACCCCAGGCCTGCCCCCGCCCCCGGCCAGCCCAAACCCCTCCTCCTGTCTCTGGGAGACGTTTTGTGCTGAGTCAGACACAAAACGCAGCCATTCTTTCAGAGGGGTAGGGTACCGTGGAGGGGGTGAAGGTCCCAGGTGCCACCTGACGCCCAGTGCCTCCAGGCCAGGCATTCTTGGCCAAGTTCCCCTGGGGAAGCTTCCAGAATAACTGCTTTTCCATCTGCCTGTCCTCCAATGGCTCTCCCCAGGGCCCCCATGCTCCAGCAGAGAGCAGCGGACAGGGCGTCCATTGTCACAACTCCGTCTTATTCCCAGCTCTGTCCTTGGGGAGCAGTTAGTGCTGGCAGGCTCAGGTGAGGCCCCACAGCAGGTGTCCCCCGCAATGACAGCCACCTTGCTGGGAGCAGGACCCTTTGTCATCGTCAGAGTCCTTCTCCCCACCCTGCCGGCTGAACCCCTCAGAGCTGGGCAGGAGCACTCCCTCACTCACTTGATAAATAGGGGTGCTGAGCACAAGGGGGGAAGCGGAAGAGGCTGGCGGTCAGCCGGTAATCTGGGGGGTGCCCAACCCATCAGCACCCCTTCCCTTGTCTAGGTGACTGTATAATATACCATCCACATCAGGGCCCTTTTGGGAGCAAAAGGGACACTTACTACTTACTTTGGGATGGCAAGTGAAAACCAGAACCATCTGAGACACACCCCACTTTTTGCTGACTGCACCCCACCAGACTCATTTGTGTGGGCCTTACTGGTGGGACTGTGGTTATGTCATTTGACTGTGGGTAAGACATGGCTTCAAATCCTGGTTTTCCATTACCTGTGGGCTCTTGGGAAGTCACCCCACTCGCCATGCCTCAGTTTCCGGAGCTGTACGTGAAGATCGCTAACTCAGATAAACTCGTAAAAGGATAAAACGGATCTTAAAGTGTACACACAGTGCAGGGTTTTGCCTTCAGAGCAGACATTCCAAAAAAGGTAAGCCAGGTGATGACTGAGGCCCCAGAAGGCATTGGTCGGTCCTCAGGAGACCCCCTTCTGGAAAGGTAAAACCTCAGAGCTGCCTCAGGCATTTTCCAGTCATCCTTTAGGAGAGATGGATGTCCGGGAAGTGAACGCAAAAGGAGCCACAGAGAGGACAGGCAAGTCTTCTAGAAGGGAAAAGAGGGGGCACTAAAGTAGAAGCTGGGTGTTGTTGATAGCAGCCATGGCCAATGTCCCTGTGGTTTCGAACCCTGACCCAGGGTCCTGGGAACTTACGGGCTGCAGGGACTCTGTGAGCAGAACTTGCGTCCTGAGTGGGCCACTAGCCAGGGTTTGGCTCCCAAGAGGAGCCACTGGAGCCGTGGCCCCATCCTCTGGCTCCAGTGTCTGCAGGATTCAGTGTCTGCTCTGAGCCCCAGATTACGTTTCCACCCCCTAGGGCCAGTTGTGGGATGGAGCATTCCCCCATGTGACATTTGCTGTGGCTACTTTGTACGAGGAGGTTTGCAAGCTCTGCAGGAAGGAGGCTAATTATTCCCTCCAGGGCGCCTGCTCCGCAGTTCGGGTGCCTGCCCGCCTTAGTGAGGAGGGCTGACAGCCAGACCACAGGGCGCAAGCTTGGACTCAAGTCCAGGTCAGAACCATGAATTTCCTTGACATCTGATCATAGGCGCCATACCAGGGCTCCTCATTAGGCTAGTGGAAGAGTGATATTTGGGGCAAATCCCCCTCTCCTGGGGCTGGCTAAAATGCAGGCCAGCACAGAGCACTGATAATAAGTGGGGAACGTAGAACGGCACTGATTTCGTAGTTGTCCTGACCGGCTGGGCTGCGTGAGCATCCACACATACGTGTGCCTCTGTCTACAGCCGGCCTCGCCCCTGGTCCATTTCAGAGGATATGGAGCCATATCACTTCCCTTACTGAAGGCGAAGCTCTGCGCTTGGGTCCTCCTCGCCTGCAATGAGCCCCTCTCCTGCATTCCACCTGCCTCTCACACCTCGACAACCACTCCCTTGACCCTGGCATGGGATCCTGCCCTTTTTCTCTTCTGTAGGCAAGTTCAAAAAGAGAGGAGAGGGAGAGGAAGGAGGGAAAAAGAAAGAAAGGAAGGGAGGGAGGGGAGAAATGGGGAGAGAGAGAAAAAAGAATGGAAACCCACAAAGAAAATGAAAGAAATGGTGTACTCTTGTTGTCTCTACTTCCAGCCTCCCTCTCCAATCCTATATGATCCAGCCCTCCGTCTGTCCCTGCCCCTGCTCTGAAGTCATCATGGCAAAGGTCGCCCTAATCACCAGATCCAGGGGGCCCTGGTCATTGTTCATCTTACTTGGCCTCTCAAGCATTTGACACTGCTGACCTTGTACTTCTTAGAGCTTTCTTGGCTTCCGTGGCATCACTTCCTCCCATTCCTCTTAGCTCTCTGACTGTCCTCGTTCTCCTTTGGGAGTTCCTCCTCCTTCCCCACCCTTTCCAGGTTTGGAGCCCTTACCGTCTTCTCATCTTGGTCTTCCCCCAGCTCATCCCACTAACACCTATGGCCTTGACCTGGCACTGATGATCATGGATCACCTGTCTCCCATGAGTCATCTTCCCCGATCATCCCCAGAACTATGAACTCGATATTTCTGATGCTGAACTCTTTCACATCCCCCCAAACCAACTCCTCATGCCTTCCTATGATCATTGATGGCACCCCCATTCATCCAGTTGGGCAAACCCCAAACCTGGGGATTATCCAGCTTCTACATTATCCTTCTCCTCACCTTCTCTTCTGCCTCCTAAACATATATCCTCCCCTTTCTCCCGCCTTGGCTGAAGGCAGTGCAATTTCTCACGGCATCCTCCTCACTGTCCGCTCACCTGCAGCCCCCCACCGTCCACTCACCTGCAGCCCCCCACCACTCTACCAGCTCTGGTCTGTTCACCACACTGTGCTAGAAGGGATCCTTCCAAAATGCACTCTCCAGTTTAAAATCTCCCGGTGGCTTTCCCATCCTTTAGGATAAAATCAAAACACAGTATCATGGCAGCCAGAGCCCTTCAGGTTGTGGCCCTTGCCTTCTTTGTCATCATGTTCTCTCCACCCCCCAACCCCCAGCACTATATATGTTAGCATCTTGAAATACTTGTTATTCACCAGTGCACTCTGCTAGTTCAGACTTTTTTTTCTTTTTTCTTTTTTCTTTTTTTTTGCTTTTGTGCATCTACCATATGCTGCTTCTTACACCGTATGCCTGGCAGGTTCTCCATCATCATTCCATCCCCTGCTTCAACCCCATATACCTAGCACGATCTCTTGATTTCCCCCTACTTGGAGGCAGGAGGTCTTATTCTTCTTGTTATCCCTGTAATTATACAATGTTTAACACATAGTAGGTGTTCCATGATTGTTGTTGAAAGGATATCTAGGTAGAACCATGGATGGATGGATGGATGGATGGATGGATGGATGGATGGATGGATCGATGGATGGATGGATGGTTGGATGGATGGATGGATGGATGGATGGATGGATGGATGGGTAGGTGGGTGGGTAGATAGATGGATGCAAGAATCGGTGGTAGATGGAAGGTTGGATACATGTGTGGGTAGGCAGAAGAATGGATGGATGGATAAATGGATGTGTTGGTAGATGGATGATTGCAAAGTTGGGTGAACAGAGTACTAATGAGTTGGTGAGTAAGTAAATGGGTGTGCGGACAGGTACAGTGGACAGATGTGTGGATGAATGGTTTGATGATGCCTAATGCAAACAAATATGTAAAATCCATTCAGTTTTGTGAAGGCCCAGGTTGATTCTTGTCGCTGGTCAACCAAATTAAGAATGATGAGCTCCAGCCACCAAAATAAGCAGTAGCAAATGTGAGAGAGATTAAAATAATTCTCCAAGAAAAAGGGTGCTGATCCAGGACTCTTGAACACCTTCTAGTTCTTCTCAGCCTTGCTGCTCAGTTTGTGCAAGCCACTTGACTACTGGGCCTCAGTTTCTCTGTTCAGTAGAGATAACAATGCCGTGGCCTCTCCCTGTCTCCACAGTGTCACGAGGGTAAATGGAATGGTACATAAAGAGTGTGCCAAGATCTTCAGGGAAAATATGTGTTTATAAAGGACCAGATTTAATAACAGTAATCACACCTTGCGTTTAGATCAAGTTTTGCCCTTCTCAAAGCTCCTTCACAGACTGATCTCAGCTGAGTCTCAAAACAATTCAAGGCAGGTATTGGCCCCATTCTCAGGCGAGGAAAGTGAGGTGCAGAGAGATGACGTGACATGCCCGGGGGGGACTCTTAGTGCGCAGCAGGCCTTCTGACTCTGGGCCCGTTGCTCAATTTTGATGACAGCCTTTTTCGGATAGATTATCTCCCTTCCTGCCTTCCTGAAGAGACCCAGACATAATAGACCCTCTCGGGGATGAGTCAGGGTCGCTATCGAGAGCATCAGTTCCCGTGCCGTCCTCCAGACCTAGCCGTACGTGCCAGTCCGGGCCCAGCAGAGGCGCAGGAGGGAGGGGCCGAGACTCGAACCCAAGGCTGCTCCTGAGAGGCAGGTGGTCACGCGCAGCTCCCCGCCTCAGTCACCGGTCCAGACCCCCTGCCTGTGTTATGGCCATCTGCTCTCTCACCACTGGCAGCGTCTGTGGCCAGCACTGTGGCTCCCATGCCCCTGCAGACCTCTCCCCTCCCCACCCCCACTCCTGGCTCCTCTCTCTGGCCTTCCATGAAGTCCTCCACTCATCCAGCCACATCCCTGGCCCTTCCCCAGACCCAGCCAAGCCATCGGAGCTCTGTGAACTTATTCTCAGAAAAACGGGCACATCAAGCACATTGCTTGCTCTCTGAAACCTTGCTGCACTCTTCCATTGCCATTCCCAGACCCCCTCTGCTCCCCGCAAAGCAGAGAGGCCCCCCACAGACAGGGTCAGAGCTAGACTTTTGCTATGGCTGCATAAGGCTTCGTGGGTTTGTTCTACAGGGTGGAAACCCTGTGTGTGCTGTCGGTGAGCTGAGGGGGTCGGGGTGGGCGGGCCAGCCCGCCTCAAGCGGGCACTCACTCTTCGAGGGAAAGGCAAGCCATGGCTGACCATCTATGGTGCTCGCTCCCCTCCCACAAAGGGAGGCCACCCCACGGGTCCTCCAGTCAGCACCCCCTTTCCCTTCCCATGGGGTGGCATCCCCAGCAACCAGCCAACTTACATCCTGGCTCGCCTTAGGCAGCCTGCCCGTGCACTGGGGAACTTCCCCCACTCCTGGGGACTCCAGGGTGCTCCCAGCAGGCCGCCTGTCTCCCTCGTTGCTGTCTGGCCTCCCCCAGCCTGACTTCGAGCACCTTGGCCTCTCCCCCAGGGAGGATATGATGGGTGTGCCCACAACAAGTCTCCGGCAGAGACAATAGGACAGGAATGCATTAGTTTCCGAACAAACACTGTGTGGGCTCGCACAATTGCCTTGGATTCTCATCCAAGAAACACATTTCGGTGTTGGAGGGCGCGGGTGGTTTGCCTGCCCCAGCCCGCCCACACCCCTCTCTCTGCCAGAGACTTTGATGAGAGGGCTGCTCCTCCCACCCACTCCAGGGCCTGCAACCCCCCAAGGTGGGGCAACCCTGCCCTCCCCACCACCCTCCCATCCCCCCCACCACCCCCCTGCGTCTAATGTCTAGTGTCTTCCCAAGCGACAGCAGCAGTGGGGAGAGAGAGTCCTGTCCAGGCAGAGCAGGACCTGCCCACCCCACGAGGGCCCGCCCCCGGCCGCGACTTACTTTAACAAGTTCATTATGGTAGAAAAGTATACAGAACGCACAACTGATCGTTTTAGCCACATTCTAGCCAGTTGGGCAACATTCGGGACACTCACAATGCATCACCATCACCACCATCCATCTCCAGGACATTTTGTCATCCCAAACAGAAACTCTGTCCCCATCAAACCTTGACTCCCCAGTCCCCTGTCCTGGCTGCCCCTGGCAACCTCCATCCTACTTTTGGTCCCTATGAATTTGACTATTCTGACTATAGACGTGGAATCAAAAAAAAAAAAAAAAAAAAAAGTGGTATCTTATAGGATTTGTTCTTTTGTGACTGCTTCATTTCACCCAGAGTAGTGTCCTCAGGGCTCATCCGTGTGGTAGCAGGTGTCAGCTCGGGCTTCCGGTGGAAGGCTGAAGAACATTCCATGGTGTTCTTGGACCACAGTAGTTCATGCCTCCCTCTCTCCACTGACAAGTTGCTTCCACATCTTGCCGGTTGTGAAATGGGTAGACAAGTAGTCGTTCGAGTTCCCATTACTTTTTGAGACTTGTCTTGAAATTTAAAAAAAAAAGAAAGAAAGAAAGAAAGAAAAGCAAAAATAAAAGCATTGTCTCCAGAAGATTCCAAATGGAGCATATATAAACAAGAGGGCTGGCTGCCCCCCTCCACCTACCAGCAGGGATTTGTTTATCCAAACCTGAGCTGTCCCTTGGGAAAAAGCAGAGTCCTGAAGAAAGAGAACACAGGACAGGTAAGTCTGGCCAAGATGGAAAAGAGTGGAAAGATCCCGCACTTGGGACACTGCCTGCAAACGACAGGGAGGGACAGAGTCTTGGGGAGCCGATGATCACCCGGGGGCGTGGGAACCCCTAGGAGGGGCAGTGGAAGGGGTCTTGGAAGGGAGCCCCTGTGGAGTTGGTCAGGGATCCTGGGGGCAGAGGTCAGCCTCTTATTATGGCACAAATAGCAGCAGGGTGTGACTTCCGGGGAGGCTGAGGGGGACGTTCTCCAAAGCCCCTTCCGCTCTAGGGCTCTGAGACTCTGCTCTTCACGTTGGTCCTAAGAGGCCAGGACAGCTATTGCAGGGAGAGAAGGAAGGGGTCTATGGCCTCCCTGCAGATTCCCTCCGCATCCCTGCATCCAGCAACTCTGAAGGAAAAGTGTAATGACCCACTCCAGTCCTCCCCCACTTCCCTGAGAAAACCCAGCAGGCCATGCTAGAGGGCCTATCACACGATGTGATTGTTGGCTTAGCACGGACTTTCCCAAACAACCCAGTGCAAGATAAGGCTGGAGGAGAGGCCTGGGCTTGGGAGCCCGCCCACAGCTCTGCCTGAATGCCCAGGCGAGCCACCCTGGCCCTCCAGAGCACCCCACCCTGTGTCTGTCCCCTGCCCTGCCAGCCAGGAGCCAGGGCCTCCAGGGATGGAACCCCAAATTCCAGGGGAGTTTGGACACACAGAGAAGAAGGGATTGGAAGGGGAAGTAGTCCAGTCATAAGGATGTGGGGAAGAAAGAGAAGGAACAGAAAGAGACCGCAATCTGTAGTTCCCAGCTCCGTCAGGGAGCAGAGGGCAGGCCAGGCCTGGGGGGTTAGAGGGAATGGGAAGAAGGGGGCACTTGCTCACCAGGGCCGAGGGCTTGGCTGGCTTTGCAGTGCTGTCAGCAGCTCAGGGGGCCACCTGGAGAGGGAAACAGTCACCTTCCAGAATATCTAGTACTTGTCAGGTCCTAACTCCTACCAGTATTCCCATAAGCTTACCTCCCTTGTCCCTAGAGCCCCAAAGGAGCTAATCTAGGACAGAACATGATCCCAGGGTCATTTCAATCATTTCTTTTTTTTTTTTTTTAAGATTTTATTTATTTATTTGTTATAGAGAGAGCACAAGTAGGCAGAGTGGCAGGCAGAGGCAGAGAGAGAAGCAGGCTCCCCGCTGGACAAGGAGCGCGATGCGGGACTCGATCCCAGGACCCCGGGATCATGACTTTAGCCGAAGGCAGCGGCCTAACCGACTGAGCCACCCAGGCGTCCCTCAATCATTTCAACTTACCACGACAAGCCCCCTTGAGCACCTACTCTGTGTCAGCCGATATGGTAGAGGCGTCCTGAGTGGACCCCGTTCTTCCCACGAGCTGCCGGCTCTGCCTCTCCTCCCCCACCTGCTGCCAGTATGTGCTCCATCTCTAAGAGTTCCCTTTCCATCAGATCCCCCCTTTCTTGTGATTTCTATGGATTGTTAAGGATTTCCCCCTCTCCCCTTATTAGGGAGCTACAGAAAACCTGTTATTAGGGAACAAAGTTACATTCAGAAGGAAATTCTAGCCAAACTTAAAGGGTTTTCCTACAATAGATCAGTCTCTATCCCCCTGCAAAGTAAACAGGGCTAGGCCCACTCCCCACGCAGACCACATCCTAGATGGCCACAGGCCCCTCCCAGTCTGGGCACCAGCCCCTCCCCGAGTAGGCTGGGTTGGGTGCAGACCACATGCCTTAGGTAGGCCTGCTGCAAGGTGAATCACCTGCCCCAGCTTTCTCCAGAACCTGGTTCCCGTCTTCACTCTGGCCTCCTGGGTCCTCTAAATAAAGGAGTCCTTTCCCCACGGCCTCCCAGAGAGGTCCACCAGGCACCGGCTTGGTGGAAGCCTCTCCTGGCTCCCCTTGGGGTTCTGCGGCTCCGGCAGGCAAGAAAACTCCAGAAGCAGAGCCTGGTGCGGCAGGGGAGGGACAGCCGAGCAGCAGGGCGCTCATAAGCCTGTGTATTGTCGTTCTTTAATCAGTCCCCTTGCTGCATTCACTGTAATGACCATGCAGTGAAAACCTTCTATCCGTGTCGTGGTGCATGTCCAGGTCCGTGGGTAGGACACATTCCTCGAAGTGGGACAAAACAGAGGCCCTGTCCTGGTGGAGCTTGCCTTCTGCCGGGGGAGACAGACAGCAGATGAACAAGTAGACAATGTGTCGGGGCGAGTGATGCGATAGCAAGAAGTAAGCCAGGAGGAGAGTGGGGCTGGTGGCTTACACCAGCCGGGGAGTCAGGAATGTGTCAGTGAGTAGAACAAGCACCCCAGTGGCCTCAACACCTGTCACTTTGTGTTTGTGGCACCGTTTCCTCCCCTGGATTGTCCCCTGCTTTCTGTCTGCTTCTCCTTGGAGCAAGTCAAGGACTAGCTCTTTTCCTTCTTCCCCAAATGATTTCTGCGTGTCTGCTGCCAGCCCAGTTCTGACATACAGGGAGAGGCAAGAGGAAGGAAGGCGAAGGCAAAAGGGAAGGGAAGGGAAGGGAAGAGAAGGAAGCCTGGGCTCTGAGAGCACCTCCAGCCAGTATAGCCAGCACTGACCTATCTTCCCTGGACTCCATGCCCCGCACACCCACGGGGCACGCGGCAAAGCTCCCCCTAAATCTTCAGCCCTCTGGAGGTGAACGCTCTGGCTCTTGCTGGGAGGGGCCACGGGCTGGGTGGACATACACAACCTGACAGAAGGGAAGAGGTGAGTGCGGCAGACACACAGAATCGGATTTCAAGCTAGCAGCAGGAATAGTCCCCAGCACGGCACACCCTCACACCCGGGTCAAAAACCCTGATTGCAGTCCTTGTTCAGGGAATGAGGACACTCACCCTAAAAGTGCCTTCCTCTTGTGCTCTCCTCACTCTCCACCCTTCCTCTAAAACTAACCAACCAACCAACCAACCAAAAAACCTGTGTGATTAGTATCTAGGAACATTAAGTGAATCCCTCCTGTTGCCAGGAGCTAGCCCAGGTGTTGAAGGTGGCAAATAGGAACACAGCACTGTCCCAGCCGTCAGGAAGCGGGCGGTTCCCCCTGGAAAATGTATTTTCCCTCATGTGGAATGCCAAGCAGGTGGACAAGCTGGGGAGTGAGAAGCAGGAAGGGGCAGCAGGGCCTGGAGAGATCCAGAGGCTTCAAGGAAAGCTGTGGGCCTTGAAGGGTGGGCGAGTATGGGGAGTTGCCTCAGAGGGAAAAGTCATCCGTGGCAGATAATCCAAACGCAGGGTCCTCCTGTGGATGTGAGGATCAGTGTGGCGGGGAATGGCGGTGGGCGCGTACATAGGGGTTTGCAAGAAGAATCTCCAGTCAGCCAAGGGGCCAGAGGGAGATGGGGTCGGCGGAGTTTGTGGAGAACAAGACTAGAGCTTCTCTGAAGCTGTGAGCTGTGCCTTGAGAAGGTTCCTACTGGGAATTAAGAAAAAGGAATTTTATGAAAAACCAGAAAATAGCAAATACTGGTGAAGATAGGGAAAAATCAGAACTCTCCGACATTGCTGGGGGGAAATGCAAAATAGCACCCCCACTGTAATTTGTCTAGTCCCCAGAAAGTGCAGCGAGACCCAGCAATTCCACTCGGAGGTGAGGATCCCCTGAGACCTGAAGACAGGAGCTCACGCCAAAACCTGTACGCGCATGATCACAGCGGCATTATCTGTGAGAGCCAAGAAAGGGGAAACAGCCCGTGTGTCTGTCAGCTGATGAATGTATCAACAAAATGTGGTCTCTCCATACAGTGGAATATTATCCAGCCATAAAAAGGAACATCGGACTGGTCCTTGCTACCACACAGGCAATCTTCTAGAAAGTTCTGTTCATGAAAGAAGTCAGTCCCCAAGGACCACATACTGTATGATGCGTTTATGTGAACTATCTATCCATAAGAGACAAATACACAGAGACAGAGATCAGGGGCTTGGGGGAGGGCGAGGCTCGGAGTTAGGTAATGCTAATAGTTGCAGAACATTTCGAATACATCAAAGGTCACTTGGCCAAAAAACGGCCAATTGGATGTTGTGTGAATTAGAGCTCAGTTGAGAGAGAGAGAGGGAATGAGATGAGGCAGAGGGGAGCCTGGACGGGGGTATGGCCAGTCTTAGCAACCGAGCAGCCTGGCCATGGCCTTGGTCAGGAAGCAATTCTGGCCTATGGGTAAGTTAGCGCAGCCGTGGTTTTGCAGAAGAGCACTGGGATTTCTGGAAGGCCTCCTCTAGCAAGGGCTCAGGAGCGCCCGAGACCATGGCTGAGCCCCCTTCACCCATCCAAAAGTCTTTACATGAATTGTATGGCTCTGAAGATTTTTGCTGACCACTCGTTACGGACATCGGTCCCAGCATATTTGCCACTTCAGACCTGCCTGCAGCCTTGCTCTGCCGTGGCCTCTCATTGTGGCCTGGCTTGGCCTGGGCGCCACCATGGTCCTCCAGCTGCTCAAGTCCTGCTAGAGAAATCGCTGTGTTCCTGCTGCCCTCTGACCCTCGTGGGCTCTCTCCCCATCCTCCCCTCCGACGTGTCTGTTCCAGGCCACATCGGGGCTGGAAAGGGGCCGCCCCCTCAGTAGTGTTCTCTGCCTCTCTCTTCCACAGCTCTTGCAATCTCAGGATGTGAAGGAAGACGCCGTCCTGTGCTGCTCGATGGAGGTAAGCACCTCTAACCTCAGACCTTCCAGTTGTGGGCAGTGGAGGGTCACAAGAGGTACCCGCCAGTCCCAGGCAGGGGTGTGTAGAGGGGGCTGGTGGGGAATGGTTTCCTAAGCCGATGTGGATGCAGGATTATCAACCCCAAAGCAGAGTAAATGTGGATGGGGTAACCAGCCCGCCACTAGCTAGAGGAAGAGATGCCTGACTCTCTAGAGAGAAGGACCAAGGGCTGACATTGTGCCCTGTCCTCTGTCCCCAAGACCACCTCTTCCTTGCACCAGGCCCACCATATAAATGACTTAAGGGATTCCAGGTGACCCCCACCCCCAAATATCTCCATTGGCTTTTGTGGTGCGGGGCTTGAAGAAGACGCTTGAGGCCTGAGGCCCCGTATTGACACCCTCTGCTTCAAAGCACCCCCGCAGGGGTCACCACCCCTGCTCCCAAAGTGTGGCCACTATGCATTGAACAACTCTTCCTCTGGGATCTTCCTCAGGGACAAACTTTGCTCTGGGAGTCCAGCCCAGTCACTGAGAACAGAGTGCCGTGAGGACAGGTGCTTCCAGCCTGGGCACCCAGGGCCTGTCAGGGCTGTGTGAGCACAGCTCTCAGGTGGCTTCTGCCCGGCCTCCAAGGCCACTCCCAATGCTCTCAGCGGCCAGAGGGGCTAGGAGTCTGGACAACAGCCTCAGGTCTATGGGATGGTCACTGTTCATTTGTGGGGCTCCATCTGGGTACTGTACATGGGACTTGGTGACAGGGCAATAGGGGAAAAAGAGAACCTAGTCCCTATCCTCAGCTTCCACTCCAGCTGGGGATAGATAACACAGGGTAGAGAAGAAACACAGGTACAGAGCCTGCATCCCTGAGGAGTCAGAGGAGAGAGATCAAGGTGGTCCGGGAAGGTCGAGGAGAACTTTTTGAAGAAGGCAGAGCCTTGAAAAATGGGTGGGGCGAGGTGGGGCTGGGCAGAGATGGAGACTGAGATACCTCGGAGACGCCCGCAGGGGCTGCTGCCCAAGGGTGGGGGATCCAGACCACTGGGACCCCTTCTTCCCTGCAGAGGCTTTTCAGCATCACAGGGGCCTCTCTTGAGGGCGGGCCCTCTGGCTGGCCTTCTGCCCCCGTTCATATTTCGTGTCACAAGTGTGAGCAGAGGTCAGTGCTGGGGTGGGGAGGTGGGATTAGGGGCAGGAGAGAAATAGGAGACCTCATCCCTGCTCTCAGGTTCCGTGCAGAGACGTGCAGGTGGTAATGACTAAGCTCGTTTCTAGAGAGACATCCCTGCAAGTGGAAATTAACACGGTGCAGCCTGATGGCTTTTGAGGGGAGCAGGTCAGCCCTTGAGGGTCTGGGCAGGGGTCAGGGAAGGCTTCCTGTAGGAGGAGAGCTCTTGGGTAAAGACAAAAGTGGCGTGGTCCCAGTGAGGGCTCTTTTCGGCCCTGGGCAGTGGGCAATAACCTAATCCCTCTTATTCTTGCAGCAGATTGGTGGGTAAATGTGGGCTTTCACAGTTGACTCCTTCCACCCTCCCACATCCCTGTCCACCCTGTGGCACAGATGCCTGGCCTGCACCTTCCAGAGACAATCCAGTTTTTTCCTGTCCCTGCCCCCAGCCCTCCTAACCAGGGTGGCTCAGGGGCCATTCCAGGGGCCCGAGTCCCATCCTAACCCCCACTCCCCCGCCTGCAGCTGCAGAGCACAGGCCGGCTGCTGGAGGAGCAGCTGCCTGAGATGATGACCGAGCTCCTGGCCAGCGCCCGCGACAAGATGCTCTGCCCCTCAGAGTCGATGCTGACCCGGTCGCTGCTTCTGGAGGTCATCGAGCTCCATGCCAACAGCTGGAACCCTCTGACGCCCCCCATCACGCAGTACTACAACAGAACCATCCAGAAACTGACAGCCTGACAGCCAGGGGGCCTGGCGGGCGGCCCGCGGGCAGCTGGGGCCCTGGTACCCAGGGCCAGATGGACAGGCGGGAGGACAGGGG
Organism: Enhydra lutris kenyoni; assembly: GCF_002288905.1. Classification (NCBI taxonomy): domain Eukaryota; kingdom Metazoa; phylum Chordata; class Mammalia; order Carnivora; family Mustelidae; genus Enhydra; species Enhydra lutris. Next base: position 41,504,838 of record NW_019154092.1, read on the forward strand.
TGGCCCTGGCGGGAGAAAGAAGTGGGGAGGGAAGCAGGCAGAGCCGGTGGCCAGGCTGGAGCCAGACAGGGAAGGAGGAGTGCCCCTCGTCCGAGCCCCCCCAGCCCCACGCATGCGGCAGCTCACACCAATAAGGGAAGCATGTTTCTTTCTCATGGTGGCCCCGGTCGCCCCTCCCCACTCCCACTCCTCCCCGCCCCCTCCCGCCAGCTGCGTCCCCCGCAGGGCTTTGTGCGAGGGGTTTCATCTCCGTGACTCCTCTGAGGGCCTGGCAGCGCCGCACGCCAGGGTACCGCTTGGGTCAGAAAGGACCTCAGAAGGCTGAAAAAGTGGGTCGGAGACGGGCTTGCATTGTTCCTGCTGTCAGCCGCCGTCGCCAACTGGCAGCAGGCGACGTAGAGCAGATGTCCAGGAGGACAAAGGCAGGCACGGTCCCCACCGGCCGCCTGTAATTGACGGCCTTTGTCCGGCACGGTCAGGCTGGGGGTCGGAGGCTTCTCCTCTAACCTTCGCGCTGCACCCTCCCCACTTCCAGGTCCTCCTCCGGGTAGCCCCCAAGCCTCAGGCCCAGGGGGTGGGGCGCAGGGAGGGGAGCAGGAGTGTGTGGGTCTACTCATACTCTGGTGTTTTATTGTTTTATTTTCCAAAGTCAGCTGCTTTGAAGTCTCCTCTCTCAATGAAAAGAGTCCGAGATGTGATCACACAGTCAGCACCACGAGGACCCCCCTGATCAGTGGAAAGATCAAACCCAGCCCCCTCTGGAAGGATTCTAGCCACAGATAGCTTGCCAGTAGCCAATTAGGGTAATTGGAAACTTCTGCCCCAGCGGGGGTCCCGCTGGAACCCTGTGCTCCGCTCAGCAGCCCTTGGCTTCCAGGACCTCTGTTCTCTTCTTCTAGCCGTGCTCTGTCAAAGGTCTGACATTGTCGCAGGCGCCAGGAGTGCGTTAAACCCCGTCCTGGCTTGGGGGTGGTGTGGGGGGGTGCCTTGTGGTGAATGGGGCACAGAAGGAGGGGGGCAAATTAAAACCAAAACACTAGTTATGTTGCCCATGCTGCACACAGGTCTCGTCCTGGGCTTAGTGGAGGGAAAGTGGCTGTTGGGGACTGCCCGGCTCCCCCAGACTTGGACTGGAGCTTAGCGAAATGGGCTGTTGTGGCTGGCCTAGCCTTATCCCAGGCAGGATCCAGAAGCCGAGGGCCCCTACAGCCAAGGCCTCTATGCTCCAGGAGGGCTCTGGACACTGCAGCCGCTGGGCGGTGGGGAACAGGGCCTTCCCTGAGGCACGAGTAGAACAGGGAGGTGAGCAAGTGGGACCGCCGGACACATCTTTCCAGGCTGGGAACAAGACTGGGGTTTCTTGGAAGGGCCAGGTCCTAGGGAGAGCCCCTTCTCTACTGGAGGAGGATGTGGGTCAGGCTCTCGGAGGCTGGCTTTGGGGTCGTCACAGGCATCTGCCCAGCCCCAGCTCTGGGGTCTGGAGCCCAGGCTTTGATAAGACCCCGTAAAACACCACCCCAGAGCCCAGCAGCTTCTAGGCTACCTGGGTCCCTGGAGGGCCTTGGTTTCCTGGTCCACTCAGGCTGGTCAGGGGGTGAGGGCTGGAGATTTTCCTTGGTGGACTTTGCTTCTGGGAGAGCGGGCAGGGTGAGGTAGGGATGCGGAGCAGGTCCCCCAGTACTCCTTCGCCCCCACCCCCGAGCTGCAACCCATCTTCCAGCCCCGGGATGGGAGTCTATGCTGGTCCCAAGGCAGAGTGTGTTGGGGACATGTGTGGGGGACGCAGGTTTACCTGGAACTCGTCTGTAGCCTCTGCCCCAGCCTTCTTTGCCTCCTCTCCTCCTCAAGCTTCTCCTCACTGCCTTTCCTCCTCAGCGGGCACCTTCAGCCCAGCCGCCCCACGAGAGGCCCTGAGGGAAGAGCTAGCCTGAGGTTCCAGGGCTCAGAGAAGGCACCAGGGACCTCGTGCTCAGGAGGAGGCAGGCAGCCTCGGCCAGGCACGGAGCTGCTCCCAGGCAACCCTCAGAGAGCCACATCTGGGCTGTAATGGGCCTGGCTCCCCCCGTGTGTGAGTGCAAGGCATGCATGTATTGTGTGTGTGTGCGTGTGTGTGTGTGCGCACGTGTGTGTGTGTGTGTGTGCGCGTGTGTGTGTGTGCACGCTCGCACATCTGCTGAGAACAAAGCAGGGCCCCAGAGTAAGGGAATGACCCAGGGGACCAGGGTCTCCTGCCCCTTCCATGGAGCAGAAAGCGAGCACGCAGGGGCCGATGTCCCCTGCGAAGCCCGGACCCGTGGCATGGTGGGCACCGTGAGCCTCATGCCCCTTCCTCCTAATGGCCTCTGTGGTGGTCTTGCCTCAGGGCCACCCCTCCTTGACTGTTAGGACCAGAGTATGAAGAAGTAAGATATAAATATGTATGCATATATAAATATATTTTTAATTACGTGTCGTGTCACGGTGGCTCCAGACATACGGTCTGCCTAGTTTATCCCGTTGCTTGAAAGCGCTTCCCGGCCAATCCAAATAACACCGTAGGCTGTTTTTCTAAATGCAGGTTGCTGCTACTCTTTGGGACATGGAAGGAAAACGTTTAAAAAAAAAATTTTTTTTTTTTAAGGAAATAACAGTATAGCGCAAAATCTGTGACTCTGAGGCTGCCTCCCAAGAGAGACTACTCAGACAGGACCCGGGGAGCAGTAGTGGGTGCCCCACAGAGCCCGAGCCCCTCCCCAGGCCAGACCCCCCGTCTGCTGAGTGAGGAAGGCCATATCCAAGTTGACCTCTGAATGTATTTGACGGGAGGCAAAACTGGATATTGCATTTCTAGGGCTCGCGTTGTTCCCCCCACTCGCCCTGCGGCTTTCTTGGCGCAGTGAAGAGGCGAAGTCTGGCCATCTGATGTTGATCCTGTCTCGGTCTGTCCCCCCCCCCCCCCCCGCCAGTCCAGACCAGATCGTCCTTGCTTTCCTCTTAGGCGGCCAGCCTACTCACCACAGTCCTGCTCCCCTCAGCCTCGTGGCTTTGCCTGAGTGCTGGGACCACAGCCGCAAGAAGGCTCCTAACCTCCCCCGGGAGAAGGTGGGCAGCCCCGCCATCGTCCGTGGGGAATGTGCACCCCAAACCCAGTTTTGTCTGTGGGTCCTTCCTCAATCAGTCTGTAAACCTTCGAGGTTTAGGGATCGCCCTGTCCATCTGTGTAAATGTAAATGTTGGCCGAGTTGGTATTTATTCTAATTTTTATTTTATTTTATTTTCTCTGAGGGATGGGGGAGGGTGTGGGAAATGTACCACTGATCGCGCCCTGGGCAGCTGCAGGGGTGGGGACCCCGCCAGCCAGGCCGCCTCGAGAAGCAGCCCCAGGGGGCCGCCCCAGACGCCACGTTCCAGTGTCTTATCTGGCATCAGAACCCGGCCAGCGTTCCTCGTGCGACAGACTCTCAGGGCCTGCCCATGGAGCCCTGTGCCTCAGCTGCTGGCACTCTGCGGGCACCTCTGCCCGGGCCTTTGAGGACGCAGATCGCGAGGAAGACAACACTCCCGTGCTTGGGACACTGGCGTACAAGGGCTGCCCACCTCGCCTGAGCCAGCTGAGAGCCTGGCGACGGGACCTACCTCCCTGGAGAAGGGGCCTGGGGCTTCCCGCCAAAGCCGCAGCAGAATGCTCCTCACACGACCACGTTCCCTCCCTCCTCTGTCCCGCTTTCCAGCTGAACCCAAACTACAAGTGGGTTTAAAAAATAAACACCGAAAACCAAAAATGCCCTGAATCCATGTTCTCTGTGTGTTCGGCAAAGGAAATCTTTCCCAGAACCGCCTCTGGCCTCTGCCAGTGCTGGCAGAGACCTCCAAGGAGCCCCTGGCCAGGCAAGGAGCTAATGAGAAGATTTCCCACAGTCTGGCCATCTTGGAGAGTGGGGGCATGGTCTGGGGCCTGGGGAAGGCTAAGAAGGAGTGGTCCAGCGAACATGGGTGGAGGACACTTGTGCCCCCCACCTCTCCAAGCTGGGAACTCTGGCCTATCCGAAGGCATGGGATCTGGCCAGTCCTGCAGAAAATAGCTTTTGCTCTAAAGATGTGGCTTGCCGCACTTTTAACCACCCCACCCCCCAAACCTACCCCTTCCTTAGAAATCTCACTGGAGCATTTGGCAAAGACTTATTTTAGAAAGATGGAGACTTGGACCCAGAAGCTTCTAAAAGTCAGCAGCAAGTGGCTGTGCAATCCCAGTGGGTCAAACCAGTCTTTCATCAAAGAGGCCCAAAGGGGCCCAGTGATTTATTTTCCTGTGATGACATGTCCCTTGTTTTGCACAATCCCTCCCATAGCAAGACACTGGGGACACTGCCTCCTGGTAACAGATCCCCCTCAGGGGTTCTCTCTGATTAGAACCTGCCAGTCTTTTAACATTTCGGGGCAGCAACAAGAGCGTCCACCCCCACTTCCTGCGTCCCTGGCCTGGTCGAGACGGCAGCCAGCCCAGCCAAGGAGCCTGGCGAGGGTGAGCTGAGGTTGGTCACTGCCTGTGACTGAGTCACATGAAACTGTGCAGGGACAGCCAGAAGTGCACAGATTGGTTGAGGGAGATAACGTTTTAATTAAACAATCGCGGCATTTGTCAAACCAAAGTTTCTACAAAAATGCAATTTACAAACATGCAAAGGTGTAGAACAAGAACGTGGAGATCAGCGTGAAAGGCGTTTGAAGGTGGGAGAGAAGGTGGGGAAATCCTACCAAACAATTGTTCACAGAGAGGGAGAAGAGCTTTTTCTGGGTGATGTAGTCCTGGTTCCAGAAGCTTCTAAGTTACTGAAAACTATGAAACACATCGTCCAAATGATAAACGTTTCGATCCTGCATTTCACCACTGTCTCTGCTGATGGGTGTTATCCGTCCTCCTGAGGATACGTTCCATATGTCCCGGGGTCTGTAGGAGGGAGGAGAAGACAATTTGGGATGCATAAGGTAGGATGTTGTGTGCATATGCACCCAGGACTGGGAAGAGCCTTTTATGAGCCAAGGTAAAGAGAAGGAAAAGAAGAAATTGAGAGGGAAGACGGTGCTGTGCCTTAATACTAACAGTCTGTCGTCCCCGCTACTCCCAGGGCCTTCGGAGCCCTCCATACAACATCTCAGGTGGCTGGAGAAAGTAAGTGGGTATTTTTGATCCCCATTTTACAGATGAGAAAGCTAAGGCTTAGAGAGGGCTCATCACTGACCCAAAGCCAAGGGCTGGTCAGCAGGAGAGCCGGGAGCAATGTGAGAGCCAGGTGGCCCCTACCCGAGCCCAGAAGGCGAGTGAGCCCTCGGCAGCCTCTCCCCACTGACCCCGCTGAGCATGGCCCCTGGAGCCGCCAGCCACACCAGCCAGACAGAAGGATCAGCGGGCTGCCCACTGGGACCCCGGGGACAGCAGGCACAGTCTTCCCTCTGCGTCTTTTCTGGCAGAAAGGAGGCACGTGACGAAATCAAGGGATTTGGGTGGGGTGGGGAGAAAAAGCCGTGTGGCAAAGTTTGGTGCCATTATGTAAAAGGATTCGTTGTAATATATGCAAACTGTCCCCTTGGATCTCCAACACACCAGTGGTTCTCAATGTGGGCGGGAGGCGAGGGAGATGCTCCTCGGGAGGCTTCCAAGCCGGGGAATCAATATCTGAATTGCCTGGGAACTTCTCAAACTATACTCGGAAGGAGGACACCCATATACACCAGAGTTTTCAGAATCCTGCCCTCAGGGAGCCCCTCTTCTTACTGGTGGGGACACAGGTGCCATGCCCTCTGTGGGGAGTGAAAGAAAAGGTGTTTAAGGTCTCCGTTCCTCCATCCCTCCGTGCTCACTCCAAGACGGTAGCTCAAAGGTAAGCACAAAGAGCTTACAGCCATTCTTCCTGTTTAGAAACAGCTGCAGTCCTCACCTCCATCCACTGGATAGGTGTCACCAGCTTCCCAGAAGTTTGCATTAGCCACTTCGCATTACAAAAGACCCACATGAGTGCCCGTTTTCCCTAACCTAAAGCAATCCGAAGAGGATTTTCGCTTTTATGATAAAACAAAGCAAGAGGTGAAAATGGCATTCAGCGTTTGCTGGCAGAGCCTGGAGAGAGGCAGAGGTGCCCTGAGCAGGGAGAGCCGAGCAGCCGGGCACCTTCCCTGGGTTAATGGCAATTGCTTCTTCACTTTGTAGCTTCTGCAAAGTCCTCATAGGAACATAGGAACACTCTACTTTCAAGCAAAGGAGGCCTGTATCGGGATTTGCCGTCCTAAGTGGAGTGAGGCTGGCCGGCGGGTTCACAGTCAGGGGAAGGGCTCCAGTAAGTAGCTTGAGTGCAGAGCAGAATAGATACCACAGACTCAGGGCTGTGTTAGGACTTTTGTGGGGCCCCAGAGCACCTCGGCCTTTGTCGGCCGTCCTTTTTCAAATAAAATTTAAAATGTGGGCATGAAGACAAATAGATTCCTGTTACTTATTAAAAATTTTTTTTCAACCTAGAAATTAATTTCTTGCTTCTGATTTTAAAAGACACGAAAAGTGTTTTGCAGGCTCCTAAAAGTGTCGTGTGCCCAAGGTACCGGGTCTAACGGGTCCATCGACCCTGAGGGAAGATCGCACCTTCCGTGTGCCTGCCTGGGTGAGCAGGGCGAACAGGTGTGCACGGAGTTGGTCAGCAGGGCTCGCATGCTGCCATCTGCTGAGGAAGCAGCTGGCCCCCTCTGGAAGTGGATGCAGTAGGGCTTCTGCCCCAGACCGGCTGCTGGGCAGAAGGCCGGGAGCGCACGGCGAGCAACAGTGTCTGCCTGGCCCAGGAGACTGGCCCAGAGAGCTCAAGGCAGCACCCAGCCCTAGTTCCTGTACGCAGAACTTCTACACACATGACCTTGTGATGGGCTCACCAGAGTCCTGGGAAGGGACTAAATGACATTATTCTACCCATTTTACATCTGGAAAAACTGAGGTTTAGGAACCATGATAGTCGAATGGCACGTTCTGTTTTCAAATACATGTTCTGGTTTGATCCTCACAATAGCTCTTCCAAGTGACAGACACTTTGGACTCCATTTTATTTCTTTTTGTTTGTTTGTTTTTAAAGATTTTATTTATTTGTCAGAGAGAGAGCACAAGCAGAAAGAGCAGCAGACAGAGGGAGGAGCAGGTTCCCCACTGAGCAAGGAGCCTGACCTGGGACTCAGTCCCAGACCCTTGGATCACCACCTGAGCTGAAGGCAGAAACTTAACTGACTGAGCCACCCAGGCGTCCCTTGCCTCCATTTTAAAGGTAGGAGGGGCCCTGCACTGCTGCCTTCCTCGTCCAGAAAACCTCCTGGTGGGCGTGTGGGGACCAGGATCCTGGCTCCTGGCCTCCAGTACCCATGGTCACCTTTGTGCCCAAGGCCCCTTGTTCTGCTGTGTCCCCTAGTTCTAATTGACCACTGGCTCCCAGGGACAAGTAGGGGCTTAGGCCAGGACACTTGGGCCCAGTGGTCATCCAGCAAGACATACAGGGACACAGCCCTCAAAGGAATAGGGATAGGAGGGAGAGGGGTTCATGGTTGGCACGTCGTTGGTGCCTTTAGGCCAGAAGTGGATTCTGCCTTGAGCTTGGCTAAGAGGAAAAGGAGAATTGCCAGGGCTGAGGAAGGGACAGTAATTCCTGAACCATGTCAGGAGGAGAGGAGAGGGTGCTCGGGGTCTCTGTCCATTAACTATGACCATGCGATTCTGTGTACCTAACTATGAACTATGTAACTACAAAGCTTGAAATCTCGGCGACTTCCAACCCAGATGTTCACTGCTCTTCTTTATGGGTCTACGGATGGGTTGAAGTTTGGATGATCTTGGTTGACGGGCAGGGGAGTCAAGCCCAGTCTCGAACATGGACAGTGGTTGAAGGTATAGTGTGCACCTTCCCTTACTGTTACCTCCTCCAGGAAGTTCTCCCTGACTGAAACTCCTCCACCGTGCTCCAGCAGCTCCCAGGGATGCTCCTACCATGGCCCTGCTCACTGTGTGTGACCATGGGCATGTAGGTGGCCAGTGCCCACAGATCATGAGCTTGACCTCATCCCCTTTGCATCTCCAGCCCCAAGCCCCAGGCCTGGCCCAAGCAGGTGCCAAACAAGCATGTGGGGGACAGTGGGTGAACTGTGGCAGTGAGGTCCAGGCAGTAAGTGACAGAGGGGCTTGGGAGGGAAGAGCTAAGCTACCCAGACCAGTACAAAGTGGGGGGCCCCACATGGGACAGGGACTTCCAGTGGGGAGGGCTGGAGGTGGCCTTGGGGTCCTGAGCTCTGACAGTCCCAAGAGGCCCCCGGGGGGGTGGATTTTTCTGTGGTTGGGGCCAGAGCCATGGCGAGTAAGCCAGGGCCTTTGTGTAAATGAGAAGGAGATGCCCTTCCTCCCTCAGGGCTGCTGGTCCTATCCTGGACCCGTCAGCCGCCACAGATGTGTTCAGCCGGGCCCTGGTGTGGGACACACCCTGTGCGCTGTGTGAGAGATTTCCAGGGGCCTGGGTGTATGTTTGGGGTGGGGTGCGTGTGTGGGGGGTGTGTGCAGCACGCATGTGTGGGAGTGTGCGAGCGTGTGGGGCAGTGTGTGGGTGTGTGCACACGTGTAGGGTGTGTGCACGGTAGTGTAATGATACCTGTACATTTGTGCTGCGGTTTCTCAGCCCCCCGGCTGGCTGGCCTCTGAGCAATGAGGGGTGAGAAGCAGAGATGGGAGGGTCCCAGGTCCCAGAACTAGAAGCGGGGTGTCTCCCAGAGGAGGTGACAGTGGTTTTCATCCTGCCCCGTGGGGACGGGGCATGAACAAGCTGATGGTCGCCAGATGGGCAGGCCACACGCTGGCCCTGTGCTCAGGCAAGGCCTTCCTTCCTCGGCATGTTGGCTACTCAGTGAGGGAAGTGGTGGGGACAGGCTGAGCAGAGGACTCTGGGAAGGAAAATGTCCCACAGTGGGCGGAGGGGCCTGGTCTCAGAAGACCGTGGCTCAGGCGGAGACCCCGGAGGGCTTGTGGCCGTGGCTGCAGGAGGGACTGCCCTGGGAGAGGCCTGATTCTCCAAGGAAGGGGCCGCATGGGGCCAGCAAGGGAAGACTGGGGCTGCCGGGCCAGAATACGCCAGTCCCCGTCAGTCGGACCCCGTCGGCCTCCTCCCTGCAGGCCCATCACCCCCTCAGACTGTGTGGCCTGAGGTCTCAGAGAGGAGCCGCGGGACCTGAGTCTCCTCTCTCGCGGGGATGTTAGGACTGGGCCCCAGCGACAGGGAGGCTGCGGCGTCCAGGTGGCCGACCCTCCCCTTGCCGCTGAGCTGGGCTCACGGGGTCCTGGAGAGCATCTGTGGCTCCAGAGGCCCAAAGGCAGCAGGAGTCCCGAGCTGACACTTGCTGGGGAGAAGACGCCCCCCAGAAGAGCTGTGCTAAGACCAGAACGGGGTCTGCAGGGGACAGACAGCTGGCTCCCCTTCCCCGGTGAAGCTGCTCCGGGAATATGAGATTCCCCTTTGGGAACTCCATTCCATTAGGCCCCTGGCCCAGGGTGGTCAGGAGGCCAGGAGGGAGAGGGGAGCTGGTGCTCAGTGAGCAAGGACAGGTGGCAGGAGCCCCACGGGTGCCTGAGAAGGTGCTGGGGGGATGCATCTGTCCTCATAGCTCTGATCAAAGTCTTGGGGGAAAAGGACTGGGGGGCTGGACACTGAGAATGGATGGCAGACCCTCCGACCCAAGGACAGGATGGGGTCCAGCAGGTGGTGTGGCGGGGAATGGCCGAGGGTCCACACACCATGCACCAGCCCCCTCAGGAAGGCTCCCCCAGGAGCTGTGGCCCACCCTCCCAACAGTGCGGGAAGCACCCCTCCTTTGTGCCACAGAGCTCCCGCTGGGAAACACCTAACAGCCCTCCCAGTCGGAGGTGCTGTGAAGGGAACCCGGCCTCCTGAGAAGCCTTCCTTCCCTTGATCCCTGCAAACTACTTCAGACTTCCTCACCCCCCACCCCCCACCCTCCAACTACTCCAAGCTGTCAGGGTGTGGAGGGGAATTGAGCGCCCACCCTCCCATCGTGCAGATGAGAACACTGAGGCCCTGCCGGGCAAGGTCAGCAGGGTGGTGGCCACTCACAGGCATTGGACTGAGCACTTCTCAGCATCTCACCACAGCCCGGGAGGCCCTCCCTCTGTGTCACAGAGACTGGGAGAGGTCAGCTGGCCCCTGCTGGGGCCACGAGGAGGAGGAACGTCAGCATTCTAAGAGGGTCCCCTCTGCCTCCAAGCCCTGGCCTGACTCCAAACCCCAAAGCTCACTGTCTCACACACAGCCATCAAATCAGAGATGTCTGCTGAGACACACAGTGTCTCTCAGTAACGTCTGCCAGGAAACGTGTAGTGAGGCTGGCGGGTCGTTCAGTGTGTCTGAGCCTCGGTTTCCTCTACTGAAATGGAGATGCCGTTGTTTACAGTGCGTGTCCTCAGAGCCCCGCACAGGTAACATTTCTCCTCCATCCGGACCACCAAGTTGTCCTGCCTCACGGGCTGCGTGTGGCTTTTCTCCTGGATGGGAAGGGAGGTGAACTAGCACATGTCTGCTCTCCCACTGGGACCTGCCCAGACAGGGGCTGGGGTGGGGCTTGAGTGAAACTGGAGTGCTTTGAAACTGGAACTTCAAGTGTTGGCCTTTCCACCCCCCATGGAGGCCCTGACAGGTGAGCTGATGTGTCTCCCCGACCTAATTCCCCCTCGAGTGTCCCATCAGCCGACCCTGAATGCCGACTGGGTGCAAGACACAGAATGGCGTCTTACCCTAGAAGACACGGGAAAGGTCCCCTCCGTACCACTCCCTCCCCGCACCCAGTGTAGGCATCTAGACACGCACTTAGGACCAGTCAGGGTTCAAGCCAACAGGACAGCCCTTTCCCGTGCCCTCGCCGTCCACCAGGTCTGTGCTGGGGATGAGGACACCATGATCGACCCCGGGGTGGAGGCTGGCTGGTGGAGGAAACCGGCAAGGAAAGAAGGGACTGTGACTCCCACAGAGCACACAGAGCTGCACCCTCCAGTGACAGGGTCATTAATCCCTGGGCAGCGGGGGGGCCGGGGCCTAACCTGGCCCATGAGTTCAGCCTCGGGGTGGGCTCACGGTGTGCAAGCACATGAGAGCAGGGCAACAGTGCTGGGGGAGGACCTCGGAGGGCAGGGAGTCGGGGAGGGCAGCGAGTCTCGGAAGCGCCGGAGAATTAGAGGCCGGGTCTGGGAAGACCCGGGGCTAATGCGTGGGAGGAGTGGCCTGGCAGAGTCACCAGTGAGTGGACACGGGCTTCAACAGCAGGAGCAAACAGGAGTCATCGGAGGCTCCTTCCTTCCTTCCGCCTGCAGAACGGGGATTCAAGGGGAGAGACACGGATTACCAGCTCCTCACGCGGGGTGGGGGAGACAACTTGCTGGGGAAAAGGAGGCCTGGCCCAGGTTTCCTAGGTTCTGCTTTCCACACGGGGTCAGCCCTCCCCATCTGGGGCGCCTGGCCGGGTCCAGAATGGAGGTGTCGTTAAGGTAACTTACCTCTTTTCATAGAAAACTTTCCTTGACAATTTTTTGGGCAGAGAAGGTCGGAGAGGGGATCATACACGCCCCCGAGTTCTCAAACAGGGGCGCTATGCGCTTCACACTTTCTTGATGACTCAGGGTCATTTCAACAACACTAATGAGCAGACTGGACTGTAACACCGAATTACCCTCGGGGAAGATCAAGGTACATCCCGTCTGCTTTGCGTTTTTAATGAGTGCATCTGCATTTTACAATTTTCCTGCCTCCTCTCTCATCAAGCAGCTCTTCTTGCTCCTATCCATATACCTGTCGTGGCCTGAGAACCTAGACCACCGGACTCGTCAGAACCACACGTCAAGCAAGAGCAAACGGGCCCCGAGGGGGGCCCAAAGGGCATTTTTATAAAGCAAAGGCTATGAGCCTTCCTTCGTAAACAGACTTTTCACCCTCTCAGAAACCATTTTTGCCAGCTTTCTGTCCCATGATGACTTTCAAAAGTGGTGGACCCACCAGACAAGGAAGGTTTTGCTGATTTCGGATTCAAGTTGTGTCAGTTCCTGTGATCCTCCTCCTGGCCTGGGAGGCTGCTGGGCTGGGTCTTACACCAGTTTTCCAGGGAGGAAAGCAGAGCCTGAGGCTGGGGTGGGCCAAGATCAGACAGTGAGTCAAGAGGAATCTCATGACCACTGGCTTGGGCACCTCACCCCAAGGCCACACCAGACCTCCCATCCTAAGAAATGAGGAGAAGGGGAAGCAGCAGCCCTGAGTTTGTGGAAGGAGCCGCTGCTCCCAGTGATAGTCCTGGTTTCACACCCACCAGCTAGGTGCCTGTGGAGGCATTGCTTCCTTGGGCCTCAGTTTCCCCATCCATAAAAGAAGCATGCGTTTATCTGTGTTTCAAGTATCCCCTTTGTGGTTCTAGAGTTATCTTTGCTAATTAGCTGGAGAGGGAAGGAGGAGAGAGAGAGAGCTAGAGTAACGGTTGCTTTGTCTGAACGTCCCCCCCCCCCACAAGCCTCCAGAAGCCCTCGGCCCCATGATTTAATCTCCCTTGTGATGCCTCCCTTCCCAGTCTAGTCTGCACCTAGGCTGAGCCACCCAGGAGAGCTTCTAAATTTCAGATCAGTGAGCTAAGGTTCTACAGGCCTTGGGGGAAAGGTCTAGAAATAATGACACCCCATAGATGCAGCGGGTCTTGCTGCCCCGGGGAGAGACCGCAGCCCTGAGAAGGGCTTGCCGGTGGAGCTGGACCCACAAATCAACAATTCTTTAGCTGCTTTTGTCTTTAGCGCCCTCCACCTGTGTCCTGGGCCAGTCTCCAGCTTTAGTGCACTTTCCTTGCCTGACACTAAGGCTCCCAGGCGGCCCAGGGTGGTCCCAGGAAGGGGAATCAGAAGGTGGGTCCTGGCACTCTGGGGTGAGTCCGAAGAAGGCATTGCCCCTGGAGAGGCACCGGGAGAGAAGGCCAAGTGATGACTGGTTGACGACACCGGCAGCGTGTCCCGGGCTCCCCACCGGCCAGCTGGACAGCCGGCCCGGCCTCGTGGCCCCTGCCTGTTGGACCCCTTCCCAGCCAGGGCGGACGCAAGCAGAGGCCCCCTGGTCTGCTCGCTGGAGCCCCAGCCCTCCCTGCCCACCGCGACAGCACGGGCCGCCGGGCTTGGCGGTTTTCCCGGGCTGCTGCCTTATTGATTATATCGGCTCCCTTTCTGCTGGGGATGTCAATTTAGCGGGTTCCTGGGATGGCTGTGTTTTAACCTCTCACCCCGGTCTAGACTCCGTCGGCTCCCGCTGTCCCTCGGCCGCGAGGAGATGGAGGGCCCCGGGTCTCTCGGGCAGGCTCTGGAGCCAGCAGACTTCCAGGAACAGATGCTGGGATCGCCTGGCGGCTCCGCGGCCCCGCCAACCTGCCTCCCTCCAAACCGGCCGGTGAATTATTAAAGATGCAATTTCCTTTCATCTTTCCAGTAAAATCGCTCCCTGTGCCGTGATCCACTGCCTTCCTGTCACTGGCTGGGCAGGGGCCTTGGCAGGACCCTTCTTCACCCCACTCCTTCCTAATGCCTGGGCCCTCCTAGGAGGCTGGCAGGGACTGACCCCCTTCCTAAGAGGGTCCAGGAAGCCCAGGAGTCTTGAGAAAATGGGTGAGGCCGAGGAGACTTGGGAGTAGAATACTGGAGCCTGCGGTCTTACAGCTGAAGGAAAAGGAGCCCAGAGAGGGGTGGCAGGCAGCCCCAGGTGGCACAGCAAGCCATCGGCAGTCATAGGGCTAGAACCCAAACCCCAGGCTCCCCGCTGACGGTCTCCCCTGCTCCAGCCCCAGAACAGCCTCGGGAGTCCCAACTCTCTCACCCAGGATGAGCCCCCCAGCACCTCCCAGGACAGGGAGCTGGGTCAAGCTTCTCATTGCATCGATCAGTCTCTGAGTGTGACTTACAGTCTTCGATTGTTATTTACCAGTCAGTCCCCAGCCCTGCTGCAGCAGGCTAGCTGAGCATAAAGCCATAGTTATTCCTGCCCTCTTGTCAGTATTTACTGCTTCGGTGTTTGCTGTTTACTATTGGTAACCATCGCTGAGGGGCTGGTCCTGGCCCGAGCCTGCAGCCGCCGCATGACCCCAGCCCCAGGCCCTGCTCCTCCCAGGTGCGAAAGCCGCCTCTCAGGTCGCCCCAAAGACACCAAGTGCTTTGCCCCTTCCGGTGCTCCATCCAAACTCTGCTCTGAAAGGGTGCTTGGAAAGTACTTCGGGTTTTCAGCTGGTGTCCTGATGTCCAAAAAGAAGGGATGCCCTGTGCCCCGCCATGAACCAATGGTTCTGGGGCTCCAGATAACCAATGTCTCTTAGTCCAGGGGTCAAGTTCCCTCAGCCCAGGCAGAAGGATCCCAGAGCGACCCTCGAGGCCACCCACTTCCTCCCCCTGCTTGGGCTCAGCTGCACGGGCCCAGCCTGCTGGGGGAGAGTTGGCCCCAATGCTTTTCTCCATGATGGAACAGAAAGCTTCTCCAGACGAAAGGGGCCTCCAAGGACACAGTGGAGAAGCCTGCTCAAGCAGTAAACCCGCTTCTTGTGGCAGGAAAGGTTTCTGAGGCCCTTGTTAAGCTCTTGCTCAGACCCTGATGGACCGGGGTTCAGGTTACTGGCCTTTGCCCACAGCTTGACCCAGCCTGGGTGGTGCACCCCACCCTCCCCTTACCAGACCCCTGGTCCTCGGGTACCCCAGGCCCTCTCCCAAACCCTCCCTACATCCCTCCAGCCTTGGAGAAAGTGGACGGCAGGTCCCGAGAGGACTCAGCCCTTCCTCGCCCACCTGTCTGGAGCACCCGCCACCTGAGTTCAACTCTCCCTCTCGTCCTTAGTGCTGGAACCAGCTGCATGGACAGCTAACCTCTCCTGGCCACTCCGTGTGTCCAGCACAGTGGTGGGGCCCTTCATAGTCTACCTTTTACTCCATTTCACGAAATGGGGCCCTTACAACCACCTGTGGGGTGGAGCCCATCATCTCCACTTCGCTTAACATACAACAAATCTTTTTTTTTCTTAAAGATTTTATTTATTTATTTATTTATTTATTTATTTGACAGAGAGAGAGCAGCAGAGGGAGAGGGAGAAGCAGACTCCCCTCTAAGGAGGGAGCCCCATGCAGGACTCGATCCCAGGACCCCGGGATCATGACCTGAGCTGAAGGCAGACGGAGCCTTCAGCTGTCCCAGCAAATCATTTTAAAGTGAACAATTCAGTGGCACTTAGTACCTTCAGGGTCGCACAGCCACCACCTCTGTCTAACTTCAAATCCTGCTCACCGTCCCCAAAGGAAGCCCTGTACCTATTAAACACTTTCTTCCCAATCCCTCCTCCCCAAACCCTTGGCAACAGTAATCAGCTTTCTGTCTCTGGATTTACCTCTTCTGGCTATTTCATATAAATGGGATCACACACTATGTGATCTTTTGCATCTAGCTTCATTCACTCGGTGTAGCTTTCAAGGTTCATCCGCATTAAAGCATACCTCATGAGGACTCAGTTCCTTTCTACAGCTGACTATCCCATTGTATGATCTATGCCTTGTCCATTCAACCCTTGGTGAGCACTCCCATCTTACAGACGGGAAAACTGAGGCTCCAAGAGGTGGTGGAAGGTCCCCTTCACCCTCCGGTCTGCTCCTCCCAGGTAGGGGCCCCACCTGCGCTTCCCCCATTCCCAGGACAGGGTGAGGCCCTCAGGAAGAGAGCCCTGTCCGCCGGAGAGGAGGTGGGGTCCGAAAGCTTGCCTCTGAACCCGGCTCCCACGTTTGAAGCTTGACTCCGCCCCTCCCTCTCTGTCTGGCTCCGCCCCTCGCCACCTGGCTCCACCCTCTCGCTCCCTGAGAGCTGTGCCTGAGGCAAGTCACCCAACGTCTCTGTGCCTTTGTTCTCTCATCTCTAAAAGAGAGATGATGACAATAATCCTGCAGAGGGTGTTGCAAATATTAAATGAGCTACTCTTATATACAATTCTAGAAAATGAATACTTCCTAGAGTGACACAAAGCCCCTCAGTCAGTGGCTGCCTGGGGATGGGAGCCGGGTGAGGAGAGATTCCAAAGGAAGGGTTCTGAGGAAACTCCTGGGACAAGGCATTCATTCATTATATGAATTGCAATGGCTTCAAGGGTATGTATGTGTGTCGGAATTTATCAGCGCGTACACTTCAATACGCATCTCTTATCTTACGTCAGCTCAGCCTCACTAATGCTGTTTAAAAATCTCACCTGAGCTAATCCACCTAAATCACTTAGCGCTGTTCCAGGCACAGTGAGGGCTGTGTGAATATTAGGTACTGGTGTTGTTCTTCTGTCCTGACCCTGCCACCAATGCCCCCCATCCCAGGGCTCCCCCTTCTTTTCATCAGGAGCCCTTCAGAGTGCCCCAAAAGCCCCACAGGCTCCAGGCAGCCAACCGTGTATCTGGCTGACTATGTGGGTACGTGCCATCAAACTCCTGAGATACTTCGGGAACAATTGATCCATAGCCACCCGCCCCTCTTCCTACACCCCTCCAATTCCACTGTCTCCCCCAGCCCCCCATCTACTAACTCAGGGGCTCTGTTCCAGCTCAGTCCTCACCATTCAGTGCCAATGAATATCAAATATTTTCTCTTTTTATTTATTTATTTGACAGAGAGAGACAGCGAGAGAGGGAACACAAGCAGCAGGGAGTGGGAGAGGGAGAAGCAGCCTTCCTGACAAGCTGGGAGCCAGATTCGGGGCCTGATCCCAGGACCCTGGGATTATGACGTGAGCCGAAGGCAGACGCTCAATGACTGAGCCACCCAGGCACTCCAAGGATATCAAATATTTTAAATATCACCCCGTCTTAGAATATCTTCACCCACGATCTGGCCACACGGTAGATATAACTTGGCCATGTCAAGACCCTCCCCAACCCATGCATCCAGCAATGCCACTGTCTGGGAACCCCACCACAGCAGAGAAAAGGAAACCCCAAGAACATCAAAGACTCTCAAAGACTAGCTGCCCCAGGATGGTCCTATCTGGACATCAGTGATTATTTGGTTTTCTTGGCTTTTCTTAAACATTTCCTCTTCCTTAAGTTGCTCTAAACTCTGATCAAGAGACTTTGGCTGAACAGGGACCAAGGAGGGTGTAGACCTTGACTCCATTTCTGTGGCTGGGCTAGGTTGGGGGAGGGAGATGAGTGCAGGGTCAGGCAGGGGCAGGGGGCTCGGCAGTCTCCCGACTCATGCCCTTCCCAAGGACACCGTCGCACTTGGGCAGGATGCTGCCTGCTGTCAGGAAACAAACCATTGCACAATGCTGTCTTCTAGGGCTACATGAGTGTGGTACAGAGCAGATAAGCGTCCAAGAATGGAAGGAAGAGATACAGAACACACGCATTCAGGCCCCGTGAGGGATCCTGGGAGCCCAGAGCCTGACAAGCATTTGTGTCTTCTTGCATGAAGAGGAGGCTGCAACCCTCATAGGCGGCCCTCACCTCCTCCATGGGAAGATCTCCTTCCCCTGTGCTGGGCAGGGCCACCTATGGCCTTCCTTACCCCCAGGCTGTCCTTCTCTCTGATACCACTCTTTCCGCACCTCCCCACGGACCTTGAACCCCTAAATCAGCATCTCCTATTTGGCTGTTCACCCTTGCCGCAGTACCCTGGGATCACCCTCTCCTTGCACACCTAACAAATACACGGCAAGAACCCACATTGCCCAGGGGCTAGGGCAGCCAGGTCTGTAGGAGAAAAGACCAGGTCTGGCCTCACAGCTCCAGTCCTGCAGCCCCTCGTCCAGTCTCCTGTGGCCCCACACACTCACAGCTGGGTGACAACTCCTGGAGGGGAAATGCCTGGCGTTTGGTCTAACACACCCTCCTGATCTGCACTGATGGACCTGGCTTTGCCATGCTGCCTGACCTTGAGCCCGCCTCCACCCCCTAACTTCAGTTCATAACAACCAGGAGACAGGCCAGAACAATAGGGTCTGGGACACAGGGCAGGCAGGGTGGAGGGAGGGCTGGGCACCTCCCACCCTGTCCCTTTGGTTTTAGTCTGTTTTACATACGGGGTGATGGGGACCACCCAAAGGGTCCTGCTGCAGAAATTCCTATTCTAACAGACCATGTTCCTGTAGGTGCACATGACCCCAGGCTGGTGGGGAGTGCCAGACCAGCCTGAGCCAGAAAAGGTGCCCCAGGATGTCCCTTGTCTTCTTCCTGTCCTCTTTCCATCAGGGGCTCAGGGGGTCCTCCTCCTCCTTCTTCCAGAGGCTTCAAAGTAGGGTACCGGGGCCTGGGAATCCCCATACAACCACCCCAGCTTCCCCAGCCTCATAGGACAGGCACCTCAGAACCAGGAGCTGGACATCTACACCACTGAGCAGGGGGGACAGCTTTCCTGGCCAAGGAAATGAAAGACAGCTTCGTTAGTCATAGTCCTTTAGCAAGTGGCCCCCATTCCATCTGCCCTGCTTGGGCTAGGGAACAGTGTCCCCTTCATCCTCTGGCCACTCTCCAGTCACCTCCCCTGCCACCCAACAATCTATGGCTGGCTTCAGGAAGCCCCTCCCTGGCAAGGGGAAGGATGTTGGAGGATAGACCAGGCACCAACCCCCTTGTCCAGGCGCTTTGGACTTTTTGGGATTCCAGACCTCTCTGAGAATCAAAGGAATGCTATGGATCTTCTTTCTAGAAAAGAACCACACGCTTGCAGTCTTCTACTCTAATCTCAGAAGACTTTCAGGCCCATCCATTGGCACCATGTGTGTCACCAGACCCTGGTTAATGGCACCGGAGGCCCTGGCATCAGAGCAGCCCAGGATGGTTTTAGATGGTGCTGGGCTAGAATCTTAAAACACAGAAGGTGCTAGACAAGCTTGGATGAAGGAAAACACTCCCTACCTGCCGTGATGTGGGCGGTAAGAAGGGTGGACCAGGAGTCAAGAGCCGGGCATTCTGGCCTCCACCATAAATAACCTTGAGACCCGAGGTCTTATTTATTCCTTCAAGGTTTGACCACCCACTCTGTGCCAGCAGGGGGATATGGCGAGGAATCAAACATGTGGACTTTTAGACGTGTTCTCCGCCCTTGCATTGCCTATAGTCTGAAAATCATCATCAAGAAAGTTAACAACTGAACAGAGAAATAAATATACTTTTAGGAGGGGGTAGGAATTCTGGCCAACCTTCAGTTTCCTTACCTATACAGTGAAAATAACTCGAGCTATTTGCTGGTGTTTCTAAGATGAAGAAATGAGACAACTTTTGCAAAAATATTTAACACTGAGCCTCGCACAGGAAGGCTCCGTCTGTAGGAGGTGTGGCTCATCGGCAGAGAGAAGTAGGCCTGCCCTTCCTGTGGTGCAGAAACCAGACCACCAACTGCCCTGGCCAGCCCAGACTCTGTGGCTACATCATTAGGTAACAAGGAGGGCAAGCAGGTGCACAGGACGGGATGGGGGTGGGATAGATCTCCACGCAGGGTGAGACTGACCCCTTTGAAGGTCAGGTTGAAGCAGTGGACTAGAAATGAGTCTTTGCAGGGCTGGGTTCTAAAGTCAGTACAAATTTCTACTTGTGGCTTCTATGGACTTTCCCACCAAAAACAAGTGAAAAAAAAATGAGTAAAAAATATATAGTTTTTAGGGATTTTATTTATTTATTTGACAGAGAGAGAGAGAGAGAGCACAAGCAGGAAGAGTGGTGCAGGGAGAGGGAGAAATAGGTTCCCTGTTCAACAGGGAGCTCAGTCTCAGGATCCTGGGATCATGACCTGAGCCAAAAGCAGAAGCTTAACCGACTGAGCCACCCAGGTACTCTGAGTAAAACCTATTTTTAAAATAGGTTTGGAGGGGCGCCTGGGTGGCTCAGTGGGTTAAAGCCTCTGCCATCAGCTCACGTCATGATCCCAGGGTCTTGGGATTGGGGTCCACATCAGGCTCTCTGTTCAGCAGGGAGCCTGCTTCCCTTCCCCTCTTTCTGCCTACTTGTGATCTCTGTCTGTCAGATAATAAATAAAATCTTTAAAAAAAAATCAGTTTGGAGCCATTATAGAGGCCTAGAGGCCATGATCCTGAAGAGAAGAGAAATCTGCAGAGACAAGTTCAACATTTTGGCCTTTTTCTCCCCCTTTGCTGAAGTTGAGAATATGCAATTTTACTGGGTTTGGGAAAAAGGGTTGGAGTAGGTGGAGTTTGAGTATCTCCAAGGGAGAGGAGCAGCCATTATTTTTTTAAAAGAGCTTTTAAGTTGGGACCCTTGAAAAGCACATCAGAAATAGATCAGCCTTCACAAAATCGAAACCTAACGTCAAATAAACTTAAATCCAGATTGGGTTAAATGAGCTGCCTCTACTCTCACTCTCTTCCAGAAACAAGAGCCAATCCTCCATGGACCATACAGAACCTCGGTTGTCTTTATAATATATTTTCCATACACATGGCTGGCAGTCAATAGAGTTTACCAGGCATACTAGGAGATAAAATCATATGACTGAAACCAAGAGAGGGAGAAAAAACTGGATAATATCAACAGACCACAGGAGATTCAGATACTGGCATTTAAAATAACATTGTGGAATAATTGTGATTAATATATTCAAAAAGTAGAAGAGACTAAAAAGTTGAAGTAGAGAACTGGTAATTTTTTTAAGTTATCTAATGGAAATTTTGGAAATGAAAAGTATAATAGTCATAATTAGCAATGTAATGGATGGGTTTAATAGCAGGTGGATAGCAGGTAACAGAGGATGAGTGAACTGGAAAACAAGGCAGTATAAAATATTGAACACTGAAGTACAGTGAGAAAATTTGATGGAATATAAAATCAGGGCATAAGAGGAAAAACACTCTTTAAAACAAACAAAAAAAAATCTCTGAATTTGCCCCCATAAAGCACAGTGTACATGGCATGTATGTTCAGCATTCCACAGTGTGGTGTCCTTGTGTGTACATGAGATGTGAGCTCACAGACAACATGTGATAAAGAGCGCATCTCTAAAATTTAATTGCATCATTTAATTGCATAAAAGATAAGAAACTGGAAGCTTCATGCATTAAATATAAACTTGAGACTCCATGGTGTATCAGACAGAGGGAGAAAGCGAGCTTTGGAGCCTGCTGCTTGAATCCTTCTGTCTCCTACTCTCTGGTGGCCCTTAGCCCTGTCACATAACCTCTCTGAGGCTGTTTCATCCTCTATAAAAATGATGTCATGGCGGTGGAGGCGGGGGGTGGGGGGAGGGCACCTCGGTGGCTCAGTCAGTTAAGCGTCTGCCTTCAGCTCAGACTGTGATCCTGGGGTCGTGGGATTGAGACCCGCATTAGGCTTCCAGCTCAGTGGGGAGCCTGCTTCTCCCTCTCCCACTCCCCCACCTGTGCTCTCTCTCTCTGTCAAATAAATAAATAAAATCTCTTTTTTAAAAAATGGTATAACCTTGTCATGAGGATTGAAGGAGGTGGTTTATGTGCAAGGTATCCAGTGGGCCCACCGCAAGTGATAGAGAAACCAATGGCTTTGTTTGGTCTTCAGGAGCTGACTTCTCTTGGATTTCTCTAGCACTAGAGCTCTTACTCCATGGAAATGTCTTCATTCTAGATCCCCCACCCCAGCTGATAGAAGCATGTGATATATTCATTTATGCCCGGGAAGTCCTTCAGAATGTCTGCTTCCAGAGGGAGCAGTGCAGGGAAGAGACAACACTTAACTACTAGGGAAGGTTCTGGAGTGGTAGGCCTTCGGGCACAGGCAGGCCCTTGAGGAGAGGCTATGGGTAGGTGATTCTTCCTCAGGTCTCTTGACCCACAGCACCTGGGTGATCTCCCCAAGGCCCACCTGTGGCTCTCACCCTGTTGACCACCCTCACCAAGTCACCGGCCTTCTTTCAATTCTATAACTAACAGACCTCTTTCCTTCCTCAAGGCCTTTTTCCATGCTGTTCCATGAACCTAGGAGGTGCCTGCCCCCACCCTTTTCATGTCCTACTCCTACTTCAGGTCTCAGCTCAAATATCACTCGTAAGGGAACTTCCTTGACAGTCCCAGCTGAATTGTATCCCCTGTCATGACCCTGACTTTACTAAGAAGTCACTTTGTGTTCTTATTTCTCATCTGTCAATTCTCTCTGTTGCTGAAGAAGCTTCTCTGGGGCCCTGACTATTACATTCATTCTGACTCTGAGACCAGAAGTGTCAAACCCCAGGTGCTCACTCACAGAATGTCTCTGGAGCTCTGACTCTGCGGGGCGTGACAAAGGCACTGGGGCACGAGATGAACGAAATAGACCAAGTCCATACCCTCAGGGATCTGGAAAGAGACAGGCATAAACAGACACAAAACCTGCGAGAGGTGCTTGTACAGTTGAGGAAAACAACTCTGTAAAAGGACACGCAGAGGCAGCCCGAGAGGACAGATGCCATTGCGTATGGGGGCAGGCACAAAGACCTCTCCAGGAAGGTGATAGTCAAGTAAACCCTGAAGGAAAGGAAGATGTTGGCTAAGATGAGGTGGGGCTGGGGTGGAAACTTCCAGAGCTTCAGAAAAGGGTTTGTTATACTTGGCAAAATAGGAGATTGTGTTTGTGTTTCTTTGGTTTCCAAAGCAAATTGTCTCTTGTGATTTAATAACATAAATCAAAAGCCTGAAAATATGCATACCCTTTGACCCACAAGTCCACTTAGGAATCCAGCCACAGGAAAAACAATATATGCACATATATTTGTGTATAAAGACACTAGCTAAATGGGAAAAATTAAAAATATGGGGATAGTATCAAATGTTCAAGGTGAGGGAAGGGGTTAAGTCAATGAAAGTCATCCACACAATGGAATACAGTGCAATTATTAAAAACACGTAGAAAAATATTTCATGATTTAGGGAAATGTTCACAACCAATTGTTAAGTCGTAATCCAGCCAAGTACCATTTTGTGAAGAAGAAACTGTGTAGAAGCCTTTCAAAGGCGTAAATACCAAAGTGTTGACAGTAGTTAAATTCATGAACGGTGGAATTCTGGTTGACTTCTGCCTTTTCCTCTTTTTACTATCCTATCGTGTTGCGCTTCACCCAGTGAGTGCATTCCAAATTAATTTTGCAATTTGAAAGTGTTATTAGAGTAACCTAACTGTCCCTGTTACATATTCGTTTATGCACTGAAAAGCTTTGTATTGAGCACCTACTTTGTGCCAGTAAGAAGTTTTCCGGTGATAATGTATAAGCAGACAAGTGACACAACTAAGCCATTCACGTACTGGGCCAAGTGCCAGGAAGGGCCCCAGTGGGGGGCTGAAAGGGGCCAGCAAGATTCCCCTCTGATGGTGGAGTGACAGAAAGGACAGGGCAGTTTTGAGAACGCTGTGGAAGCAGGAAGGATGTTCTGCTTGAAGCACGAGGCAAAGTCAACAACTGAGCGTGGGCAGGGGTGGGAGGGTTGAGGAAGTGTGAAGCCTGAAGGACAGCACGGTTCCCAGAAAGTTCAGATGACCTTCCAGGCAATGACGAGGCCCTCTTGGAAGTCTACAATGTGCCCACTCGGCCCAGCTATTGGATTTTCTCTGGCAAATTTCGACTATTTGGAAAGGTCGGGATTCTCCAAAGATGTACAAGAGAGAAAGAGAGAAGCCAGGAATGGGGAGGTTGGAAAATTGTAGCTGTTGAGTTGGAAGCCTGGAGGCTGGGCGTGGTGGTCAGAGAAAGCGAGGCCTGAGACCAAGTCACGCTATGCCCCTGGGCTGTCTGGCGAGGATGGGTGTGCGGGAGATGAGGGAGTTAAGGAACCGAGACTTGGACCATGGGCAACCCCATGGAAAGTCCCAAGAGGCTGAGGACAGAGCCAGCATCCCGAGGAATGATGGTGCGTGACCAGGATCAGAGGTCAGCAGGCCTCCAGTGGGAGGAGGCAGAGAGAGAGTGGGTGAGCTCAGGACGTGAGCGTCAAAAAGAGCTGGGTTAGAAGCTGCCATGTGAGCAAAAATGGGGCCCACCTGCCCACTGGTCCTGAGATGGAAATGGAGGAGATAAACGCCGCCTCAGCTACAAGGGCTGGTGGAAAGCAGCGTCCTCAGGGACCACGGGACATTCACTCAAGAGGCTGAGGCTCCAGGCACGCTTGTAATGGCAGATCTGGAGTTCCAGAGACCAAGGAAGGCAGGAGGCTGGGTCAGATCAGGGATGTCCAGAAGAGGTAAGCATCCGGGTGACAATGGATAATTCTAGAAAGCTGGACTCCTTTCAGGATGGAGAAAAAGAGGGATGTGAGTTAGCCTCTGTTAGTGTCCCCAAGTCCAGTGCAAGTCCAGAGCAGGTCCAGAGCAGGGACAGGACTCATGAGGGCCAGCTCTCAGTGGGGGTGGGAAGCCCTAGTCACCACGGTTGGCTCTTCTGGGGCTCAGTCTCCAAGCATGAAGCTAGGTGAACACCCAGCACCAATGAGGAAAGCCACACATCCTTGGGTCACACAAAGCAACAAAGAACTTGTGTCCTACAGCCGACTCAGGGAGAGTCACTCCAGGCCGTGCAGCCCAGGGCTCACGCCACCCACGAGGAGCTCTGGGCACCCCACCCCCCAGGAGGAGGCGACAGGGTGTATGGGGCCTCCTCCTCTCTCTCTGGGAGACAGTGCTTCTCTCCTCCCCCCAACACGCACAACCCAGCAGGCTATGCATGGCTGTCCTGACTCACTGGCCCTGGGTGATCCTCCCCTTCCAAGCATTCCTCTGGGTTTTAATGCAGTGCTGGACTTGTTAAAAGAGTAAATTTAGCTTTTATGGGAGAAGCAGCCAGGCTTGGTCAGAGAGGCTGAGGCGGGACCAGGGGTCCCCGGGCTAGCCCCCGCCCCTCAGGGAGAGTCTGGGAAGATGCTTCCTGTCCCCTTCCTCACGGACTACCACGGGCCCTTGCCGCTGCTCATTACCCCGATGAGAGCTAGCAAGGAGAGAGGAAAGACGGGGAGGGCATTCCCACAGGTTGTCACCAGCTGCGCAGCTGGGGGAGGCCGACCCACGCTCCTCCCTGGGCCTCATCTCTAGAATGGGACGATCGTGCTGCCACCTACCAGGGTGGCTGCGCTGTCTCAAGAGCGACAGGAGAGAAAGCCGGAGGGCCAAGTTCTGACCCAGGGCAGGGTCCTCAGATCCCGAGACAGGATTATGTCTGAAAGAAAATAGGGGAAACGATGGGAAAGTGTGAGAGAGCCCTTATATCGGGGTACACATCAGACTCCAAGTGAGAGATGGGAAGAAATCGGGGGGTGAAAGAGTCCTAGACCACTGTGGAGTCTAGGGAAGGCTCAGCCAGGCCGTCGGGAGTCCTAGAGCCGAAGTCAGACACTGACGTCGCGTGTCTCCCAGTACGGGCCTGCCTCGGTATTCCCCGCCAAGCTGGGAGCAGCCTGTGGGCCTCGAAGCCATGATTCCAGTAGGCAGCCCCCAGGGCCCTGGGTCAGTTCTGCTCCTGTAGTTGGGATACTAGAGCAGGAGGCCCAGATCCAGCCCTGGCCTCCTCCTTCCTCCTGTGGGGCCAAAGATTGCCTGGGTCAGCCTCTCCATGCCTCTGTTTCCTTGGTGATCGAACACCCACCCAGGGAGGAGACCCTTACTAACACCCAGAGGGTGTTAGTTAGTTCCAGGGGGAAGTAGTGAGGAGTTCATTATGACTAACAAAGAGACTAGCCAGGTGACTAGACATCAGCACTTGGGTTCCCCTCTACCCCCTGAGGCTGACACAGGGGTTCTCAACTAAGGAAAGCAAGCAGTGCCCCAGGGGTTTCCCCTGCTATCAGGGGACCAACAGACCTCTCTCTCCTTCTCTCCCATTTCTTCTCTCCTCCTTCTTTCTTTTTATTTTATTTTTTTTAAAGATTTTATTTATTTATTTGACAGAGAGAGATCACAAGTAGACAGAGAGGCAGGCAGAGAGAGGGAGGGAAGCAGGCTCCCTGCCGAGCAGAGAGCCCGATGCGGGATTCTATCCCAGGACCCCGAGATCATGACCTGAGCCGAAGGCAGCAGCCCAACCCACTGAGCCACCCAGGCGCCCCTCTCCTCCTTCTTTCTACACCTCCTTGTCATTTCCTCTCAGAACATCCCTGAGATTGGTTACCACCGCCTCTGGGAAGTCTTCCTGGCTTTCAGCCACACAGCCCTCTCCCTCCTCTTTGGAATCTCATTGCCTTTTAGAATCCCACCGGCCAAGAAGACACTTAAAGGATTTAAACATCTTACCCCCGCTTGGCATGGAGCTCCCAAGAGGCCTGGCTTGCCTCCTGCCTCCCTTAGCATGGGCTGAGCACACGGAAGTCTCTGGATTGATGGATAACTCTCCAGAATGCCAAGCCAGCCCTTGGCACAGCCTGCTACCATGGGGGCAGGGAGAGACTTATGTGTCCTGATTCTATTAATTAAGCTTATCGCCTGTCTGCTCAGCCTCCCGAGCCTGCGTAAGTGTTCCCGTCTGCTCTTTATACACACGTTTCCGCAGGGCAGGTGAGCAGGACTGGACAGCTGTCTGAGGCCTGGCACTCCACCAAGCAGGGGGCATCCGTATCAAGGACTCGACCTGCCCACCCCAAGATCACAGAGTCTGGGGGACATGGGCCCCACCTCACTAAAAAGGTTGCCCCTTGGGCGCCTGGGTGGCTCAGTTGTTAAGATTCTGCCTTCGGCTCAGGTCATGATCCCAGCAGGGTCCTGGGATCGAGCCCCACATCGGGCTCCCTGCTCAGAGGGAATCCTGCTTCTCCCTCTCTCACTCCCCCAGCTTGTGTTCCCTCTCTCCCTGTGTCTCTCTCTGTCAAATAAATAAACAAAATATTTTTTAAAAAATAATAAGATTATTGAAATAATCTAAATCTATTAAAAAAAAAAAAAAGTTGCCCCTGTCGGAACGGGAGGGAGGACCTGGGACCAGAGGAGTCAAGAACCCTCACCCCTGTCTTCCCAACCCTGTGGGAATAAGACAAGGGTCCATGAACAGCGCTCCTGGGGCAGGAGAGGCCAGAGGAGCCCTCCCCCTTGGCCCCGACTGGACGAGGAGCAGCAGGCCCAGGCTGCAGGGAGAGCATGTGCCGTGGAGAGCCCTCAACACTCCTGAGAGCAAGACGGGGACAACACAATGGTCCTCAGAGTACTGATGAGGAAACTGAGCCCAGCGATGTGAAATGTTTTGCCCGAAGTCGCAGCATTACAGACAGATCTCCACAAAACACTGTGACTCAAAGGGTCTGCCCTACCCCATCCCCCACAGGCTGAGAGATGCCCCACAGAGAGGCAGCCCCGCCCCAACCCATCCCTGAGACCTGCTGTGTGTGACTGGTCTCAAAGTCTGTTTCCTCCCCTGCAAAGCTCTGGAGGGGCTTCCCCACCACTGCCTGTCGGGCCCCCGCGGGGTGCCTCGCTCTGTGCTAGGCCTCCGGCTGGAGGCTGGGAAGTGTAGGAGGCCTTCTGGCAACTCCAAGCTTAGGAACCCAGCTGAACACACGGAACCGCTTTCAGGGACATGGCCATGGCCATGGCCCAGGATTTGCCGTGTTCTGAGGAGAATCGGGTTTACACGGCCACGCCGGCCTACCCTTGGTTCCTGCTCCACTCCCAAGGACACCGGGAATCCTTCCCTGCTCGGGTGGTCCTGCCCCTGGAGCACAGCCAAGTCTCTGCTCTGCCTCTCCCAGGCTGTGTGACCTTGGGCAGGTCATTTCCCTCTCCGGGCACAGATTCCTGTCTCTAAAGTCCCTGCCTCTGTAAGCGAGGGTAAGGGGCTTTGGTTTGGGAGGCCTGGTGTAGGCTGGGAGGAGTTTCTTTCTCCTGTAGAAGAAGGCAGGTGTGAGCCTCTTCTGAGGCCCAGTGCAGGCTTTCCAGGCCCCCATGGAAGCCCAAAGGTCCTGTGCACCAGAGGTCCAGGGGCTCTGCAGGACAGACAGGGAGGGGGATGGAAGGAAAGCCAGGGCCACACCAGCCTGGGCCTGCACTGGCCAGAGAAAGGACTAGCTCCCCGAGTTCCCCCCTGCGTGGGCCTGTGCTCCCCAGGGAGGGCCAGCCCTCTGACCCCCTGGCTCCCTTCGGCTGGCTCAGATGCTAGATGCCTCCTCGAACCTACAGCGAGTTGCTTCCCAGGCCAGCCTGGGCACAGAGCACCCCTGCTCATGCTCTCCCTCTAGCCAGCAGAGGTGGTGCGCCCCCATCTACCTGCCCTCCCCCACCCCCACCAGGCTCAGCACCCTCCCTCTTATCCAACAAATGTCTGGGCTTGGGATGCCCTCGGGCCTTAGCCTGTGTCTTGTTCCCAGACCACCAGGGCCATGCCCAGCCCAGCCCAGCCCACCCAGCCCTGGGAGATTTGAGCCTCAGACAGCCACAACGGTTGCACTCGGGGACCCTCCTTGGCTCTCCATGTTATAAATAATGTCCAAAGAGAACTGTTCACTGCAAAACATCTCCCTAGCCCGGCTGGCTTCTCTGCCCTGTTCACGACCACTCCCGCAGCATCACTGTGGGATCGATTAAACCGAACCGGGCGGTGTCAGGGCAGCCCCTCCCTCCTTCTTGCCTCTCTTCCCCAAATGCTTCTTATGCCTGCGTGATTCCGGGCACCCTTAGCTGCCTGGCCTCCCCCCTGCACCCCAGTATCAGCTCCTGCTCCCACAGAGCCCACCTGGAGCCTTCTCTCAGTTTCCCTGCGTCTGCGCAGTCACCGCCTGTTGAACGAATGAATGAGTCAACAAATGAACAGGCACATTTCTATCGAAACCATGTTGGCAAGCTGCCTAGGCCCCAAAAGAAAGGGGTTGCATTAAGCCTTAAGTCAAATAATGAAACAGCAGGGCATTGGGTGGATCGGGCCAGGCAGGGGATCGAGATGCTTGGGAGGCATGACGTGAGGAACAGTGGCCTTCTGGGGAAGGAGGAGTCCTAGCGGGGAGGTACTGTGTTTCCAGACTGAAATCCACCTTGCGGTGAGCAACTGGGTCACGCCACAGAAATTCTGAGTCTGCACGGAATGTGGCTTACGGAGCAATCCAGGCAGCACACCTGTCCTCCCTGGATGTATAGGATCTGTCCCATCGTAGGGACATTTCATTGTATCCCACCAGAACCTGTGGGGCAGGCCTTACTGTCGCTGTTTGGCAGATGAAGAAACTGAGGCTCAGAAAATTTACTCTACCCAAGAACACTTAGTTAGAATGTGAGGCAGAATTTGAACCCAGCTCCCATCTTACTCTGAAGCCCTTTCTCTTTGCTCTGTAATTCTCTGCCCTTTGCCTCAAATGTAGTCCTCCTACCCATTGTTCCTTCCTACGACCCTGGAGGGTGGCAAGAGGAGGATGAATGGGGGCACCTGGGTGGCTCAGTCGTTAAGCGTCTGTCTTCTGCTCAAGTCATGGTCCCAGGGTCCTGGGATCGAGCCCCGCATCAGGCTCCTTGCTTGGGGGTAGGGGAGACAAGGAGCCTGCTTCTCCCTCTCCTTATATTCCCTGCTTATATTCCTTCTCTCGCTGTGTCTCTGTCGAATAAATAAAATCTTAAAAAAAAAAAAAAAAAGAGGTGAATGCATGTAGTCACAGGGTTTGTGGTCTCCCTCCAGATGGATCTAAAATGGCCAAGTCCTCTGGCCAGCCAATCAGAGTTGTCCCTACCCTGACTGGCCACAGGGCCTGGCATCCACTCTGTCTGATATGGGCATAGAATAGGTTAGGAACTCTGGATTCTCATCTCAGCACGGCTGCTAGCGAGCTCCGCGACCTTCTCTGCTGCCTCTAGAAATCATACGCACAAGTTTGAGGATATCTCTCTCTCTCTCTCTCTCTCTCTCTCTCTCACACACACACACACACACACACACACAGCCCTTGCCCTCCAGGCCACTGGGGTTCATTTCTTCAGCTGCTCAGAGGAGGGCCTGCTATGTGCCAAAGAAGTGGTCTTTGGCACCAAAGGAGCCCTCCCAGACCCAGAAGCACTTGCAGGTAGAGTGTCTCTAGGAAGAGCCAAGACCTGAGTCTATAGGTCACCACAGATTCTGGAAAGTTCCTGTCTTTCAGGCCAGTCCTGAACGGCCAATCCTGAACTTTGACCTTCACCTCATTCGTTTATTCGTTGACAATCTCCTGAGCAGCTCTGATACACAAGGATGCAAACAGCCAGGCAGAGAGGCGCCAACCAGGGCACTCCAACCCCCAGGCCTGCCAGAGGGGTGTGAGCTGCGTCGAAGCACTGGGGTAGGGGGTCTGGCAGTCAGAGCATTTGGCTTTAAACCCTAGCTCTGCAGGACCCGGTCAGACCACCTAACTCCACTGAGCTACCCTTGCCTCATCTGTGAAGCTAATATTAATATTTACTTCATTTGGAACTGATTCAGTTTCAAAAAATTAAATGAGAGGGGCACCTGGGTGATTCAGTGAGTTAAGCGTCTGCCTTCGGCTCAGATCATGATCTCAGGGTCCTGGGATCGAGTCCCACATTGGGCTCTCTGCTCAGCGGGGAACCTGCTTCCTCCTCTCTCTCTGCCTGCCTCTCTGCTTACTTGTGATCTCTATCAAATAAATAAATAAAAATCTTTAAAAAAAAATTAAATGAGAACATGAACGCAAATTATTTTCACCAGATTTGGTCTGTAGTAAGTGGTCAATAAAAGTTAGCCATTAAGAGCTGAACGCAGCTTAGGAGCGGGACTTTGCCCAGCCACACCTCAAGGCCCACCAGGGGCAGGAATAGGGCTGGAAGGCCAGGCCCTGGGTCTGGGCAGTGTGCTGAGGGCAGCCCCACCATGCTGAGAAAGGCAGAGCCCGGGGGATCCGGCCTGTCAGCCCGAACGCTCTGAAGCACATTCTGACGTTTGAATCCCCCTCCTGGAGCCATGGGCTGGGGCCCTGCAGCTCCTGGGGTCCCCTGAGGGCCGCTCTCCTCTCAGAAGCACACAGGGACCGCACCTCCCCTCGCCAGACACACACGCACGCGCCGGGCACCCAGGCAGGATGTGGGCCCCGAGTCTGGCAGGTGTGTGCGTGGCCCTTTCCGCGGGATGGGGAAGATGCCAGCATGGTCGTGGTGGAGGGTAAGAGCCCATTTCCAGACAGCACTGCCAGGCCTCACCATGTTGCAGCTTGTTGACACGGTGATGGCATAATTATAGTTTCAATCACAGATTAATAATAAGTCATTTTTGCAAACAAGGAGGCAGGTCTGCACTGGAAAGGGCCCCAAAGGGCCTGTCGCCTCTGCTATCTGAAGCTGCTGGCCGCTGTTTGATGTTTTCTGCCTAGTCGAGACTTTTCGAAGGTCGATCATAACAACCACCACCACCACCCAGGTAATAATATCCCTACCTGCCCCATGGGCCTCCAGATGGAAGGAGATGACAATGGAATTTGCTTGGGAGAAGGTCTGTAAGAGATACGTGTGTTGATCAAGATCTGGGGGGGGGGAATGCCCACGGGTGCTGGTTTGTGTGCCTGGGATGTGTCCATGTGTGAACATGTGTGTGTATTTGGGAGTATGTGGGTTCCCATGTGACATTAGCAGCGCCCAGAGGGAACCCCACCCCAGAGAGGCCCAGGCCCTTCTCCTCTACCTCCTCCACCCCCAGGTGCCTGTGCTGGAAGACTGGGAGCGGCTGAGGCTCTGGACCTCCAAGGAGCCCCTGAAGAGAGCTTTGGGGTCCAGCAAGGGTCCTGGCAGGGTGCAGGCAGCCTGGCACCCCCTGGGGCTCCAGCTAGGGCTGAGAAGCTGCTGGGATGACTCTGTTCGGAGAGGGGTTGGCCAGAAGCTAATAATAACAACCTTAACAATAGCAACCACTTACGTGTGTGCTGAGCTTTTTTCTTTCTTATTCTCTATTATCTCCGTGATCTCATTTGATCCCACAACTGCCCTGAAGGAAAAGAGCACAAACCTTGTGACTCCTACTGGCCCCAGTGGAAATGGGGGTTCGAGGAGACAGGGGACCTGCTCAAGGTGACCCCCCTGCTGGGCTCCAAGCCCCCGATGATCCTGCAGCATAGACTGGAATCCTGGCCCTCTGCTGGGGCCCCATATGGGCTCGGCTGGACCACCCACCCTCTCCGTGACGGGTGGCCCAGGGGCCAAGGGGCAGGCAGCGCCCAGAAACCCAGATCACATTTGCCAACTTCTCTCTGGCGCCATGGGGATGACAGCTTGAATCTGGAGACTGAGGTTCCTAGAGCTGGACAACCTTGGCCGACCTCTCGGTGCCAGGCTCCACACCGGTGGCTAAACCTGGCCTCTCAGACGGGAGTGACTTTGTGAGCTCATTCCCCATGGCCCAACCTGGCCCAGGTGGTTTTAACAACCCCGTGGGTGAGGCCCTGCCCAGGCACTGTCCTCCTGGTGCCCCAGGCAAGAGTGCAGAGCCCCAACCGAGGGGAGTGGCCAAGATGGAGGCGAGGAGGAGATGCCCACACAGGCTTGGCTTCTTGCTGACTGGCCCTGCTCCAGGCCCAGGGGGTCCCCGGCTCTTCCTTGGGGAACCTAATTAACGTGCATGCCTGAAGGTCAGGCCTGGTGTTTGCTCCAAGAGCAAAGGGGCCACCATGCTGCTCCTCCTGCTCAGCTGTCTGACCGCCATGCATTCAAAGCAATCCAAGGCGAGTTCAATGACGCCCAAGTGGAGGGAGGACTGTGGGAGGTGGGCGGATCATCCCATTTCTCGGCTGGGGAGACTGAGGTGGAGCATCACACAGAGGTGAGGGATGAGTCAGGCCAGAGCACTGCCTGGGCAGCCCCATAGAGCCTCATGGGCCGGAAGAGGAGCCCAAGCATGGGTCCTGCCTGAAGGGCTCACCCGGAGCCCCTGACAGGGCAGGCCTGTGGAGCCCAGACGGAACCAAGCCCCTTGTCTTCCAGGGGCCAACCTGGGGCTCTCCGGACCTCTCCTCAAAATGCTTCAAGAATGGAGAAGAGTGAGCTCCCAGGTCTCTAACCTGGGACTCGAAAGCTCTCCCAAGGGTCCCCAAGCCACCACTCTAACTCTCTAGCACATCCAGAAATTACCTTCTTCCAGCCTTTGCCTGATCAACTCCCCCACCCTTGCCGCCCACTCCCCGCTCAGGTCCATTCCTCCTTCTCTCTCGGCCGGAAGCTCAGTGCGAGCTCCTGCCTCCTTCTCAGGGTCTGTGCCCCCAGCGTCTGCCGGACCACCAGATGTGCGGCTGCTCATTCTGGCCTCGGAGCCCCTGGAGAGTGAAGTATATGAGCTATTTGCTAAGTCAAGTCCAGGCCCCAGAAGCCAGACAGGGCTGAGTACCCCTTCCCTGCGTCCCCAGGGGCTCCAGCATCCCTCCCCGCGCCCCCATGGCGGAGGGCCTCCAGATTCAAGCTCTGGTTAACAGACCCAAAAACAGAGGCATTTCTCCAGCCAGTAAGTTTTAAAATACAGTTTCTGGGGGCGCCTGGGTGGCTCAGTGAATTAAAGCCTCTGCCTTCGGCTCAGGTCATGATCTCAGGGTCCTGGGATCGAGCCCCACATCTGCTCTGCTGAGCAGAGAGCCTGCTTCCCTCTCTCTCTTTCTCTGCCTGCCTCTCTGGCTACTTGTGATCTCTGTCTGTCAAATAAATAAATAAAATCCTTTTTTTTTAAATAAATACATAAATTAATAAATAAAATACAGTTTCTGCTCTTCTCTACCCCAGAACTTACTCCCCAGCATAAGAATATTAGACTCCTTCTTCCGTTTTGACTTTGTTTTTTTGTATTTTTGCCTCTGTCGCCTGCTTGTAATGATAACATATAAGAATTCTTGAGTGCTGCTTGGGGGCTGAGCACGGTCCTCAGTACATGGACTATATTAATACCTCTGAGTCCTACCTAACCTTCTAAGCCAGCACTTCCCAGTCGGGGTCAATTTTGTCATGAGGGGACTTCTGGCGATATCTGGAGACGTTTTCGGGTGTCACGGCTTGGGGCAGGCATGCTCCTGGGATCTACGAGTAGGAGTAGTGGCCAGGTTGTTGTTAAACATCCTATGGTGCAGAGGACAGCCCCTCACCCGAAGAACTGTCCAGCCCCAAATGCTCATAGTGTTGAGCCTGAGAAATCCTGCTCTAAGACCTAGCATCTAAGGTAAGGTCTATGATCCTTATTCCATTTTACCACTGAGTAAACTGAAGCCCAGAGAAGTCAAGTAACTTAAGTAACTTTCTGAAGGTCACACAGCTGGTCAGCAGGTGGCTTTGACCCAAGCTGTCTGAGGCCGCAGTTCACACATTTGGCATCTCACTTCATCCCTATAGCCAGGACCCCCTCCTTGTGGGCAGTTCTGTCTGCCTACCCACAACACTGAAGCCATCTCCCACTCAGAGGGTCCCAAAGTACTTAGCCACATTCCACTAGCCCCAAGAACATGGGACATCCTGCACCAAGCCCTGCCCCCACCAGCCCTGAAGCCCGCATTGACCCCTTTTCTCCAAATGGGGTCACAGCCCCATGCATGACATCCAGTCATCTCACGGGCAGGGCCTTACATGAAAAGCAGAACAGCAATATCTTCATCCCCAGCCTACTAGGCCCAGGGCCATTTACCCACAGTTGGGCCTCAGTCAGCCTTCTGTCGTTTGGCCTATGACATGGGGGAGTGGGTCTGAAGGCTCTGGTATAGATGAAGATAGGATGCCTGGTGGACAGATGTGAGGCTAAGGACTGTCAGTTTGCCTCTGGGAACCATGGGGGCCTGAACTGGAGAGGAAGGAGCTTGAAATGAGGAACCTGTTGGGGCCTTCCAGACTGCAGGCAGGAGGAAGAGGTCCTGTACTGAGGGAGAGATGCCGGGACCAGCTCTGGCTGTCTCAGGACGCAGGCTCCTGCCAGGCCAGGCCTCCAGCCACTCTTCCACTTGGGAGACAGTGGGTCAGGGAGAGGGGCCCGGCCTGAAACTAGATGCAGAAAAAGCCAGCGGGTGCCATGAGACATCTCCCCACTGCTGGCTTGTTGCTTCTAGGGGGAGGCCGCAGAGAAAGAGGCACCTTTCCTTCTCTCCATCCAATCTGATGGACAGGGTCTGGCACAATCCAAGGGTCCCCGACAGATCCTGCTAGAGAGGCATGGAGGAGGAGGGAGGGAAATATGGCAGCAGGAGACATGGGCCAAAAACAAGAAGACACTCCAAGGGGACGTGAAATTGAAGAGAAGCCACAAGACGAAAGGTGAAAACCCACGGAGGAAGCAGCCCAGCTCAGGGGTAAGATTAAGGCTGCTTCCTGCAGGAACCCTTTACAGGTAGCGCAGGCCTCCCCCGGGCTCCTCAGCTTGGCTCCCTCCCTCCGGCCTCCCAAGGATGTCCATTTCCCAGAAGCACTCCCTCTGCTTCCCTGGAGTCCACCCAGAGTAGGTGTGGCTGCCTCCCTTGTAAATGCTCAGTCCTCCCACGGCTTTAAGGTGCATCACCAACTCACAAGTCTTCTCTTCTTGTATTAAAGAGCTCCCTCCTGCCTCTGCAGGAGGTCTTCATATGATATGCTTAAAGAAAAGGGGAGAGGCAGGAAAAGCGGTAATACAAAGTACACTATTATGCTTTCCTATATTATCTCATTCATCCTCATAACACACTTGCTGCTGTGTCCCCAGCACCTTGTGCAGTGCTGAACAGAAAACACATTTGTTTGCAAATCCCTGGGCAATCCAAAAATGAAATTAAGAAAACAATTCTATTTCCTTTTTTTTTTTTAAGTTTTTTATTTATTTAAGTGATCTCTACACTCAATGGGGAGCTCGAACTCTGGACCCTGAGAGTTGCATGCTTTTCTGACTGAGTCAGCTGGGCGCCCTAAACAATTCTATTTCCCATAGCATTAAAAAAAAAAAAAATGAAATACTTAGTCATCAATTTAATAAAAGAA
Source organism: Enhydra lutris kenyoni (assembly GCF_002288905.1). Taxonomy (NCBI): domain Eukaryota; kingdom Metazoa; phylum Chordata; class Mammalia; order Carnivora; family Mustelidae; genus Enhydra; species Enhydra lutris. The sequence goes on from NW_019154092.1 coordinate 41,540,704, forward strand.
GTGCAACACTTATACTCCAAAAACTACAAACCTTCGAAAGAAATTTTAAAAGATCCAGAGAACTGGAAGAATATCCCAAGTTTGGATGTGAGGGTGATCTGGCCACGACATCTGTCACCCCATTGAGCGCCAGCGTTGATTCGGCAGATCTGGCTGGCTAGCGGGTGTCCCCTTCCTCCCTCACGGCTCCATGTGCTTCCCTCCCGAAGCTGTGCGCTCCAGCGAAGAGGACAACCGTCCCTGAGAGAGGAGAGGACTGTTCTTCGGTCAAGGGTATACGAGTAGCTGCACTCCCCAGCTAGAACCTCCAAACAAGCTCTCAAGACTCTCTGAAGTTTACGGGTCAGGAGACTTAATGTTAGGATGGCAGTCCCCACTAAATGCATCTACAGGGTGCCTGGGTGGCTCAGTGGGTTAAAGTCTCTGCCATCAGCTCAGGTCATGATCTCAGGGTCCTGGGATCAAGCCCTGCATCGGGCTCTCCACTTGGCGAGGAGCCTGCTTCCCCCTCTTTCTCTGCCTACTTGTGATCTCTCTCTGTCAAATAAATAAATAAAATCTTTAAAAAAAAAACAAAAAACTTTTTAATAAATAAATAAATAAATGCATCTACAGATTCAGGGCAATCCCTATTAGAACACCAGCCAAGCTCCTTGCAAAGATTGACAAGCTAATTCTCAAATTCAGGTGGAATTACAACGGACCCAGAATAACCAAAGCAATCCTGAAAAGGACAAGGTAGGAGGACTCACGCTTTCTGACTTCCAAACTTACTTCAAAATAACAGTAATCAAGACAGTGTGGTCCCAGCACAAGGCACGTAGATCAATGGGACAGAATTGAGAGTCCAGACATAAACTCACCCATCTATAGTCAACTGATTGCTGACAAGGGTGCCATCCAATGGAGAAGGAAGAATGGTTTTTCAACAAATAGTGCCCAGACAACTGGACATCCACACACATGAAGTTCGACCATTACCTCACACCATAGATATAAATTAACTCAAAATGGATGAAAGACCTAAATGGAAGCGTTAAAGTTATAAAAATCTTAGAAGAAACTTATAAGGGTAAACCTTCATGACCTTGAAATTGCAAAAGATTATTAGATATGCCTAGATATCTAGGTACATATCTAGATACATTGGACTTCAACAGAAGTCCAATAGATGCATTGATCTTCAACAGAATTGAAAACTTTTGTATTTCAAAAGACACCATTAAGAAAGTTAAAGAACAACACATACAATCAGAGAAAATATCTGCAAATCATATATCTAATAAGGGACTTGCATCCAGAACACATAGAGAACTCTCACAACTCAATAATAAAAGGACAAATAACTGAATTTAAAAATGGGTCAAGGAGGGGGCACCTTGATTAAACGTCCGTCCTCAGCTCAAGTCATGATCAGGTCAGGTCCTGGGATTGAGCCCGAGACCGGCAGTGGGCTCCCTGCTCAGTGGGGAGCCTACTTCTCCCTTTGCTCCTCCCCCACACTCGTGTTCTCTCCCTCTCTCAAATAAACAAAAATCTTTAAAAAAATAAATAAATAAAAATAGGCCAAGGAGATGAATAGATATTTTTCCAAGGAAAATGTACAAATGGCCAAAAGTACATGAAATGACGCTCAACATCGTTAGTCATCAGAGAAATGCAAATCAAAACCACAATGAGTTACCATTTCATAGTTTCTTGGATGTCTAGATTCAAAAAGTTGGATAATGATGAGAATGTGGAGAAATCAGAGCTCTCATCCGTTGTTGGTGGGAATGTCACATGGTGCAGCCACTTTGGAAACGAGTTTGGCAACACCTCAAAATATTAAGCATAGAGTTACCAGATGACCCTGAACTACTACTCCTAGGCATATATATATAAAGGGAAATGAAAACATATCGTCATACAGAAACTCATATACAGATGTTTACGGCAGCATTATTCACTATAGGAAGAAAATGGAAACAACCAAAATGCCCATCAACTGAGAAACAAATAAATGAAATGTGGTATATCTATACGATGACAGACTTTTCAACCAAAATCACTATACCTTAATATAAACTACGGACTTCAGTTGATAATGATGTGTCAATATTGGTTCATTGATTATAAAAATCCAATGCCACCCTGTACTGCACGGGTGTGGATGTGTGGGATGGTGGGGGAATCTGTGCGGGGAGGTGGGGGGTAGGGTGGGTGGCAACTTTGGACCTTCCACTCAGTTTTGCTGTGAAATTAAAATTCTTCTTAAAAAATATTAATTTTTTAAAAGATTTTATTTATTTATTTGAGGGAGAGAGAGAGTGAGCCAGAGAGCACAAACTGGAGGAGAGGCAGAGGGAGGGAGAGAAGCAGGCTCCCCACTGAGCAGGGAGCTTGACATGGGGCTTTATCCCAGGACCCTGGGATCACAACCTGAGCCAAAGGCAGAAGCTTAACTGACTGAGCCACCCAGGAGTTCCCAAAATATATTAATTTTTTTTAAGAGTTTAAAAAAAAATTAAAGTGTTGATACAGGCTACCGCATGGATGAGCCTTGAAAACATGTTAAGTGAAAGAAATCAGTCACAAAAGACCACATACTATATGATTCCATTTATAGGAAATAACCCAAACTGGGAAATCTGTAGAGACAGAAAGATTAGTGTTGCCTAGGGCCAGTGGTGGGGAAGGGATTGGGAAAAGTGGATGATAGCTAGAGAGTACAGGATTTCTTTGCAGGGTGATTGAAAGGTTCTAAAATTGATGGTGCTGGTTGCACATATGTGAACATACTAAAAACCATTCAATTATACTTTTTCAAAAAGATTTTATTTATTTATTTGACAGAGAGAAACACAGCAAGAGAGGGAACACAAGCAGGGGGAGTGGGAGAGGGAGAAGCAGGCTTCCCTCCGAGCAGGAAGCCCGATGCGGGCCTCGATCCCAGGACCCTGAGACCATGACCTGAGCTGAAGGCAGTCATTTAACGACTGAGCCACCCACGCGTCCCTAATTATACATTTTAAATGGGTGAATTCTATGGTATATGTACTATATCACTATAAAGCTGCTAAGAAAATGACATTATTGGGGCACCTGGGTGGCTCAAGCTGGTTAAGCGTCTGACTCTTGGTTTCAGCTCAGGTCATGAACTCAGGGTCGTGGGATTGAGCCCTGCATGGGGCTCTGCACTCAGCAGAGAGTCTGCTTGGAGATTCTCTCCCTCTGTCCCTCCCCTCACTGTCTCTCAAATAAATATAAATAAATAAGTAAATAAGTAAATAAGTAAAATCTTTAAAAAAAGAAACAAGTAGCTTTCAAAAAAATAAAGAGTCCACGAAAATATCTAGTACAGATCCTGGCTCATCGTAGGTATTCAATAGATATTTGGAGTTTGAATGGAGGGACAGGTGGATGGGTGGGTGGTGGGTGGGTAGACAGATGGGTGTGGATGGTTATTTGGAAGGGTGGAGAGGTGGGTTCTGGACAAAGGCTGACTGGGCCTGTCCAGCCTTACCCTCCTCACCTAGCTGCCTTTCCTCTCCTACTCCTCCCTCCTTCCCCAGTCCCTGGCTCCAGGCCCATCCCAGCCCGAGACCCACCCTCACAGTGCAGACCCTCCTCTCTTCCTCCATGAAGGCTATTCAAACTTTCCCCATCCTACAAGGCCCTACCAGGCCCCACTTCCCACAAAGCCGGCCTGGCCTGGGTGGTCTGTGTGGTCTGTACTCCTTCTAATGTGCAATATTTGGTGGACATCCCATACCACCAGTTACTTCCTGCAGATGATCCTGTCCTGAGATTCAGTTCTAGAGCTTGGGGAGGGCACGGGCCTTGGCTCCTTCCCCCTCTGCTATCCCAGGGGCAGCTGGTGGCAGGCACGGGGTGAAGACACTGCATTGGCCCCATGGGTAGAAAGTCATGGCTTCTCCCTTGGAGGAGGTGGGAGGACCGAGGCACTGGTAGGAGGAAGGCCCTCTGTAGTACCAGCTCTTCGGGGAAGGGCTAGGCCCAACCCCAGTGGAGGCTGGGCCAAAACCTGACCCCTCAGCCAGCCTGGGGTTGGGCTGGCAGGGGGACGCAGGCATGCTGGCCACAGCGGGGGCCAGGCGTGGGCGCCTCCCTCCCTCCCAAGCTGGGGCCGACCAGCCCCGGGCAGGCTGGAGGCCTGTTTGCCTTGGCCAAGGGCCAGGGCCGCCCCGCCAGTGAGTAATGCGTGAGGACGGTCTGGCTCCAGTTCAAGGGAAACGGGCTGGAGACGGGGCCTCCTCAGCCTGCACTGGGCTAGGTTCTGGGGGCGGCTTCCCAGAAAGTGGCTGCTTTAGCTGCCTCGGGCCACTGCCCAGCCTGCCGTGCCCCCTTCTCCTCCTTCCCCCTCTTCCCTTCACCTTCTCTTCCTCTGTGGAGACCCAGGAGAGATAGATCTTGAGTTCCCAGAAAAAGATCCTCAGTCATGGCCCAGTTCAGGGGTTAGGTAGGGTGGCAGGAGTGGAGGGGGAGGCCTCAGAGGCTCTGGGAGCTCATATTGGAAGCACTAGTGCTAGAAGAGGCCTCCCGCTTATCTGCCCATAGCCCAGGGTTCCAGATGAGGACACTGAGGCCCAGAGAAAAAAGTGACTTGCACAAGCCCCGCAGTGAGGTAATTGCAGCAAGATATGAGCCCAGCTTCCTGCTCCAAAGGATGGCCTCAGTTTTATTTTATTTTTTTTTTAAAGATTTTATTTATTTGACAGACAGATCACAAGTAGGCAGAGAGGCAGGCAGAGAGAGAGGGGGAAGCAGGCTCCCTGCAGAGCAGAGAGCCCGATGCGGGGCTCGATCCCAGGAACCTGGGATCATGACCTGAGCCGAAAGCAGAGGCTTTAACCCACTGAGCCACCCAGGCGCCCCTGGCCTCAGTTTTAAAGCTGCATGGCTCTCCTGATGGAGGAACACCGCCTAGGACATTCCTGTCTCGAGACTGGGTCCTCCTGAGAGCACTCCTAACGGCTTTTGTAACTTTATGACCCTGCCCCTGCTGAGTGGCCTCTGGCTGCTTAGGACCCCAGTGACTATCAGGTGGGAAGGATGCCATGACTGTCCCCACCACTGACAGGGGCAGGGACTCCCAGCCCGCCTGCCTGCAGCCAGCCATGCCCCATACTCCTCCGGGCTTCCATCCACGGTCAAGCTTCAGAGCTGCAAACTGCAGCAGATTATCCTGGCCGAGTTAAACACAGAAGAAAAGTCATGCTGGGATATGGGTAGGTCACAGAATCCACAGCAGGCAGAGGGCTTCTCCATAGTGGGGACAGCTGCCAAAACCACACCATAAACCTGGCCTCTGGAGAACCCACTGGCCCCGCCACGGAGCGGCAGATGACTCTTCTCTCCCCACTGACATCAGCACTGGACACCCAACACTGGACCGCGCCGCTGGCCCTGCAGACACTGCTGTTCCCCCAGAAACAGGATGTGGCTACTTCCCACCCCTTGAATGACTCTGCTGCATCCTTGCTTCTCTGTTCCCAGATCCTGACGCCGGGGCCGGAGCGGGGGCATCTGATTGGCTCATCCAGCTCACGTGCCTCTCCTTGGCCGCTAGGGAAGCTGGGAAAACAGGTGTTTTTGTCCTTTAGCTTCCCCCAAGCCAGGTGGAGAGCCCAGGTGACATAGAGCGAATAGACAACAGACATCCTCTTGATTGCGTTCCCTGCCCCGCAAGTCCTGGTTTCTGACGTCCCCGCCCACGCGATCAGAAGTGAACAGACGCTCAGAAGGCTGTTGCAGGAGGGTTTCGGGGTTCGGTGTGCAATTGTATTATGTAAGCAAGGTTCTTAGCGTAGGGCATGGCACACAACCGGTGTTGAACGCAGTCAGATTGTTGTCCATGAAGAGTGTGTGCGGACGGACGAGCAGAGGCTAGTTGGTGACAGGATCCGGCCTGGGTTGCGTGACTCCTCTTCCTGCCCTCCCACAGCAACAAAGACGGAGATTAGAAGAAAGTGTTGTATAAAGTGGTGTAGAACGTGTTTTCACACCGGCAGGAGAGACTGGAAGGCTTCTTGGAGGACTAGATCTTCAGCTGAACTTTGAGAGAAGAAATGAATTTCATCAGATGGGGCGGGGGGGGGGTGTGCATGCCAGGTGAGGGGCCTGTGCAAAGGTGTGGAGGTGTGGAAGTGCATAGCTTTTGCAAACAAAACCGCTAGAGATGCCTGGGTGGTTCAGTCCTTTGAGCATCTGCCTTCTGCTCAGGTCATGATCCCAGGGTCCTGAGATGGAGCCCCATGTTGAGCTTCTTGTTCAGAAGGGAGCTTGCTTCTCCCTCTCCCTCTGCCTGCCTCTTCCTCTGCTTGTGCTGTGTGTGTGTGTGTGTGTGTGTGTGTGTGTGTCAAATAAATAAATAATAGAAAGAAAGGGAGAGAGAGAGAGAAATTTCTAGTCCAGGATGGGAGAAAAGCACATGGCGGGGGAGGGTAGGGAGCAGAGGGGAAAAAGAGGAAGATGACTCAGCTTTCCAGCAGATGGATCTGAGGTGCTGGATTCCATGTTCAAGGCCCCTTTATATGATGGGCACCAAAAATCACTGAAAAAGCAACAGGAGAGGTCATTTCTCTGCAGAGGGCTCTCAGGTGAATGGTTAGCTGTGTGCGGCAGGGGGTGACTCCCCATTAGGGAAGATCTGGTCACAAAAGGTGCCCCAGAACAAGCTTCTGGCTGGGGACAGTCTAGTTACCAACAGGGCTTTAGCACTGCTGAGGGGACTCTGCAAGTCCAGGGCCAGAGTGGAATTGCTGGAGACGGTGGAGCAGAGGTGGCTGATGGGTCCTTCCTTTCCCTTCTGCCATGCAGTCCTCAGGCAGGTTAAGGGAGGAGTGGGGAGGAAGGGAGGGAGGGAGGGAGGAACGAAAACATGGTACATACCGTATTTAAAGATGATTGGCACCCAAATGAGAGACTAAAATAGCACAGGTGAACTCATGAGCCCTAGGGAACAAGTGACCCCAGATCCCAGAGAGGAGCAGGGGTGCTGTGCGCCAGGCCAACAAGGCAGCCTGTCCAGACGAAAGCAGAAGGATAGAGGCCTGGGGAGAGAATGGTGCTGATCTGCAGCAAAACTGTGTGGAGAAGGACCTGAGGAGTGTGAAAAGCAATGGCAGAAAGTGCAGTGAACTCTAAGAACATGAAAAGAAACTGGCAAGTCTCAACTCCAGGAATATGAGGGAGTTGTGCAAGAAAATAAATACAGGGACGCCTGGGTGGCTCAGTCAGTTAAGCAGCGGCCTCCGGCTCAGGTCATGATCCCAGGGTCCTACTATCCCCATGAGGGGCTCCCTGCTCAGCGGAGAGCCTGTTTCCCCCTCTCCCTCTGCCAGCAGCCCCCATGCTTGTGTTCTCTCTCTGTCAAATAAATACAATCTTTAGGGGCACCTGGGTGGCTCAATGGGTTGAGACCTCTGCCTTCGGCTCGGGTCATGATCCCAGGGTCCTGGGATCAAGCCCCACATCGGGCTCTCTGCTCAGCAGGGAGCCTGCTTCCCCCGCAACCCCCTGCCGGCCTCTCTGCCTACTTGTGATCTCTGTCAACTAAATAAATAAAATCTTAAAAAAAATAAAATAAAATAAATACAATCTTTAAAAGGGAAGGAAGGAAGGAAGGAAAGGAGTGAGGGAGGGAGGGAGGGAACGAGGGAGGGAAGGAAGGAAGGAAGGAAATGCAATCAGAGTCTACTCCAAGGCTCAACAATGAAGAGTCCTGGCAGAAGCCAACTTAAGTATTGATGAGAAGGGACCCAGTGTGAAGATTCAAGAGAGCTAACCCCTAGCTAGAAACGGACTAGCAACTTAATAATATCTAAAATTGGTGCATCGAGAAATACTAGAATAAGGGAATTATTAAGAAATACGGTGATGGGGCACCTGGCTGGCTTGGTCGGTGGAGCGTGTGACTCTTGATGTCAGGGTTATGGGTTCGAGCCCCACACTGCGCTCAGAGATTACTAAAAGAAAAAAAAAATAAGTAAACAAACTTTAAAAATTTTGTTAAAAAAAGAAGCATTGTGATGTAATCACAGTTGTAATGTAGATTACCTCTGAAAGTGTCCTGAACACACTGAGAAGGGCTTTCACATTTTTCTCAACACACCTCTGCACCTGTGGATATTTGCTGATGAACATTTTTTTACATTTTAAAACAATAAGATGGGGCGCCTGGGTCGCTCAGTGGGTTAAGCCTCTGCTTCCGGCTCAGGTCTTGATCTCAGGGTCCTGGGATCGAGCCCCGCATCAGGTTCTCTGCTCAGCGGGGAGCATGCTTCGCCCTCTTTCTCTGCCTGCCTCTCTGCCTACTTGAGATCTCTCTCTGTGTCAAATAAATAAATAAAAATCTTAAAAAAAAAAATCAATGGAGCACCTGGGTGGCTCAGTGGGTTAAGCCTCTGCCTTCGGCTCATGTCATGATCCCAGGGTCCTGGGATCAAGCCCCACATCGGGCTCTCTGCTCAGCGGGGAGCATGCTTCCTCCTCTCTCTCTGCCTGCCTCTGCCTACTTGTGATCTCTTTCTGTCAAATAAATAAAATCTTTAAAAAAAATCAGTAAGAAATTTTAAAATACTAAAAAAAGAAAGAGGAAATATGGCCATAAATACCAAAAGAAACACTGGAAGAGTTAAAAGGGTTTTCTGGTAAACGTAAGGGAGGGAAGGAAGGACAGTGAACCGCTGGTTTTCATTATAAGGCTTTCGGTAGTCTTTGACTTTTTAAATTTTGTGTGTGAATTATTTTGAAAAAAATTAATTGAAAAATAAATGACCATAAAGAATAAGAAACCAAGAGGAAAAAATAGGCAAAGATATAAATAAGAAATTCTTGTGGGGCGCCTGGGTGGCTCAGTGGGTTAAAGCCTCTGCCTTCCGCTCGGGTCATGATTCCAGGGTCCTGGGATCGATCCCTGCATCAGAAATCTCTGCTCAGTGGGGAGCCTGCTTCCCTTCCCCTCTCTCTGCCTGCCTCTCTGCCTGCTTGTGATCTCTGTCTGTCAAATAAATAAATAAATAAATAAATAAATAA